>NW_026108859.1:0-362966 GCF_024516045.1 Bombus affinis | reverse complement strand
CACATTCATAGTATTTTTCCTCATAGTATAGTGCAATGTGATGTCCGAAATGGCTGATAAAATTAGGTACTAACAGGAAATACATGCAAGGCAATATAAGGTATATGTACAGCTTGGAAATTGTGACCGTTGCTCGCTCGCTCCGCTCGCTCGTAAAAATCTAGTCCAACCTCACAACCGATCCGACATGTTCGCAAATTCGAAATATGTCGCCACCATATCGAATAATGATGCAAGATGGATTGTCTTTCGGTTAGGCCATAGTTGTCTAGCGAGCGCAGCGAGCTGGCGATGCTTAAACGTTTGTCACAAACCGACGGTTTGGCACATAAGGACATTAAAATTTTCGCACCAGCCCGAGGAGCCGGAAGCCTTTATCGAATTGCCTACTGAAAAAAGTTTACAGATTGTTAATAGTTTCACATAAATAGTAATATTTTCACGTAGTACAGTGCATTGTGAGGTCCGAATTCGCTTACAAAATTAGGTAATAACAGGGAATGTATGCATGGTAATATAAGGTATATGTATAGCTTGGAAATTGTAATCGTTGCTCGAACGCTCCACTCGCTCGTGAAAAGCTAGTCCAACCTCACAACCGATCGGACACTTTCACAAATTGAAATAAGTCGCCTCCTTATCGGATAACGAACGCAAGAGGCATTGGTGTTAGTCTGCTATAGCTTTCGAGCGAGCGCAGCGAGCGAGCTGCGCGTAAAGGTGTGTCACAACCCAATTCTTTGGCACATAGGTACATTGAAATATCGCTCCAGCTCGAGGAGCAGGAAGTCCTTTATCGAATTGCCTACTGACAAAAGCTTACAGATTATCAATAGTTTTACATATATAGAACATTTCCTCATAGTACAGTGCAACGTGTGGTCCGAAATCGCTGACAAAATTAGGTAATAACGGGAAAAAATATGCAAGGCAATATAAGGTATATGTATATCTTGGAAATTGTAATCGTAGCTCGCTCGCTCCGCACGCTCGTCAAAATCTAGTCCGACCTTACACGCGATCCGACACGTTCTAAATTTGGAATAAGTCGCCTCCTTATCGAATAACGAACGCAGGACGGATCGGTTTTATGTTAGGCTATAATTTTGGAGCGAGCGCAGCGAGCGAGAGAAGCCTAAAGGTGTGTCACAAACCAACGGTTTGGCACATACGGACAATGATACTTCGCACCAGCCCGAGGTGCTGGAAGTATTTATCCTATTGCCTACTGACAAATGTTTACAGTTTACCTATAGTTTCACATAAATAGTACTATTCCTCATAGTATAGTGCAATGTGATGTCCGAAATGGCTGACAAAATTAGGTACTAACACGATATACATGCATGGCAATATAAGGTATATGTACAGCTTGGAAATTGTGACCGTTGCTCGCTCGCTCCGCTCGCTCGTAAACTTTAGTCCAACCTCACAACCGATCCGACACGTTCGCAAATTCGAAATATGTCGCCGCCATATCGAAATAATGAACGCAAGATGGATTGGTTTTAGGTTAGGCTATAGTTTTCGAGGCGAGCACGGCGAGCGAGGGACGGGGAAAGTTGTGTCACAATCCAACGGTTTGGCACATGGGGACATTGAAATATTCGCACCAGCCCGAGGAGCAGAAGCCTTTATCCTATTGCCTACTTGACAAATGTTTACAGTTTACCAGTAGTTTCACAATAATAATACTATTTCCTCATAGTATAGTGCAATGTGATGTCCGAAATGGCTGACAAAATAGGTACTAACACGAAATACATGCAAGGCAATATAAGGTATATGTACAGCTTGGAAATTGTGACCGTTGCTCGCTCGCTCCACTCGCTCTTAAAAATCTATTCGAACCTCACAGCCGATCCTACACGTTCGCCAATTTGAATAAGTCGCCTCCTTATCGAATAACGAACGCAAGAGGGATTGGTTTTAGGTTGGGCTATAGGTTTCGTGCGAGCGGAGCGAGCGAGTGATGCGTAAAGGTGTGTCACAAAGCAACTGTTTGGCTCTTAGAGACATTGAAATATTCGCACCAACCCGTCGAGACGGAAGTCTTTATCGAATTGCATACTGACAAAAGTTTACAGATTATCAATAGTTTTACATAAATAGGAACATTTCCACATAGTACGGTGCTGCGTGTGGTCCGAAATTGCTGACAAAATTAGGTAATAACAGGAAATATATGCCAGGCAATGTATGGTGTATGTATAGCTTGGATATTGTAATCGTTGCTCGCTCGCTCCGCTCGCTCGTAAAAATCTAGTCCAACTTCACAACCGATCGGACACGTTTGCAAATTTGAAATAAGACGCCTCCTTATCGAATAACGAACGCAAGGGGGATTGGTTTTAGGTTGGGCTATAATTTTCGAACGAGCGCAGCGAAGGCGAAGGGGACTCGTAATGATGTGTCACAACCCAACGGTTTGGCACATAGGGACATTGAAATATTCGCTCCAGCTAGAGGAGCCGGATGTCTTTATCGTATTGCCTACTGACAAGAGCTTACAGATTATCAATAGTTTTACATAATAGGAACAATTCCACATAGTACGGTGCTGCGTGTGGTCCGAAATCGCTGACCAAATTAGGTAATAACAGGAAATGTATGCAAGGCGATATAAGGTATATGTACACCTTGGAAATTGTAATCGCCGCTCGCTCGTCAAAATCTAGTCCCAACTTCACAACCGATCGGACACTTTCGCAATTTGAAATAAGTCGCCTCCTTATCGAATAACGAACGCAAGCGGAATTGATATTAGGGTAGGCTATGGTATTCGAGCGAGCGCAGCGGAGCTAGCTGCGCGTAAAGGTGTGTCACAAACCAACGGTGTGGCACATACGGACAATGATACTTTCGCACCAGCCCGAGGTGTCGGAAGTATTTATCCTATTGCCTACTGACAAATGTTTTACAGTTTACCAATAGTTTCACATACATAGTACTAATTTCCTCATAGTATAGTGCAATGTGATGCTCCGAAATGGCTGATAAAATTAGGTACTAACACGAAATACATGCAAGGCAATATAAGGTAATTGTACAGCTTGGAAATTGTGACCGTTGCTCGCTCGCTCCGCTCGCTCGTAAAAATCTAGTCCAACCTCACAACCGATCCGACATGTTCGCAAATTCGAAATATGTCGCCACCATATCGAATAATGAATGCAAGATGGATTGGTCATCGGTTAGGCCATAGTTGTCTAGCGAGCGCAGCGAGCTGGCGATGCTTAACACGTTTGTCACAAACCAACGGTTTGGCACATAAGGACATTAAAATTTTCGCACCAGCCCGAGGAGCCGGAAGCCTTTATCGAATTGCCTACTGACAAAAGTTTACAGATTGTTAATAGTTTTTCACATAAATAGTAATATTTTCACGTAGTACAGTGCATTGTGAGGTCCGAATTCGCTTACAAAATTAGGTAATAACAGGGAATGTATGCATGGTAATATAAGGTATATGTATAGCTTGGAAATTGTAATCGTTGCTCGCACGCTCCACTCGCTCGTGAAAATCTAGTCCAACCTCACAACCGATCGGACACTTCACAAATTTGAAATAAGTCGCCTCCTTATCGGATAACGAACGCAAGAGGCATTGGTGTTAGTCTGGCTATAGCTTTCGAGCGAGCGCAGCGAGCGAGCTGCGCGTAAAGGTGTGTCACAACCCAATTCTTTGGCACATAGGTACATTGAAATATTCGCTCCAGCTCGAGGAGCAGGAAGTCTTTATCGAATTGCCTACTGACAAAAGCTTACAGATTATCAATAGTTTTACATATATAGGAACATTTCCTCATAGTACAGTGCAACGTGTGGTCCGAAATCGCTGACAAAATTAGGTAATACGGGAAAAATATGCAAGGCAATATAAGGTATATGTATATCTTGGAAATTGTAATCGTAGCTCGCTCGCTCCGCACGCTCGTCAAAATCTAGTCCGACCTTACACGCGATCAGCCACGTTCCTAAATTTGGAATAAGTCGCCTCCTTATCGGAATAACGAACGCAGGACGGATCGGTTTAATGTTAGGCTATAATTTTGGAGCGAGCGCAGCGACCGAGAGAAGCCTAAAGGTGTGTCCACAAACCAACGGTTTGGCACATACGGACAATGATACTTTCGCACCAGCCCGAGGTGCTGGAAGTATTTATCCTTATTGCCTACTGACAAATGTTTACAGATTACCTATAGTTTCACATAAATAGTACTATTTCCTCATAGTACAGTCCAATGTGATGTCCGAAATGGCTCACAAAATTAGGTACTAACACGAAATATGTGCAAGGCAATATAAGGTATATGTATAGCTTGGAAATTGTGACCGTAGCTCGCTCGCTCCTCTCGCTCGTAAAAATCTAGTCCAACCTCACAACCGATCCGACACGTTCGCAAATTCGAAATATGTCGCCACCATATCGAATAATGAACGCAAGATGGATTGGTTTTAGGTTAGGCTACAGTATTCGAGCGACAGCAGCGAGCGTGAGACGCGTAAAGGTGTGTCACAAACCAACGGTTTGGCACATACGGACATTGAAACATTCGCACCAGCCCGAGGAGCGGGAAGTCTTTATCCTATTGCCTATTGACAAATGTTTACAGTTTATGAATAGTTTCACATAAATAGTACTATTTTCCACATAGTACAGTGCAATGTGAAGTCCGAAATGGCTGACAAAATTAGGTAATAACACGAAATATATGCAAGGCAATATAAGGTATATGTATAGCTTGGAAATTGTAATCGTTGCTCGCACGCTCCACTCGGTCGTGAAAATCTAGTCCAACCTCACAACCGATCGGACACTTTCACAAATTTGAAATAAGTCGCCTCCTTATCGAATAACGAACGCAAGCGGAATTGGTTTTTAGGTTAGGCTATAGTTTTCGAGCGAGCGCAGCGAGCGTGAGACGCGTAAAGGTGTGTCACAAACCAACGGTTTGGCACATACGAACATTGAAATATTCGGACCTGCACGAGGAGCCGGAAGTCTTTATCCTATTGCCTACTGACAATGTTTACAGTTTACCAATAGTTTCACATAAATAGTACTATTTCCTCATAGTATAGTGCAATGTGATGTCCGAAATGGCTGATAAAATTAGGTACTAACACGAAATACATGCAAGGCAATATAAGGTATATGTACAGCTTGGAAATTGTGACCGTTGCTCGCTCGCTCCGCTCGCTCGTAAAAATTTAGTCCAACCTCACAACCGATCCGACACATTCGCAAATTCGAAATATGTCGCCGCCATATCGAATAATGAACGCAAGATGGATTGGTTTTAGGTTAGGCTATAGTTTCCGAGCGAGCACGGCGAGCGAGGGACGGGGAAAGTTGTGTCACAATCCAACGGTTTGGCACATGGGGACATTGAAATATTCGCACCAGCCCGAGGAGCAGGAAGTATTTATCCTATTGCCTACTGACAAATGTTTACAGTTTACCAATAGTTTCACATAAATAGTACTATTTCCTCATAGTATAGTGCAATGTGATGTCCGAAATGGCTGACAAAATTAGGTACTAACACGAAATACATGCAAGGCAATATAAGGTATATGTACAGCTTGGAAATTGTGACCGTTGCTCGCTCGCTCCACTCGCTCGTAAAAATCTAGTCGAACCTCACAGCCGATCCTACTCGTTCGCTAATTTGAAATAAGTCGCCTCCTTATCGAATAACGAACGCAAGGGGGATTGGTTTTAGGTTGGGCTATAGGTTTCGTGCGAGCGGAGCGAGCGAGTGATGCGTAAAGGTGTGTCACAAAGCAACTGTTTGGCTCTTAGGGACATTGAAATATTCGCACCAACCCGTCGAGACGGAAGTCTTTATCGAATTCCCTACTGACAAAAGTTTACAGATTATCAATAGTTTTACATAAATAGGAACATTTCCACATAGTACGGTGCTGCGTGTGGTCCGAAATTGCTGACAAAATTAGGTAATAACAGGAAATATATGCCAGGCAATGTATGGTGTATGTATAGCTTGGAAATTGTAATCGTTGCTCGCTCGCTCCGCTCGCTCGTAAAAATCTAATCCAACTTCACAACCGATCGGACACGTTTGCAAATTTGAAATAAGATGCCTCCTTATCGAATAACGAACGCAAGGGGGATTGGTTTTAGGTTGGGCTATAATGTTCGATCGAGCGCAGCGAGCGAGGGACTCGTAATGATGTGTCACAACCCAACGGTTTGGCACATAGGGACATTGAAATATTCGCTCCAGCTAGAGGAGCCGGATGTCTTTATCGTATTGCCTACTGACAAGAGCTTACAGATTATCAATAGTTTTACATAAATAGGAACATTTCCACATAGTACGGTGCTGCGTGTGGTCCGAAATCGCTGACAAAATTAGGTAATAACAGGAAATGTATGCAAGGCAATATAAGGTACATGTACACCTTGGAAATTGTAATCGCCGCTCGCTCGTCAAAATCTAGTCCAACTTCACAACCGATCGGACACTTTCGCAAATTTGAAATAAGTCGCCTCCTTATCGAATAACGAACGCAAGCGGAATTGGTTTTAGGGTAGGCTATAGTATTCGAGCGAGCGCAGCGAGCGAGCTGCGCGTAAAGGTGTCTCACAACCCAACGCTTTGGCACATAGGTACATTGAAATATTCGCTCCAGCTCGAGGAGCAGGAAGTCTTTATCGAATTGCCTACTGACAAGAGCTTACAGATTATCAATAGTTTTACATAAATAGGAACATTTCCACATAGTACGGTGCTGCGTGTGGTCCGAAATCGCTGACAAAATTAGGTAATAACAGGAAATATATGCCAGGCAATGTATGGTGTATGTATAGCTTGGAAATTGTAATCGTTGCTCGCTCGCTCCGTTCGCTCGTAAAAATCGGACACGTTGGCAAATTTGAAAGAAGACCCCTCCTTATCGAATAACGTACGCAAGAGGGATTGGTTATTGGTTACGCTATAGTCTTCGAGCGAGCGCAGCGAGCGAGGGATGCGTAAAGGTGTATCACAAGGCAACTGTTTGTCACATAGGGACATTGAAATATTCGCACCAACCCGTCGAGACAGAAGTCTTTATCGAATTGCCTACTGAGAAAAGTTTACAGATTATCAATAGTTTTGCACAAATAGGATCATTTCCCCACAGTACGGTGCTGCGTGAGGTCCGAAATCGCTGACGAAATTAGGTAATAACAGGAAATATATGCCAGGCCATGTATGATGTATGTATAGCTTGGAAATTGTAGTAGTTGCTCGCACGCTCCGCTCTCTCGTAAACATCATGTCCAACCTGACAACCGATGCGACACTTTCGCAAATTTTAAATAAGACGCCTCCTTATCGAATAACGAACGCAAGAGGGATTGGTTTTAGGTTGGGCTATAATTTTCGAACGAGCGCAGCGAGCGAGGGACTCGTAATGATGTGTCACAACCCTACGGTTTGGCACATAGGGACATTGAAATGTTCGCTCCAGCTAGAGGAGCCGGATGTCTTTATCGTATTCCCCGCTGACAAAGTATTACAGATTATCAATAGTTTTAAATAAATAGTAACATCTCCACATAGTATGGTGCAACGTGAGGTCCGAAATCGCTGACAAAATTAGGTAATAACAGGAAATATACGCCAGGCAATATAAGTTATATGTATATCTTGGAAATTGTAATCGTAGCTCGCTCGCTCCGCACGCTCGTCAAAATCTAGTCCAACCTTACAAGAGATCCGACACGTTCCCAAATTTGGAATAAGTCGCCTCCTTATCGAATAACGAACGCAGGACGGATTGGTTTTATGTTAGGCTATAATTTTCGAGGGAGCGCAGCGAGCGAGAGACGCCTAAAGGTGCGTCACAAACCAACGGTTTGGCACATACGGACAATGAAACTTTCGCACCAGCCGGAGGAGCCGGAAGTATCTATCCTATTGCCTACTGACAAATGTTTACAGTTTACCTATAGTTTCACATAAATAGTACTATTTCCTCATAGTACAGTGCAATGTGATGTCCGAAATGGCTGACAAAAATAGGTACTAACACGAAATATGTGCAAGGCAATATAAGGTATATGTATAGCTTGGAAATTGTGATCGCTGCTCGCTCGCTCCGCTCGCTCGTAAAAATCTAGTCCAGCCTCACAACCGATCCGACACATCCGCAAATTCGAAATATGTTGCCACCATATCGAATAATGAACGCAAGATGGATTGGTATTAGGTTAGGCTATAGTTTTCGAGCGAGCGCAGCGAGCGAGAGACGCGTAACGCTGGGTCACACACCAACTGTTTGGCACATACGGACATTGAAACATTCGCACCAGCCCGAGGAGCCGGAAGTCTTTATCCTATTGCCCACTGACAAATGTATACAGTTTACCAATAGTTTCACATAAATAGTACTATTCCCACATACTACAGTGCAATGTGATGTCCGAAATGGCTGACAAAGTTAGGTAATAACACGAAATATATGCAAGGCAATATAAGGCATATGTATATCTTGGAAATTGTAATCGTAGCTCGCTCGCTCCGCACGCTCGTCAAAATCTAGTCCAACCTTACACGCGATCCGACACGTTCCCAAATTTGGAATAAGTCGCCTCCTTATCGAATAACGAACGCAGGACGGATTGGTTTTATGTTAGGCTATAATTTTCGAGCGAGCGCAGCGAGCGAGAGACGCCTAAAGGTGTGTCACAAACCAACGGTGTGGCACATACGGACAATGATACTTTCGCACCAGCCCGAGGTGTCGGAAGTATTTATCCTATTGCCTACTGACAAATGTTTACAGTTTACCAATAGTTTCACATACATAGTACTATTTCCTCATAGTATAGTGCAATGTGATGTCCGAAATGGCTGATAAAATTAGGTACTAACACGAAATACATGCAAGGCAATATAAGGTATATGTACAGCTTGGAAATTGTGACCGTTGCTCGCTCGCTCCGCTCGCTCGTAAAAATCTAGTCCAACCTCACAACCGATCCGACATGTTCGCAAATTCGAAATATGTCGCCACCATATCGAATAATGAATGCAAGATGGATTGGTCTTCGGTTAGGCCATAGTTGTCTAGCGAGCGCAGCGAGCTGGCGATGCTTAAACGTTTGTCACAAACCGACGGTTTGGCACATAAGGACATTAAAATTTTCGCACCAGCCCGAGGAGCCGGAAGCCTTTATCGAATTGCCTACTGAAAAAAGTTTACAGATTGTTAATAGTTTCACATAAATAGTAATATTTTCACGTAGTACAGTGCATTGTGAGGTCCGAATTCGCTTACAAAATTAGGTAATAACAGGGAATGTATGCATGGTAATATAAGGTATATGTATAGCTTGGAAATTGTAATCGTTGCTCGCACGCTCCACTCGCTCGTGAAAAGCTAGTCCAACCTCACAACCGATCGGACACTTTCACAAATTTGAAATAAGTCGCCTCCTTATCGGATAACGAACGCAAGAGGCATTGGTGTTAGTCTGGCTATAGCTTTCGAGCGAGCGCAGCGAGCGAGCTGCGCGTAAAGGTGTGTCACAACCCAATTCTTTGGCACATAGGTACATTGAAATATTCGCTCCAGCTCGAGGAGCAGGAAGTCTTTATCGAATTGCCTACTGACAAAAGCTTACAGATTATCAATAGTTTTACATATATAGGAACATTTCCTCATAGTACAGTGCAACGTGTGGTCCGAAATCGCTGACAAAATTAGGTAATAACGGGAAAAATATGCAAGGCAATATAAGGTATATGTATATCTTGGAAATTGTAATCGTAGCTCGCTCGCTCCGCACGCTCGTCAAAATCTAGTCCGACCTTACACGCGATCCGACACGTTCCTAAATTTGGAATAAGTCGCCTCCTTATCGAATAACGAACGCAGGACGGATCGGTTTTATGTTAGGCTATAATTTTGGAGCGAGCGCAGCGAGCGAGAGAAGCCTAAAGGTGTGTCACAAACCAACGGTTTGGCACATACGGACAATGATACTTTCGCACCAGCCCGAGGTGCTGGAAGTATTTATCCTATTGCCTACTGACAAATGTTTACAGTTTACCTATAGTTTCACATAAATAGTACTATTTCCTCATAGTACAGTCCAATGTGATGTCCGAAATGGCTCACAAAATTAGGTACTAACAAGAAATATGTGCAAGGCAATATAAGGTAAATGTATATCTTGGAAATTGTGACCGTTGCTCGCTCGCTCCTCTCGCTCGTAAAAATCTAGTCCAACCTCACAACAGATCCGACACGTTCGCAAATTCGAAATATGTCGCCACCATATCGAATAATCAACGCGAGATGGATTGGTTTTAGGTTAGGCTACAGTTTTCGAGCGACCGCAGCGAGCGTGAGACGCGTAAAGGTGTGTCACAAACCAACGGTTTGGCACATACGGACATTGAAATATTCGCACCAGCCCGAGGAGCCGGAAGTCTTTATCCTATTGCCTACTGACAAATGTTTACAGTTTACCAATAGTTTCACATAAATAGTACTATTTCCTCATAGTATAGTGCAATGTGATGTCCGAAATGGCTGACAAAATTAGGTACTAACACGATATACATGCATGGCAATATAAGGTATATGTACAGCTTGGAAATTGTGACCGTTGCTCGCTCGCTCCGCTCGCTCGTAAAACTTTAGTCCAACCTCACAACCGATCCGACACGTTCGCAAATTCGAAATATGTCGCCGCCATATCGAATAATGAACGCAAGATGGATTGGTTTTAGGTTAGGCTATAGTTTTCGAGCGAGCACGGCGAGCGAGGGACGGGGAAAGTTGTGTCACAATCCAACGGTTTGGCACATGGGGACATTGAAATATTCGCACCAGCCCGAGGAGCAGGAAGCCTTTATCCTATTGCCTACTGACAAATGTTTACAGTTTACCAGTAGTTTCACATAAATAATACTATTTCCTCATAGTATAGTGCAATGTGATGTCCGAAATGGCTGACAAAATTAGGTACTAACACGAAATACATGCAAGGCAATATAAGGTATATGTACAGCTTGGAAATTGTGACCGTTGCTCGCTCGCTCCACTCGCTCTTAAAAATCTATTCGAACCTCACAGCCGATCCTACACGTTCGCCAATTTGAAATAAGTCGCCTCCTTATCGAATAACGAACGCAAGAGGGATTGGTTTTAGGTTGGGCTATAGGTTTCGTGCGAGCGGAGCGAGCGAGTGATGCGTAAAGGTGTGTCACAAAGCAACTGTTTGGCTCTTAGAGACATTGAAATATTCGCACCAACCCGTCGAGACGGAAGTCTTTATCGAATTGCATACTGACAAAAGTTTACAGATTATCAATAGTTTTACATAAATAGGAACATTTCCACATAGTACGGTGCTGCGTGTGGTCCGAAATTGCTGACAAAATTAGGTAATAACAGGAAATATATGCCAGGCAATGTATGGTGTATGTATAGCTTGGAAATTGTAATCGTTGCTCGCTCGCTCCGCTCGCTCGTAAAAATCTAGTCCAACTTCACAACCGATCGGACACGTTTGCAAATTTGAAATAAGACGCCTCCTTATCGAATAACGAACGCAAGGGGGATTGGTTTTAGGTTGGGCTATAATTTTCGAACGAGCGCAGCGAGCGAGGGACTCGTAATGATGTGTCACAACCCAACGGTTTGGCACATAGGGACATTGAAATATTCGCTCCAGCTAGAGGAGCCGGATGTCTTTATCGTATTGCCTACTGACAAGAGCTTACAGATTATCAATAGTTTTACATAAATAGGAACAATTCCACATAGTACGGTGCTGCGTGTGGTCCGAAATCGCTGACCAAATTAGGTAATAACAGGAAATGTATGCAAGGCGATATAAGGTATATGTACACCTTGGAAATTGTAATCGCCGCTCGCTCGTCAAAATCTAGTCCAACTTCACAACCGATCGGACACTTTCGCAAATTTGAAATAAGTCGCCTCCTTATCGAATAACGAACGCAAGCGGAATTGATATTAGGGTAGGCTATGGTATTCGAGCGAGCGCAGCGAGCTAGCTGCGCGTAAAGGTGTGTCACAAACCAACGGTGTGGCACATACGGACAATGATACTTTCGCACCAGCCCGAGGTGTCGGAAGTATTTATCCTATTGCCTACTGACAAATGTTTACAGTTTACCAATAGTTTCACATACATAGTACTATTTCCTCATAGTATAGTGCAATGTGATGTCCGAAATGGCTGATAAAATTAGGTACTAACACGAAATACATGCAAGGCAATATAAGGTATATGTACAGCTTGGAAATTGTGACCGTTGCTCGCTCGCTCCGCTCGCTCGTAAAAATCTAGTCCAACCTCACAACCGATCCGACATGTTCGCAAATTCGAAATATGTCGCCACCATATCGAATAATGAATGCAAGATGGATTGGTCTTCGGTTAGGCCATAGTTGTCTAGCGAGCGCAGCGAGCTGGCGATGCTTAAACGTTTGTCACAAACCAACGGTTTGGCACATAAGGACATTAAAATTTTCGCACCAGCCCGAGGAGCCGGAAGCCTTTATCGAATTGCCTACTGACAAAAGTTTACAGATTGTTAATAGTTTCACATAAATAGTAATATTTTCACGTAGTACAGTGCATTGTGAGGTCCGAATTCGCTTACAAAATTAGGTAATAACAGGGAATGTATGCATGGTAATATAAGGTATATGTATAGCTTGGAAATTGTAATCGTTGCTCGCACGCTCCACTCGCTCGTGAAAATCTAGTCCAACCTCACAACCGATCGGACACTTTCACAAATTTGAAATAAGTCGCCTCCTTATCGGATAACGAACGCAAGAGGCATTGGTGTTAGTCTGGCTATAGCTTTCGAGCGAGCGCAGCGAGCGAGCTGCGCGTAAAGGTGTGTCACAACCCAATTCTTTGGCACATAGGTACATTGAAATATTCGCTCCAGCTCGAGGAGCAGGAAGTCTTTATCGAATTGCCTACTGACAAAAGCTTACAGATTATCAATAGTTTTACATATATAGGAACATTTCCTCATAGTACAGTGCAACGTGTGGTCCGAAATCGCTGACAAAATTAGGTAATAACGGGAAAAATATGCAAGGCAATATAAGGTATATGTATATCTTGGAAATTGTAATCGTAGCTCGCTCGCTCCGCACGCTCGTCAAAATCTAGTCCGACCTTACACGCGGTCCGGCACGTTCCTAAATTTGGAATAAGTCGCCTCCTTATCGAATAACGAACGCAGGACGGATCGGTTTAATGTTAGGCTATAATTTTGGAGCGAGCGCAGCGACCGAGAGAAGCCTAAAGGTGTGTCACAAACCAACGGTTTGGCACATACGGACAATGATACTTTCGCACCAGCCCGAGGTGCTGGAAGTATTTATCCTATTGCCTACTGACAAATGTTTACAGTTTACCTATAGTTTCACATAAATAGTACTATTTCCTCATAGTACAGTCCAATGTGATGTCCGAAATGGCTCACAAAATTAGGTACTAACAAGAAATATGTGCAAGGCAATATAAGGTAAATGTATATCTTGGAAATTGTGACCGTTGCTCGCTCACTCCTCTCGCTCGTAAAAATCTAGTCCAACCTCACAACAGATCCGACACGTTCGCAAATTCGAAATATGTCGCCACCATATCGAATAATCAACGCGAGATGGATTGGTTTTAGGTTGGGCTACAGTTTTCGAGCGACCGCAGCGAGCGTGAGACGCGTAAAGGTGTGTCACAAACCAACGGTTTGGCACATACGGACATTGAAATATTCGCACCAGCCCGAGGAGCCGGAAGTCTTTATCCTATTGCCTACTGACAAATGTTTACAGTTTACCAATAGTTTCACATAAATAGTACTATTTCCTCATAGTATAGTGCAATGTGATGTCCGAAATGGCTGACAAAATTAGGTACTAACACGATATACATGCAAGGCAATATAAGGTATATGTACAGCTTGGAAATTGTGACCGTTGCTCGCTCGCTCCGCTCGCTCGTAAAACTTTAGTCCAACCTCACAACCGATCCGACACGTTCGCAAATTCGAAATATGTCGCCGCCATATCGAATAATGAACGCAAGATGGATTGGTTTTAGGTTAGGCTATAGTTTTCGAGCGAGCACGGCGAGCGAGGGACGGGGAAAGTTGTGTCACAATCCAACGGTTTGGCACATGGGGACATTGAAATATTCGCACCAGCCCGAGGAGCAGGAAGCCTTTATCCTATTGCCTACTGACAAATGTTTACAGTTTACCAGTAGTTTCACATAAATAGTACTATTTCCTCATAGTATAGTGCAATGTGATGTCCGAAATGGCTGACAAAATTAGGTACTAACACGAAATACATGCAAGGCAATATAAGGTATATGTACAGCTTGGAAATTGTGACCGTTGCTCGCTCGCTCCACTCGCTCTTAAAAATCTATTCGAACCTCACAGCCGATCCTACACGTTCGCCAATTTGAAATAAGTCGCCTCCTTATCGAATAACGAACGCAAGAGGGATTGGTTTCAGGTTGGGCTATAGGTTTCGTGCGAGCGGAGCGAGCGAGTGATGCGTAAAGGTGTGTCGCAAAGCAACTGTTTGGCTCTTAGAGACATTGAAATATTCGCACCAACCCGTCGAGACGGAAGTCTTTATCGAATTGCATACTGACAAAAGTTTACAGATTATCAATAGTTTTACATAAATAGGAACATTTCCACATAGTACGGTGCTGCGTGTGGTCCGAAATTGCTGACAAAATTAGGTAATAACAGGAAATATATGCCAGGCAATGTATGGTGTATGTATAGCTTGGAAATTGTAATCGTTGCTCGCTCGCTCCGCTCGCTCGTAAAAATCTAGTCCAACTTCACAACCGATCGGACACGTTTGCAAATTTGAAATAAGACGCCTCCTTATCGAATAACGAACGCAAGGGGGATTGGTTTTAGGTTGGGCTATAATTTTCGAACGAGCGCAGCGAGCGAGGGACTCGTAATGATGTGTCACAACCCAACGGTTTGGCACATAGGGACATTGAAATATTCGCTCCAGCTAGAGGAGCCGGATGTCTTTATCGTATTGCCTACTGACAAGAGCTTACAGATTATCAATAGTTTTACATAAATAGGAACAATTCCACATAGTACGGTGCTGCGTGTGGTCCGAAATCGCTGACCAAATTAGGTAATAACAGGAAATGTATGCAAGGCGATATAAGGTATATGTACACCTTGGAAATTGTAATCGCCGCTCGCTCGTCAAAATCTAGTCCAACTTCACAACCGATCGGACACTTTCGCAAATTTGAAATAAGTCGCCTCCTTATCGAATAACGAACGCAAGCGGAATTGATATTAGGGTAGGCTATGGTATTCGAGCGAGCGCAGCGAGCTAGCTGCGCGTAAAGGTGTGTCACAAACCAACGGTGTGGCACATACGGACAATGATACTTTCGCACCAGCCCGAGGTGTCGGAAGTATTTATCCTATTGCCTACTGACAAATGTTTACAGTTTACCAATAGTTTCACATACATAGTACTATTTCCTCATAGTATAGTGCAATGTGATGTCCGAAATGGCTGATAAAATTAGGTACTAACACGAAATACATGCAAGGCAATATAAGGTATATGTACAGCTTGGAAATTGTGACCGTTGCTCGCTCGCTCCGCTCGCTCGTAAAAATCTAGTCCAACCTCACAACCGATCCGACATGTTCGCAAATTCGAAATATGTCGCCACCATATCGAATAATGAATGCAAGATGGATTGGTCTTCGGTTAGGCCATAGTTGTCTAGCGAGCGCAGCGAGCTGGCGATGCTTAAACGTTTGTCACAAACCAACGGTTTGGCACATAAGGACATTAAAATTTTCGCACCAGCCCGAGGAGCCGGAAGCCTTTATCGAATTGCCTACTGACAAAAGTTTACAGATTGTTAATAGTTTCACATAAATAGTAATATTTTCACGTAGTACAGTGCATTGTGAGGTCCGAATTCGCTTACAAAATTAGGTAATAACAGGGAATGTATGCATGGTAATATAAGGTATATGTATAGCTTGGAAATTGTAATCGTTGCTCGCACGCTCCACTCGCTCGTGAAAATCTAGTCCAACCTCACAACCGATCGGACACTTTCACAAATTTGAAATAAGTCGCCTCCTTATCGGATAACGAACGCAAGAGGCATTGGTGTTAGTCTGGCTATAGCTTTCGAGCGAGCGCAGCGAGCGAGCTGCGCGTAAAGGTGTGTCACAACCCAATTCTTTGGCACATAGGTACATTGAGATATTCGCTCCAGCTCGAGGAGCAGGAAGTCTTTATCGAATTGCCTACTGACAAAAGCTTACAGATTATCAATAGTTTTACATATATAGGAACAATTCCACATAGTACGGTGCTGCGTGTGGTCCGAAATCGCTGACCAAATTAGGTAATAACAGGAAATGTATGCAAGGCGATATAAGGTATATGTACACCTTGGAAATTGTAATCGCCGCTCGCTCGTCAAAATCTAGTCCAACTTCACAACCGATCGGACACTTTCGCAAATTTGAAATAAGTCGCCTCCTTATCGAATAACGAACGCAAGCGGAATTGATATTAGGGTAGGCTATGGTATTCGAGCGAGCGCAGCGAGCTAGCTGCGCGTAAAGGTGTGTCACAACCCAACGCTTTGGCACATAGGTACATTGAAATATTCGCTCCAGCTCGAGGAGCTGGAAGTCTTTATCGAATTGCCTACTGACAAGAGCTTACAGATTATCAATAGTTTTACATAAATAGGAACATTTCCACATAGTACGGTGCTGCGTGTGGTCCGAAATCGCTGACAAAATTAGGTAATAGCAGGAAATATATGCCAGGCAATGTATGGTGTATGTATAGCTTGGAAATTGTAATCGTTGCGCGCTCGCACCGGTCGCTCGTAAAAATCTAGTCCAACCTCACAACCGATCGGACACGTTGACAAATTTTAAATAAGACGCCTCCTTATCGAATAACGAACGCAAGAGAGATTGGTTTTAGGTTGGGCTATAATTTTCGAACGAGCGCAGCGAGCGAGGGACTCATAATGATGAGTCACAACCCTACGGTTTGGCACATAGGGACATTGAAATATTCGCTCCAGCTAGAGGAGCTGGAAGTCTTTATCGTATTCCCCACTGACAAAGTATTACAGATTATCAATAGTTTTAAATAAATAGTAACATCTCCACATAGTATGGTGCAACGTGAGGTCCGAAATCGCTGACAAAATTAGGTAATAACAGGAAATATACGCCAGGCAATATAAGGTATCTGTATATCTTGGAAATTGTAATCGTAGCTCGCACGCTCCGCACGCTCGTCAAAATCTAGTCCAACCTTACAAGCGATCCGACACGTTCCCAAATTTGGAATAAGTCGCCTCCTTATCGAATAACGAACGCAAGAGGGATTGGTTTTAGGTTGGGCTATAATTTTCGAACGAGCGCAGCGAGCGAGGGATGCGTAAAGGTGTATCACAAGGCAACTGTTTGGCACATACGGACATTGAAATATTCGCACCAACCCGTCGAGACGGAAGTCTTTATCGAATTGCCTACTGAGAAATGTTTACAGATTATCAATAGTTTTGCATAAATAGGATCATTTCCACATAGTACGGTGCTGCGTGAGGTCCGAAATCGCTGACAAAATTAGGTAATAACAGGAAATATATGACAGGCAACGTATGGTGTATGTATAGCTTGGAAATTGTAGTCGTTGCTCGCACGCTCTGCTCGCTCGTAAACATCATGTCCAACCTGACAACCGATCCGACACTTTCGCAAATTTTAAATAAGACGCCTCCTTATCGAATAACGAACGCAAGAGGGATTGGTTTTAGGTTGGGCTATAATTTTCGAACGAGCGCTGCGAGCGAGGGACTCGTAATGATGTGTCACAACCCTACGGTTTGGCACATACGGACAATGAAACTTTCGCACCAGCCGGAGGAGCCGGAAGTATTTATCCTATTGCCTACTGACAAATGTTTACAGTTTACCTATAGTTTCACATAAATAGTACTATTTCCTCATAGTACAGTCCAATGTGATGTCCGAAATGGCACACAAAATTAGGTACTAACACGAAATATGTGCAAGGCAATATAAGGTATATGTATAGCTTGGAAATTGTGACCGTAGCTCGCTCGCTCCTCTCGCTCGTAAAAATCTAGTCCAACCTCACAACCGATCCGACACGTTCGCAAATTCGAAATATGTCGCCACCATATCGAATAATGAACGCAAGATGGATTGGTTTTAGGTTAGGCTACAGTTTTCGAGCGACAGCAGCGAGCGTGAGACGCGTAAAGGTGTGTCACAAACCAACGGTTTGGCACATACGGACATTGAAATATTCGCACCAGCCCGAGGAGCCGGAAGTCTTTATCCTATTGCCTACTGACAAATGTTTACAGTTTACCAATAGTTTCACATAAATAGTACTATTTCCTCATAGTATAGTGCAATGTGATGTCCGAAATGGCTGATAAAATTAGGTACTAACACGAAATACATGCAAGGCAATATAAGGTATATGTACAGCTTGGAAGTTGTGACCGTTGCTCGCTCGCTCCGCTCGCTCGTAAAAATTTAGTCCAACCTCACAACCGATCCGACACATTCGCAAATTCGAAATATGTCGCCGCCATATCGAATAATGAACGCAAGATGGATTGGTTTTAGGTTAGGCTATAGTTTTCGAGCGAGCACGGCGAGCGAGGGACGGGGAAAGTTGTGTCACAATCCAACGGTTTGGCACATGGGGACATTGAAATATTCGCACCAGCCCGAGGAGCAGGAAGTATTTATCCTATTGCCTACTGACAAATGTTTACAGTTTACCAATAGTTTCACATAAATAGTACTATTTCCTCATAGTATAGTGCAATGTGATGTCCGAAATGGCTGACAAAATTAGGTACTAACACGAAATACATGCAAGGCAATATAAGGTATATGTACAGCTTGGAAATTGTGACCGTTGCTCGCTCGCTCCACTCGCTCGTAAAAATCTAGTCGAACCTCACAGCCGATCCTACTCGTTCGCTAATTTGAAATAAGTCGCCTCCTTATCGAATAACGAACGCAAGGGGGATTGGTTTTAGGTTGGGCTATAGGTTTCGTGCGAGCGGAGCGAGCGAGTGATGCGTAAAGGTGTGTCACAAAGCAACTGTTTGGCTCTTAGGGACATTGAAATATTCGCACCAACCCGTCGAGACGGAAGTCTTTATCGAATTCCCTACTGACAAAAGTTTACAGATTATCAATAGTTTTACATAAATAGGAACATTTCCACATAGTACGGTGCTGCGTGTGGTCCGAAATTGCTGACAAAATTAGGTAATAACAGGAAATATATGCCAGGCAATGTATGGTGTATGTATAGCTTGGAAATTGTAATCGTTGCTCGCTCGCTCCGCTCGCTCGTAAAAATCTAATCCAACTTCACAACCGATCGGACACGTTTGCAAATTTGAAATAAGACGCCTCCTTATCGAATAACGAACGCAAGGGGGATTGGTTTTAGGTTGGGCTATAATTTTCGATCGAGCGCAGCGAGCGAGGGACTCGTAATGATGTGTCACAACCCAACGGTTTGGCACATAGGGACATTGAAATATTCGCTCCAGCTAGAGGAGCCGGATGTCTTTATCGTATTGCCTACTGACAAGAGCTTACAGATTATCAATAGTTTTACATAAATAGGAACATTTCCACATAGTACGGTGCTGCGTGTGGTCCGAAATCGCTGACAAAATTAGGTAATAACAGGAAATGTATGCAAGGCAATATAAGGTACATGTACACCTTGGAAATTGTAATCGCCGCTCGCTCGTCAAAATCTAGTCCAACTTCACAACCGATCGGACACTTTCGCAAATTTGAAATAAGTCGCCTCCTTATCGAATAACGAACGCAAGCGGAATTGGTTTTAGGGTAGGCTATAGTATTCGAGCGAGCGCAGCGAGCGAGCTGCGCGTAAAGGTGTCTCACAACCCAACGCTTTGGCACATAGGTACATTGAAATATTCGCTACAGCTCGAGGAGCAGGAAGTCTTTATCGAATTGCCTACTGACAAGAGCTTACAGATTATCAATAGTTTTACATAAATAGGAACATTTCCACATAGTACGGTGCTGCGTGTGGTCCGAAATCGCTGACAAAATTAGGTAATAACAGGAAATATATGCCAGGCAATGTATGGTGTATGTATAGCTTGGAAATTGTAATCGTAGCTCGCTCGCTCCGCACGCTCGTCAAAATCTAGTCCGACCTTACACGCGATCCGGCACGTTCCTAAATTTGGAATAAGTCGCCTCCTTATCGAATAACGAACGCAGGACGGATCGGTTTAATGTTAGGCTATAATTTTGGAGCGAGCGCCGCGACCGAGAGAAGCCTAAAGGTGTGTCACAAACCAACGGTTTGGCACATACGGACAATGATACTTTCGCACCAGCCCGAGGTGCTGGAAGTATTTATCCTATTGCCTACTGACAAATGTTTACAGTTTACCTATAGTTTCACATAAATAGTACTATTTCCTCATAGTACAGTCCAATGTGATGTCCGAAATGGCTCACAAAATTAGGTACTAACAAGAAATATGTGCAAGGCAATATAAGGTAAATGTATATCTTGGAAATTGTGACCGTTGCTCGCTCGCTCCACTCGCTCTTAAAAATCTATTCGAACCTCACAGCCGATCCTACACGTTCGCCAATTTGAAATAAGTCGCCTCCTTATCGAATAACGAACGCAAGAGGGATTGGTTTTAGGTTGGGCTATAATTTTCGAACGAGCGCTGCGAGCGAGGGACTCGTAATGATGTGTCACAACCCTACGGTTTGGCACATACGGACAATGAAACTTTCGCACCAGCCGGAGGAGCCGGAAGTATTTATCCTATTGCCTACTGACAAATGTTTACAGTTTACCTATAGTTTCACATAAATAGTACTATTTCCTCATAGTACAGTGCAATGTGATGTCCGAAATGGCTGACAAAAATAGGTACTAACACGAAATATGTGCAAGGCAATATAAGGTATATGTATAGCTTGGAAATTGTGATCGCTGCTCGCTCGCTCCGCTCGCTCGTAAAAATCTAGTCCAACCTCACAACCGATCCGACACATCCGCAAATTCGAAATATGTCGCCACCATATCGAATAATGAACGCAAGATGGATTGGTATTAGGTTAGGCTATAGTTTTCGAGCGAGCGCAGCGAGCGAGAGACGCGTAACGCTGGGTCACACACCAACTGTTTGGCACATACGGACATTGAAACATTCGCACCAGCCCGAGGAGCCGGAAGTCTTTATCCTATTGCCCACTGACAAATGTATACAGTTTACCAATAGTTTCACATAAATAGTACTATTCCCACATACTACAGTGCAATGTGATGTCCGAAATGGCTGACAAAGTTAGGTAATAACACGAAATATATGCAAGGCAATATAAGGCATATGTATATCTTGGAAATTGTAATCGTAGCTCGCTCGCTCCGCACGCTCGTCAAAATCTAGTCCAACCTTACGCGCGATCCGACACGTTCCCAAATTTGGAATAAGTCGCCTCCTTATCGAATAACGAACGCAGGACGGATTGGTTTTATGTTAGGCTATAATTTTCGAGCGAGCGCAGCGAGCGAGAGACGCCTAAAGGTGTGTCACAAACCAACGGTGTGGCACATACGGACAATGATACTTTCGCACCAGCCCGAGGTGTCGGAAGTATTTATCCTATTGCCTACTGACAAATGTTTACAGTTTACCAATAGTTTCACATACATAGTACTATTTCCTCATAGTATAGTGCAATGTGATGTCCGAAATGGCTGATAAAATTAGGTACTAACACGAAATACATGCAAGGCAATATAAGGTATATGTACAGCTTGGAAATTGTGACCGTTGCTCGCTCGCTCCGCTCGCTCGTAAAAATCTAGTCCAACTTCACAACCGATCCGACATGTTCGCAAATTCGAAATATGTCGCCACCATATCGAATAATGAATGCAAGATGGATTGGTCTTCGGTTAGGCCATAGTTGTCTAGCGAGCGCAGCGAGCTGGCGATGCTTAAACGTTTGTCACAAACCAACGGTTTGGCACATAAGGACATTAAAATTTTCGCACCAGCCCGAGGAGCCGGAAGCCTTTATCGAATTGCCTACTGACAAAAGTTTACAGATTGTTAATAGTTTCACATAAATAGTAATATTTTCACGTAGTACAGTGCATTGTGAGGTCCGAATTCGCTTACAAAATTAGGTAATAACAGGGAATGTATGCATGGTAATATAAGGTATATGTATAGCTTGGAAATTGTAATCGTTGCTCGCACGCTCCACTCGCTCGTGAAAATCTAGTCCAACCTCACAACCGATCGGACACTTTCACAAATTTGAAATAAGTCGCCTCCTTATCGGATAACGAACGCAAGAGGCATTGGTGTTAGTCTGGCTATAGCTTTCGAGCGAGCGCAGCGAGCGAGCTGCGCGTAAAGGTGTGTCACAACCCAATTCTTTGGCACATAGGTACATTGAAATATTCGCTCCAGCTCGAGGAGCAGGAAGTCTTTATCGAATTGCCTACTGACAAAAGCTTACAGATTATCAATAGTTTTACATATATAGGAACATTTCCTAATAGTACAGTGCAACGTGTGGTCCGAAATCGCTGACAAAATTAGGTAATAACGGGAAAAATATGCAAGGCAATATAAGGTATATGTATATCTTGGAAATTGTAATCGTAGCTCGCTCGCTCCGCACGCTCGTCAAAATCTAGTCCGACCTTACACGCGATCCGACACGTTCCTAAATTTGGAATAAGTCGCCTCCTTATCGAATAACGAACGCAGGACGGATCGGTTTTATGTTAGGCTATAATTTTGGAGCGAGCGCAGCGAGCGAGAGAAGCCTAAAGGTGTGTCACAAACCAACGGTTTGGCACATACGGACAATGATACTTTCGCACCAGCCCGAGGTGCTGGAAGTATTTATCCTATTGCCTACTGACAAATGTTTACAGTTTACCTATAGTTTCACATAAATAGTACTATTTCCTCATAGTACAGTCCAATGTGATGTCCGAAATGGCTCACAAAATTAGGTACTAACAAGAAATATGTGCAAGGTAATATAAGGTAAATGTATATCTTGGAAATTGTGACCGTTGCTCGCTCGCTCCTCTCGCTCGTAAAAATCTAGTCCAACCTCACCACAGATCCGACACGTTCGCAAATTCGAAATATGTCGCCACCATATCGAATAATCAACGCGAGATGGATTGGTTTTAGGTTAGGCTACAGTTTTCGAGCGACCGCAGCGAGCGTGAGACGCGTAAAGGTGTGTCACAAACCAACGGTTTGGCACATACGGACATTGAAATATTCGCACCAGCCCGAGGAGCCGGAAGTCTTTATCCTATTGCCTACTGACAAATGTTTACAGTTTACCAATAGTTTCACATAAATAGTACTATTTCCTCATAGTATAGTGCAATGTGATGTCCGAAATGGCTGACAAAATTAGGTACTAACACGATATACATGCAAGGCAATATAAGGTATATGTACAGCTTGGAAATTGTGACCGTTGCTCGCTCGCTCCGCTCGCTCGTAAAACTTTAGTCCAACCTCACAACCGATCCGACACGTTCGCAAATTCGAAATATGTCGCCGCCATATCGAATAATGAACGCAAGATGGATTGGTTTTAGGTTAGGCTATAGTTTTCGAGCGAGCACGGCGAGCGAGGGACGGGGAAAGTTGTGTCACAATCCAACGGTTTGGCACATGGGGACATTGAAATATTCGCACCAGCCCGAGGAGCAGGAAGCCTTTATCCTATTGCCTACTGACAAATGTTTACAGTTTACCAGTAGTTTCACATAAATAGTACTATTTCCTCATAGTATAGTGCAATGTGATGTCCGAAATGGCTGACAAAATTAGGTACTAACACGAAATACATGCAAGGCAATATAAGGTATATGTACAGCTTGGAAATTGTGACCGTTGCAAGCTCGCTCCACTCGCTCTTAAAAATCTATTCGAACCTCACAGCCGATTCTACACGTTCGCCAATTTGAAATAAGTCGCCTCCTTATCGAATAACGAACGCAAGAGGGATTGGTTTTAGGTTGGGCTATAGGTTTCGTGCGAGCGGAGCGAGCGAGTGATGCGTAAAGGTGTGTCACAAAGCAACTGTTTGGCTCTTAGAGACATTGAAATATTCGCACCAACCCGTCGAGACGGAAGTCTTTATCGAATTGCATACTGACAAAAGTTTACAGATTATCAATAGTTTTACATAAATAGGAACATTTCCACATAGTACGGTGCTGCGTGTGGTCCGAAATTGCTGACAAAATTAGGTAATAACAGGAAATATATGCCACGCAATGTTATGGTGTATGTATAGCTTGGAAATTGTAATCGTTGCTCGCTCGCTCCGCTCGCTCGTAAAAATCTAGTCCAACCTCACCACAGATCCGACACGTTCGCAAATTCGAAATATGTCGCCACCATATCGAATAATCAACGCGAGATGGATTGGTTTTAGGTTAGGCTACAGTTTTCGAGCGACCGCAGCGAGCGTGAGACGCGTAAAGGTGTGTCACAAACCAACGGTTTGGCACATACGGACATTGAAATATTCGCACCAGCCCGAGGAGCCGGAAGTCTTTATCCTATTGCCTACTGACAAATGTTTACAGTTTACCAATAGTTTCACATAAATAGTACTATTTCCTCATAGTATAGTGCAATGTGATGTCCGAAATGGCTGACAAAATTAGGTACTAACACGATATACATGCAAGGCAATATAAGGTATATGTACAGCTTGGAAATTGTGACCGTTGCTCGCTCGCTCCGCTCGCTCGTAAAACTTTAGTCCAACCTCACAACCGATCCGACACGTTCGCAAATTCGAAATATGTCGCCGCCATATCGAATAATGAACGCAAGATGGATTGGTTTTAGGTTAGGCTATAGTTTTCGAGCGAGCACGGCGAGCGAGGGACGGGGAAAGTTGTGTCACAATCCAACGGTTTGGCACATGGGGACATTGAAATATTCGCACCAGCCCGAGGAGCAGGAAGCCTTTATCCTATTGCCTACTGACAAATGTTTACAGTTTACCAGTAGTTTCACATAAATAGTACTATTTCCTCATAGTATAGTGCAATGTGATGTCCGAAATGGCTGACAAAATTAGGTACTAACACGAAATACATGCAAGGCAATATAAGGTATATGTACAGCTTGGAAATTGTGACCGTTGCAAGCTCGCTCCACTCGCTCTTAAAAATCTATTCGAACCTCACAGCCGATTCTACACGTTCGCCAATTTGAAATAAGTCGCCTCCTTATCGAATAACGAACGCAAGAGGGATTGGTTTTAGGTTGGGCTATAGGTTTCGTGCGAGCGGAGCGAGCGAGTGATGCGTAAAGGTGTGTCACAAAGCAACTGTTTGGCTCTTAGAGACATTGAAATATTCGCACCAACCCGTCGAGACGGAAGTCTTTATCGAATTGCATACTGACAAAAGTTTACAGATTATCAATAGTTTTACATAAATAGGAACATTTCCACATAGTACGGTGCTGCGTGTGGTCCGAAATTGCTGACAAAATTAGGTAATAACAGGAAATATATGCCACGCAATGTATGGTGTATGTATAGCTTGGAAATTGTAATCGTTGCTCGCTCGCTCCGCTCGCTCGTAAAAATCTAGTCCAACTTCACAACCGATCGGACACGTTTGCAAATTTGAAATAAGACGCCTCCTTATCGAATAACGAACGCAAGGGGGATTGGTTTTAGGTTGGGCTATAATTTTCGAACGAGCGCAGCGAGCGAGGGACTCGTAATGATGTGTCACAACCCAACGGTTTGGCACATAGGGACATTGAAATATTCGCTCCAGCTAGAGGAGCCGGATGTCTTTATCGTATTGCCTACTGACAAGAGCTTACAGATTATCAATAGTTTTACATAAATAGGAACAATTCCACATAGTACGGTGCTGCGTGTGGTCCAAAGTCGCTGACCAAATTAGGTAATAACAGGAAATGTATGCAAGGCAATATAAGGTATATGTACTCCTTGGAAATTGTAATCGCCGCTCGCTCGTCAAAATCTAGTCCAACTTCACAACCGATCGGACACTTTCGCAAATTTGAAATAAGTCGCCTCCTTATCGAATAACGAACGCAAGCGGAATTGATATTAGGGTAGGCTATGGTATTCGAGCGAGCGCAGCGAGCTAGCTGCGCGTAAAGGTGTGTCACAACCCAACGCTTTGGCACATAGGTACATTGAAATATTCGCTCCAGCTCGAGGAGCTGGATGTCTTTATCGAATTGCCTACTGACAAGAGCTTACAGATTATCAATAGTTTTACATAAATAGGAACATTTCCACATAGTACGGTGCTGCGTGTGGTCCGAAATCGCTGACAAAATTAGGTAATAACAGGAAATATATGCCAGGCAATGTATGGTGTATGTATAGCTTGGAAATTGTAATCGTTGCTCGCTCGCACCGGTCGCTCGTAAAAATCTAGTCCAACCTCACAACCGATCGGACACGTTGGCAAATTTTAAATAAGACGCCTCCTTATCGAATAACGAACGCAAGAGTGATTGGTTTTAGGTTGGGCTATAATTTTCGAACGAGCGCAGCGAGCGAGGGACTCGTAATGATGAGTCACAACCCTACGGTTTGGCACATAGGGACATTGAAATATTCGCTCCAGCTAGAGGAGCTGGAAGTCTTTATCGTATTCCCCAAAGTATTACAGATTATCAATAGTTTTAAATAAATAGTAACATCTCCACATAGTATGGTGCAACGTGAGGTCCGAAATCGCTGACAAAATTAGGTAATAACAGGAAATATACGCCAGGCAATATAAGGTATCTGTATATCTTGGAAATTGTAATCGTAGCTCGCACGCTCCGCACGCTCGTCAAAATCTAGTCCAACCTTACAAGCGATCCGACACGTTCCCAAATTTGGAATAAGTCGCCTCCTTATCGAATAACGAACGCAAGAGGGATTGGTTTTAGGTTGGGCTATAATTTTCGAACGAGCGCAGCGAGCGAGGGATGCGTAAAGGCGTATCACAAGGCAACTGTTTGGCACATACGGACATTGAAATATTCGCACCAACCCGTCGAGACGGAAGTCTTTATCGAATTGCCTACTGAGAAATGTTTACAGATTATCAATAGTTTTGCATAAATAGGATCATTTCCACATAGTACGGTGCTGCGTGAGGTCCGAAATCGCTGACAAAATTAGGTAATAACATGAAATATATGACAGGCAACGTATGGTGTATGTATAGCTTGGAAATTGTAGTCGTTGCTCGCACGCTCTGCTCGCTCGTAAACATCATGTTCAACCTGACAACCGATCCGACACTTTCGCAAATTTTAAATAAGACGCCTCCTTATCGAATAACGAACGCAAGAGGGATTGGTTTTAGGTTGGGCTATAATTTTCGAACGAGCGCTGCGAGCGAGGGACTCGTAATGATGTGTCACAACCCTACGGTTTGGCACATACGGACAATGAAACTTTCGCACCAGCCGGAGGAGCCGGAAGTATTTATCCTATTGCCTACTGACAAATGTTTACAGTTTACCTATAGTTTCACATAAATAGTACTATTTCCTCATAGTACAGTCCAATGTGATGTCCGAAATTGCTCACAAAATTAGGTACTAACACGAAATATGTGCAAGGCAATATAAGGTATATGTATAGCTTGGAAATTGTGACCGTAGCTCGCTCGCTCCTCTCGCTCGTAAAAATCTAGTCCAACCTCACAACCGATCCGACACGTTCGCAAATTCGAAATATGTCGCCACCATATCGAATAATGAACGCAAGATGGATTGGTTTTAGGTTAGGCTACAGTTTTCGAGCGACAGCAGCGAGCGTGAGACGCGTAAAGGTGTGTCACAAACCAACGGTTTGGCAAATACGGACATTGAAACATTCGCACCAGCCCGAGGAGCGGGAAGTCTTTTTCCTATTGCCTATTGACAAATGTTTACAGTTTATGAATAGTTTCACATAAATAGTACTATTTCCTCATAGTATAGTGCAATGTGATGTCCGAAATGGCTGATAAAATTAGGTACTAACACGAAATACATGCAAGGCAATATAAGGTATATGTACAGCTTGGAAATTGTGACCGTTGCTCGCTCGCTCCGCTCGCTCGTAAAAATTTAGTCCAACCTCACAACCGATCCGACACATTCGCAAATTCGAAATATGTCGCCGCCATATCGAATAATGAACGCAAGATGGATTGGTTTTAGGTTAGGCTATAGTTTTCGAGCGAGCACGGCGAGCGAGGGACGGGGAAAGTTGTGTCACAATCCAACGGTTTGGCACATGGGGACATTGAAATATTCGCACCAGCCCGAGGAGCAGGAAGTATTTATCCTATTGCCTACTGACAAATGTTTACAGTTTACCAATAGTTTCACATAAATAGTACTATTTCCTCATAGTATAGTGCAATGTGATGTCCGAAATGGCTGACAGAATTAGGTACTAACACGAAATACATGCAAGGCAATATAAGGTATGTGTACAGCTTGGAAATTGTGACCGTTGCTCGCTCGCTCCACTCGCTCGTAAAAATCTAGTCGAACCTCACAGCCGATCCTACTCGTTCGCTAATTTGAAATAAGTCGCCTCCTTATCGAATAACGAACGCAAGGGGGATTGGTTTTAGGTTGGGCTATAGGTTTCGTGCGAGCGGAGCGAGCGAGTGATGCGTAAAGGTGTGTCACAAAGCAACTGTTTGGCTCTTAGGGACATTGAAATATTCGCACCAACCCGTCGAGACGGAAGTCTTTATCGAATTCCCTACTGACAAAAGTTTACAGATTATCAATAGTTTTACATAAATAGGAACATTTCCACATAGTACGGTGCTGCGTGTGGTCCGAAATTGCTGACAAAATTAGGTAATAACAGGAAATATATGCCAGGCAATGTATGGTGTATGTATAGCTTGGAAATTGTAATCGTTGCTCGCTCGCTCCGCTCGCTCGTAAAAATCTAATCCAACTTCACAACCGATCGGACACGTTTGCAAATTTGAAATAAGACGCCACCTTATCGAATAACGAACGCAAGGGGGATTGGTTTTAGGTTGGGCTATAATTTTCGATCGAGCGCAGCGAGCGAGGGACTCGTAATGATGTGTCACAACCCAACGGTTTGGCACATAGGGACATTGAAATATTCGCTCCAGCTAGAGGAGCCGGATGTCTTCATCGTATTGCCTACTGACAAGAGCTTACAGATTATCAATAGTTTTACATAAATAGGAACATTTCCACATAGTACGGTGCTGCGTGTGGTCCGAAATCGCTGACAAAATTAGGTAATAACAGGAAATGTATGCAAGGCAATATAAGGTACATGTACACCTTGGAAATTGTAATCGCCGCTCGCTCGTCAAAATCTAGTCCAACTTCACAACCGATCGGACACTTTCGCAAATTTGAAATAAGTCGCCTCCTTATCGAATAACGAACGCAAGCGGAATTGGTTTTAGGGTAGGCTATAGTATTCGAGCGAGCGCAGCGAGCGAGCTGCGCGTAAAGGTGTCTCACAACCCAACGCTTTGGCACATAGGTACATTGAAATATTCGCTCCAGCTCGAGGAGCAGGAAGTCTTTATCGAATTGCCTACTGACAAGAGCTTACAGATTATCAATAGTTTTACATAAATAGGAACATTTCCACATAGTACGGTGCTGCGTGTGGTCCGAAATCGCTGACAAAATTAGGTAATAACAGGAAATATATGCCAGGCAATGTATGGTGTATGTATAGCTTGGAAATTGTAATCGTTGCTCGCTCGCTCCGTTCGCTCGTAAAAATCGGACACGTTGGCAAATTTGAAAGAAGACCCCTCCTTATCGAATAACGTACGCAAGAGGGATTGGTTATTGGTTACGCTATAGTCTTCGAGCGAGCGCAGCGAGCGAGGGATGCGTAAAGGTGTATCACAAGGCAACTGTTTGTCACATAGGGACATTGAAATATTCGCACCAACCCGTCGAGACAGAAGTCTTTATCGAATTGCCTACTGAGAAAAGTTTACAGATTATCAATAGTTTTGCACAAATAGGATCATTTCCCCATAGTACGGTGCTGCGTGAGGTCCGAAATCGCGGACGAAATTAGGTAATAACAGGAAATATATGCCAGGCCATGTATGATGTATGTATAGCTTGGAAATTGTAGTAGTTGCTCGCACGCTCCGCTCTCTCGTAAACATCATGTCCAACCTGACAACCGATGCGACACTTTCGCAAATTTTAAATAAGACGCCTCCTTATCGAATAACGAACGCAAGAGGGATTGGTTTTAGGTTGGGCTATAATTTTCGAACGAGCGCAGCGAGCGAGGGACTCGTAATGATGTGTCACAACTCTACGGTTTGGCATATAGGGACATTGAAATGTTCGCTCCAGCTAGAGGAGCCGGATGTCTTTATCGTATTCCCCACTGACAAAGTATTACAGATTATCAATAGTTTTAAATAAATAGTAACATCTCCACATAGTATGGTGCAACGTGAGGTCCGAAATCGCTGACAAAATTAGGTAATAACAGGAAATATACGCCAGGCAATATAAGTTATATGTATATCTTGGAAATTGTAATCGTAGCTCGCTCGCTCCGCACGCTCGTCAAAATCTAGTCCAACCTTACAAGAGATCCGACACGTTCCAAAATTTGGAATAAGTCGCCTCCTTATCGAATAACGAACGCAGGACGGATTGGTTTTATGTTAGGCTATAATTTTCGAGGGAGCGCAGCGAGCGAGAGACGCCTAAAGGTGCGTCACAAACCAACGGTTTGGCACATACGGACAATGAAACTTTCGCACCAGCCGGAGGAGCCGGAAGTATCTATCCTATTGCCTACTGACAAATGTTTACAGTTTACCTATAGTTTCACATAAATAGTACTATTTCCTCATAGTACAGTGCAATGTGATGTCCGAAATGGCTGACAAAAATAGGTACTAACACGAAATATGTGCAAGGCAATATAAGGTATATGTATAGCTTGGAAATTGTGATCGCTGCTCGCTCGCTCCGCTCGCTCGTAAAAATCTAGTCCAACCTCACAACCGATCCGATACGTTCGCAAATTCGAAATATGTCGCCACCATATCGAATAATGAACGCAAGATGGATTGGTTTTAGGTTAGGCTATAGCTTTCGAGCGAGCGCAGCGAGCGAGAGACGCGTAATGGTGTGTCACAAACCAGCGGTTTGGCACATACGGACATTGAAATATTCGCACCAGCCCGAGGAGCCGGAAGTCTTTATCCTATTGCCTACTGACAAATGTTTACAGTTTACCTATAGTTTCACATAAATAGTACTATTTCCACATAGTACAGTGCAATGTGAAGTCCGAAATGGCTGACAAAATTAGGTAATAACACGAAATATATGCAAGGCAATATAAGGTATATGTATAGCTTGGAAATTGTAATCGTTGCTCGCACGCTCCACTCGCTCGTGAAAATCTAGTCCAACCTCACAACCGATCGGACACTTTCACAAATTTGAAATAAGTCGCCTCCTTATCGAATAACGAACGCAAGCGGAATTGGTTTTAGGTTAGGCTATAGTTTTCGAGCGAGCGCAGCGAGCGAGCTGCGCGTAAAGGTGTGTCACAACCCAATTCTTTGGCACATAGGTACATTGAAATATTCGCTCCAGCTCGAGGAGCAGGAAGTCTTTATCGAATTGCCTACTGACAAAAGCTTACAGATTATCAATAGTTTTACATATATAGGAAGATTTCCTCATAGTACAGTGCAACGTGTGGTCCGAAATCGCTGACAAAATTAGGTAATAACAGGAAAAATATGCAAGGCAATATAAGGTATATGTATATCTTGGAAATTGTAATCCTTGCTCGCTCGCTCCGCTCGCTCGTGAAAATCTAGTCCAACCTCACAACCGATCGGACACGTTGGCAAATTTGAAATAAGACCCCTCCATAGCGAATAACGAACGCAAGAGGGATTGGTTTTTGGTTAAGCTATAGTCTTCGAGCGAGCGCAGCGAGCGAGGGATGCGTAAAGGTGTATCACAAGGCAACTGTTTGGCACATACGGACATTGAAATATTCGCACCAACCCGTCGAGACGGAAGTGTTTATCGAATTGCCTACTGAGAAAAGTTTACAGATTATCAATAGTTTTGCATAAATAGTGTCATTTCCACATAGTACGGTGCTGCGTGAGGTCCGAAATCGCTGACAAAATTAGGTAATAACAGGAAATGTATGCAAGGCAATATAAGGTATATGTACACCTTGGAAATTGTAATCGCCGCTCGCTGGTCAAAGTCTAGTCCAACTTCACAACCGATCTGACACTTTCGCAAATTTGAAATAAGTCGCCTCCTTATCGAATAACGAACGCAAGCGGAATTGATTTTAGGGTAGGCTATGGTATTCGAGCGAGCGCAGCGAGCGAGCTGCGCGTAAAGGTGTGTCACAACCCAACGCTTTGGCACATAGGTACATTGAAATATTCGCTCCAGCTCGAGGAGCAGGAAGTCTTTATCGAATTGCCTACTGACAGGAGCTTACAGATTATCAATAGTTTTACATAAATAGGAACATTTCCACATAGTACGGTGCTGCGTGTGGTCCGAAATCGCTGACGAAATTAGGTAATAACAGGAAATATATGCCAGGCAATGTATGCTGTATGTATAGCTTGGAAATTGTAGTCGTTGCTCGCACGCTCCGATCTCTCGTAAAAATCATGTCCAACCTGACAACCGATGCGACACTTTCGCAAATTTTAAATAAGACGTCTCCTTATCGAATAACAAACGCAAGAGGGATTGGTTTTAGGTTGGGCTATAATTTTCGAACGAGCGCAGCGAGCGAGGGACTCGTAATGATGTGTCACAACCCTACGGTTTGGCACATAGGGACATTGAAATATTCGCTCCAGCTAGAGGAGCCGGATGTCTTTATCGTATTCCCCACTGACAAAGTATTACAGATTATCAATAGTTTTAAATAAATAGTAACATCTCCACATAGTATGGTGCAACGTGAGGTCCGAAATCGCTGACAAAATTAGGTAATAACAGGAAATATACGCCAGGCAATATAAGGTATATGTATATCTTGGAAATTGTAATCGTAGCTCGCACGCACCTCACGCTCGTCAAAATCTAGTCCAACCTTACAAGCGATCCGACACGTTCCCAAATTTGGAATAAGTCGCCTCCTTATCGAATAACGAACGCAGGACGGATTGGTTTTATGTTAGGCTATAATTTTCGAGCGAGCGCAGCGAGCGAGAGACGCCTAAAGGTGTGTCACAAATCAACGGTTTGGCACATACGGATAATGAAACTTTCGCACCAGCCGGAGGAGCCGGAAGTATTTATCCTATTGCCTACTGACAAATGTTTACAGTTTACCTATAGTTTCACATAAATAGTACTATTTCCTCATAGTACAGACCAATGTGATGTCCGAAATGGCTCACAAAATTAGGTACTAACACGAAATATGTGCAAGGCAATATAAGGTATATGTATAGCTTGGAAATTGTGACCGTTGCTCGCTCGCTCCTCTCGCTCGTAAAAATCTAGTCCAACCTCACAACCGATCCGACACGTTCGCAAATTCTAAATATGTCGCCACCATATCGAATAATGAACGCAAGATGGATTGGTTTTAGGTTAGGCTATAGTTTTCGAGCGACCGCAGCGAGCGTGAGACGCGTATACGTGTGTCACAAACCAACGGTTTGGCACATACGGACATTGAAATATTCGCACCAGCCCGAGGAGCCGGAAGTCTTTATCCTATTGCCTACTGACAAATGTTTACAGTTTACCTATAGTTTCACATAAATAGTACTATTTCCACATACTACAGTGCAATGTGATGTCCGAAATGGCTGACAAAATTAGGTAATAACACGAAATATATGCAAGGCAATATAAGGTATATGTATAGCTTGGAAATTGTGACCGTGGCTCGCTCGCTCGTAAAAATCTAGTCCAAGCTCACAACCGATCCGACACGTTCGCAATTTCGAAATATGTCGCTACCATATCGAATAATGAGCGCAAGATGGATTGGTTTTAGGTTAGGCTATAGTCTTCGAGCGACCGCAGCGAGCGTTAGACGCGTAAAGGTGTGTCACAAACCAACGGTTTGGCACATACGGACATTGAAATATTCGCACCAGCCCGAGAAGCCGGAAGTCTTTATCCTATTGCCTACTGACAAATGTTTACAGTTTACCAATAGTATCACATAAATAGTACTATTTCCTCATAGTACAGTGCAATGTGATGACCGCAATGGCTGACAAAATTAGGTACTAACACGAAATACATGCAAGGCAATATAAGGTATATGTACAGCTTGGAAATTGTGACCGTTGCTCGCTCGCTCCGCTCGCTCGTAAAAATCTAGTCTAACCTCACAACCGATCCGACACGTTCGCAAATTCGAAATATGTCGCTACCATATCGAAGAATGAACGCAAGAAGGATTGGTTTTAGCTTAGGCTATAGCCTTCGAGCGACCGCAGCGAGCGTTAGACGCGTAAATGTGTGTCACAAACCAACGGTTTGGCACATACGGACATTGTAATATTCGCACCAGCCCGAGAAGCCGGAAGGCTTTATCCTATTGCCTACTGACAAATGTTTACAGTTTACCAATAGTATCACATAAATAGTACTATTTCCTCATAGTACAGTGCAATGTGATGTCCGAAATGGCTGACAAAATTAGGTACTAACACGAGATACATGCAAGGCAATATAAGGTATATGTACAGCTTGGAAATTGTGAGCGTTGCTCGCTCGCTCCGCTCGCTCGTAAAAATCTAGTCCAACCTCACAACCGATCCGCACGTTCGCAAATTCGAAATATGTAGCCGCCATATCGAATAATGAACGCAAGATGGATTAGTTATAGGTTAGGCTATAGCTTTCGAGCGAGCGCAGCGAGCGAGAGACGCGTAATGGTGTGTCACAAACAACGGTTTGGCACATACGGACATTGAAATATTCGCACCAGTCCGAGGAGCCGGAATTGTCTATCCTAATGCCTACTGACAAATGTTTACAGTTTACCTATAGTTTCACATAAATAGTACTATTTCCTCATAGTACAGTGCAATGTGATGTCCGAAATGGCTGACAAAATTAGGTACTAACACGAAATATGTGCAAGGCAATATAAGGTATATGTATAGCTTGGAAATTGTGACAGTTGCTCGCTCGCTCCGCTCGCTCGTAAAAATCTAGTCCAACCTCACAACCGATCCGACACGTTCGCAAATTCGAAATATGTCGCCACCATATCGAAGAATGAACGCAAGAAGGATTGGTTTTAGGTTAGGCTATAGTTTTCGAGCGACCGCAGCGAGCGTGAGACGCGTAAAGGTGTGTCACAAACCATCGGTTTGGCACATGGGGACATTGAACTATTCGCACCAGCCCGAGGAGCCGAAAGTATTTATCCTATTGCCTACTGACAAATGTTTACAGTTTACCTATAGTTTCACATAAATAGTACTATATCCACATACTACAGTGCAATGTGATGTCCGAAATGGCTGACAAAATTAGGTAATAGCACGAAATATATGCATGGCAATATAAGGTATATGTATAGCTTGGAAATTGTGACCGTGGCTCGCTCGCTCGTAAAAATCTAGTCCAACCTCACAACCGATCCGACACGTTCGCAAATTCGAAATATGTCGCCACCATATCGAATAATGAACGCAAGATGGATTAGTTATATGTTAGGCTATAGCTTTCGAGCGAGCGCAGCGAGCGAGAGACGCGGAATGGTGTGTCACAAACAACGGTTTGGCACATACGGACATTGAAATATTCGCACCAGCCCGTGGAGCCGGAATTGTCTATCTTAATGCCTACTGACAAATGTTTACAGTTTACCTATAGTTTCACATAAATAGTACTATTTCCTCATAGTACAGTGCAATGTGATGTCCGAAATGGCTGACAAAATTAGGTACTAACACGAAATATGTGCAAGGCAATACAAGGTATATGTATAGCTTGGAAATTGTGACCGTTGCTCGCTCGCTCCGCGCGCTCGTAAAAATCTAGTCCAACCTCACAACCGATCCGACACGTTCGCAAATTCGAAATATGTAGTCGCCATATCGAATAATGAACGCAAGATGGATTGGTTATATGTTAGGCCATAGCTTTCGAGCGAGCGCAGCGAGCGAGAGACGCGTAATGGTGTGTCACAAACCAACGGTTTGGCACATACGGACATTGAAATATTCGCACCAGCCCAAGGAGCCGGAAGTCTTTATCCTATTGCCTACTGACAAATCTTTACAGTTTACCTATAGTTTCACATAAATAGTACTATTTCCTCATAGTACAGTGCAATGTGATGTCCGAAATGGCTGACAAAATTAGGTACTAACACGAAATATGTGCAAGGCAATATAAGGTATATGTATAGCTTGGAAATTGTGACCGTTGCTCGCTCGCTCCGCTCGCACGTAAAAATCTAGTCCAACCTCGCAACCGATCCGACACGTTCGCAAATTCGAAATATGTCGCCACCATATCGAATAATGAACGCAAGAAGGATTGGTTTTAGGTTAGGCTATAGTTTTCGAGCGACCGCAGCGAGCGTGAGACGCGTAAAGGTGTGTCACAAACCATCGGTTTGGCACATGGGGACATTGAACTATTCGCACCAGCCCGAGGAGCTGAAAGTATTTATCCTATTGCCTGCTGACAAATGTTTACAGTTTACCTATAGTTTCACATAAATAGTACTATTTCCTCATAGTACAGTGCAATGGTTGTCCGAAATGGCTGACAAAATTAGGTAATAACACGAAATATATGCAAGGCAATATAAGGTGTATGTATAGCTTGGAAATTGTGACCGTTGCTCGCTCGCTCGTAAAAATCTAGTCCAACCTCACAACCGATCCGACACGTTCGCAAATTCGAAATATGTCGCTACCATGTCGAATAATGAGCGCAAGATGGATTCGTTTTAGGTTAGGCTATAGTCTTCGAGCGACCGTAGCGAGCGTTAGACGCGTAAAGGTGTGTCACAAACCAACGGTTTGGCACATATGGACATTGAAATATTCGCCCAAGCCCGAGAAGCCGGAAGTCTTTATCCTATTGCCTACTGACAAATGTTTACAGTTTACCAATAGTATCACATAAATAGTACTATTTCCTCATAGTACAGTGCAATGTGATGTCCGAAATGGCTGACAAAATTAGGTACTAACACGAAATACATGCAAGGCAATATAAGGTATATGTACAGCTTGGAAATTGTGACCGTTGCTCGCTCGCTCCGCTCGCTCGTAAAAATCTAGTCCAACTTCACAACCGATCCGACAAGTTCGCAAATTCGAAATATGTCGCCACCATATCGAATAATGAACGCAAGATGGATTGGTTGTAGGTAGGGCTATAGCTTTCGAGCGAGCGCAGCGAGCGAGAGACGAGTAATGGTGTGTCACAAACCAACGGTTTGGCACATGCGGACATTGAAATATTCGAACCAGCCCGAGCAGCCGGAAGTCTTTATCCTATTGCCTACTGACAAATGTCTACAGTTTACCTATAGTTTCACATAAATAGTACTATTTCCTCATAGTACAGTGCAATGTGATGTCCGAAATGGCTGACAAAATTAGGTAATAACACGAAATATATGCAAGGCAATATAAGGTATATGTATAGCTTGGAAATTGTGACCGTGGCTCGCTCGCTCGTAAAAATCTAGTCCAACCTCACAACCGATCCGACACTTTCGCAAATTCGAAATATGTCGCCACAATACCGAATAATGAACGCAAGATGTATTGGTTGTAGGTTAGGCTATAGCTTTCGAGCGAGCGCAGCGAGCGAGAGACGCGTAATGGTGTGTCGCAAACCAACGGATTGTCACATACGGACATTGAAATATTCACACCAGCCCGAGGAGCCGGAAGTATTTATCCTATTGCCTACTGACAAATGTTTACAGTTTACCTATAGTTTCACATAAATAGTACTATTTCCTCATAGTACAGTGCAATGTGTTGTCCGAAATGGCTGACAACATTAGGTAATAACACGAAATATATGCAAGGCAATATAAGGTATATGTACAGCTTGGAAATTGTGACCGTTGCTCGCTCGCTCCGCTCGCTCGTAAAAATCTAGTCCAACCTCACAACCGATCCGACACGTTCGCAAATTCGAAATATGTCGCCACCATATCGAATAATGAACGCAAGAAGGATTGGTTTTAGGTTAGGCTACAGTTTTCGAGCGACCGCGGCGAGCGTGAGACGCGTAATGGTGTGTCACAAACCAACGGTTTGGCACATACGGACATTGAAATATTCGCACCAGCCCGAGGAGCCGGAAGTCTTTATCCTATTGCCTACTGACAAATGTTTACAGTTTACCTATAGTTTCACATAAATAGTACTATTTCCTCATAGTACAGTGCAATGTGTTGTCCGAAATGGCTGACAACATTAGGTAATAACACGAAATATATGCAAGGCAATATAAGGTGTATGTATAGCTTGGAAATTGTGACCGTTGCTCGCTCGCTCGTAAAAATCTAGTCCAACCTCACAACCGATCCGACACGTTCGCAAATTCGAAATATGTCGCCACCATATCGAATAATGAACGCAAGATGGATTGGTTGTAGGTAGGGCTATAGCTTTCGAGCGAGCGCAGCGAGCGAGAGACGCGTAATGGTGTGTTACAAACCAACGGTTTGGCACATACGGACATTGAAATATTCGCACCAGCCCGAGGAGCCGGAAGTCTTTATCCTATTGCCTACTGACAAATGTTTACAGTTTACCTATAGTTTCACATAAATAGTACTATTTCCTCATAGTACAGTGCAATGGTTGTCCGAAATGGCTGACAAAATTAGGTAATAACACGAAATATATGCAAGGCAATATAAGGTGTATGTATAGCTTGGAAATTGTGACCGTTGCTCGCTCGCTCGTAAAAATCTAGTCCAACCTCACAACCGATCCGACACGTTCGCAAATTCGAAATATGTCGCCACCATATCGAATAATGAACGCAAGATGGATTGGTTGTAGGTAGGGCTATAGCTTTCGAGCGAGCGCAGCGAGCGAGAGACGCGTAATGGTGTGTCACAAACCATCGGTTTGGCACATGGGGACATTGAAATATCCGCACCAGCCCGAGGAGCCGAAAGTATTTATCCTATTGCCTACTGACAAATGTTTACAGTTTACCTATAGTTTCACATAAATAGTACTATTTCCACATACTACAGTGCAATGTGATGTCCGAAATGGCTGACAAAATTAGGTAATAGCACGAAATATATGCAAGGCAATATAAGGTATATGTATAGCTTGGAAATTGTGACCGTGGCTCGCTCGCTCGTAAAAATCTAGTCCAACCTCACAACCGATCCGACACGTTCGCAAATTCGAAATATGTCGCCACCATATCGAATAATGAACGCAAGATGGATTGGTTGTAGGTAGGGCTATAGCTTTCGTGCGAGCGCAGCGAGCGAGAGACGAGTAATGGTGTGTCACAAACCAACGGTTTGGCACATACGGACATTGAAATATTCGAACCAGCCCGAGGAGCCGGAAGTCTTTATCCTATTGCCTACTGACAAATGTTTACAGTTTACCTATAGTTTCACATAAATAGTACTATTTCCTCATAGTACAGTGCAATGTGATGTCCGAAATGGCTGACAAAATTAGGTAATAACACGAAATATATGCAAGGCAATATAAGGTATATGTACAGCTTGGAAATTGTGACCGTTGCTCGCTCGCTCCGCTCGCTCGTAAAAATCTAGTCCAACCTCACAACCGATCCGACACGTTCGCAAATTCGAAATATGTCGCCACCATATCGAATAATGAACGCAAGAAGGATTGGTTTTAGGTTAGGCTACAGTTTTCGAGCGACCGCGGCGAGCGTGAGACGCGTAATGGTGTGTCACAAACCAACGGTTTGGCACACACGGACATTGAAATATTCCCACCAGCCCGAGGAGCCGGAAGTCTTTATCCTATTGCCTACTGACAAATGTTTACAGTTTACCTATAGTTTCACATAAATAGTACTATTTCCTCATAGTACAGTGCAATGTGATGTCCGAAATGGCTGACAAAATTAGGTACTAACAGGAAATATGTGCAAGGCAATATAAGGTATATGTATAGCTTGGAAATTGTGACCGTTGCTCGCTCGATCCGCTCGCTCGTAAAAATCTAGTCCAACCTCACAACCGATCCGACACGTTCGCAAATTCAAAATATGTCGCCACCATATCGAATAATGAACGCAAGAAGGATTGGTTTTGGGTTAGGCTGTAGTTTTCGAGCGACCGCAGCGAGCGTGAGACGCGTAAAGGTGTGTCACAAACCAACGGTTTGGCACATGGGGACATTGAAATATCCGCACCAGCCCGAGGAGCCGAAAGTATTTATCCTATTGCCTACTGACAAATGTTTACAGTTTACCTATAGTTTCACATAAATAGTACTATTTCCACATACTACAGTGCAATGTGATGTCCGAAATGGCTGACAAAATTAGGTAATAGCACGAAATATATGCAATTCAATATAAGGTATATGTATAGCTTGGAAATTGTGACCGTGGCTCGCTCGCTCGTAAAAATCTAGTCCAACCTCACAACCGATCCGACACGTTCGCATATTCGAAATATGTCGCTACCATATCGAATAATGAGCACAAGATGGATTGGTTTTAGGTTAGGCTATAGTTTTCGAGCGTCCGCAGCGAGCGTGAGACGCGTAAAGGTATGTCACAAACCATCGGTTTGGCACATGGGGACATTGAAATATTCGCACCAGCCCGAGGAGCCGAAAGTATTTATCCTATTGCCTACTGACAAATGTTTACAGTTTACCTATAGTTTCACATAAATAGTACTATTTCCTCATAGTACAGTGCAATGTGATGTCCGAAATGGCTGACAAAATTAGGTACTAACACGAAATATGTGCAAGGCAATATAAGGTATATGTATAGCTTGGAAATTGTGACCGTGGCTCGCTCGCTCGTAAAAATCTAGTCCAACCTCACAACCGATCCGACACGTTCGCAAATTCGAAATATGTCGCCACCATGTCGAATAATGAACGCAAGATGGATTGGTTGTAGGTAGGGCTATAGCTTTCGAGCGAGCGCAGCGAGCGAGAGACGCGTAATGGTGTGTCACAAACCAACGGTTTGGCACATACGGACATTGAAATATTCGCACCAGCCCGAGGAGCCGGAAGTCTTTATCCTATTGCCTACTGACAAATGTTTACAGTTTACCAATAGTATCACATAAATAGTACTATTTCCTCATAGTACAGTGCAATGTGATGTCCGAAATGGCTGACCAAATTAGGTACTAACACGAAATACATGCAAGGCAATATAAGGTATATGTACAGCTTGGAAATTGTGACCGTTGCTCGCTCGCTCCGCTCGCTCGTAAAAATTTAGTCCAACCTCACAACCGATCCGACACGTTCGCAAATACGAAATATGTCGCCACCATATCGAATAATGAACGCAAGAAGGATTGGTTTTAGGTTAGACTATAGTTTTCGAGCGACCGCAGCGAGCGTGAGACGCGTAATGGTGTGTCACAAACCAACGGTTTGGCACATACGGAGATTGAAATATTCGCACCAGCCCGAGGAGACGGAAGTCTTTATCCTATTGCCTACTGACAAATGTTTACAGTTTACCTATAGTTTCACATAAATAGAACTATTTCCACATACTACAGTGCAATGTGATGTCCGAAATGGCTGACAAAATTAGGTAATAACACGAAATATATGCAAGGCAATATAAGGTATATGTATAGCTTGGAAATTGTGACCGTGGCTCGCTCGCTCGTAAAAATCTAGTCCAACCTCACAACCGATCCGACACGTTCGCAAATTCGAAATATGTCGCCACCATATCGAATAATGAACGCAAGATGGATTGGTTGTAGGTAGGGCTATAGCTTTCGAGCGAGCGCAGCGAGCGAGAGACGAGTAATGGTGTGTCACAAACCAACGGTTTGGCACATACGGACATTGAAATATTCGAACCAGCCCGAGGAGCCGGAAGTCTTTATCCTATTGCCTACTGACAAATGTTTACAGATTACCTATAGTTTCACATAAATAGTACTATTTCCACATAGTACAGTGCAATGTGATGTCCGAAATGGCTGACAAAATTAGGTAATAGCACGAAATATATGCAAGGCAATATAAGGTATATGTATAGCTTGGAAATTGTGACCGTGGCTCGCTCGCTCGTAAAAATCTAGTCCAACCTCACAACCGATCCGACACGTTCGCATTTTCGAAATATGTCGCTACCATATCGAATAATGAGCACAAGATGGATTGGTTTTAGGTTAGGCTATAGTTTTCGAGCGTCCGCAGCGAGCGTGAGACGCGTAAAGGTGTGTCACAAACCATCGGTTTGGCACATGGGGACATTGAAATATTCGCACCAGCCCGAGGAGCCGAAAGTATTTATCCTATTGCCTACTGACAAATGTTTACAGTTTACCTATAGTTTCACATAAATAGTACTATTTCCACATACTACAGTGCAATGTGATGTCCGAAATGGCTGACAAAATTAGGTAATAGCACGAAATATATGCAAGGCAATATAAGGTATATGTATAGCTTGGAAATTGTGACCGTGGCTCGCTCGCTCGTAAAAATCTAGTCCAACCTCACAACCGATCCGACACGTTCGCAAATTCGAAATATGTCGCCACCATATCGAATAATGAACGCAGGATGGATTGGTTGTAGGTAGGGCTATAGCTTTCGAGCGAGCGCAGCGAGCGAGAGACGCGTAATGGTGTGTCACAAACCAACGGTTTGGCACATACGGACATTGAAATATTCGCACCAGCCCGAGGAGCCGGAAGTCTTTATCCTATTGCCTACTGACAAATGTTTACAGTTTACCAATAGTATCACATAAATAGTACTATTTCCTCATAGTACAGTGCAATGTGATGTCCGAAATGGCTGACAAAATTAGGTACTAACACGAAATACATGCAAGGCAATATAAGGTATATGTATAGCTTGGAAATTGTGATCGTTGCTCGCTCGCTCCGCTCGCTCGTAAAATTCTAGTCCAACCTCACAACCGATCCGACACGTTCGCAAATTCGAAATATGTCGCCGCCATATCAAATAATGAACGCAAGATGGATTGGTTTTAGGTTAGGCTATAGCTTTCGAGCGAGCGTAGCGAGCGTGAGACGCGTAAAGGTGGGTCACAAACCAACGGTTTGGCATATACGGACATTGAAATATTCGCACCAGCCCAAGGAGCCGGAAGTCTTTATCCTATTGCCTACTGACAAATGTTTACAGTTTATGAATATTTTCACATAAACAGTACTATTTCCACATACTACAGTGCAATGTGATGTCAGAAATGGCTGACAAAATTAGGTAACAACACGAAACATATGCAAGGCAATATAAGATATATGTATAGCTTGGAAATTGTCACCGTTGCTCGCTCGCTCCGCTCGCTCGTAAAAATCTAGTCCAACCTCATAAGCTATCCGACACGTTCGCAAATTCGAAATATGTCGCCACCATATCGAATAAGGAACGCAAGATGGATTGGTTTTAGGTTAGGCTATAGTTTTCGAGCGAGCGCAGCGAGCGAGGGACGCGTAAAGGTTTGTCACAAACCAACGGTTTGGCACATACGGAGATTGAAATATTCGCACCAGCCCGAGGAGACGGAAGTCTTTATCCTATTGCCTACTGACAAATGTTTACAGTTTACCTATAGTTTCACATAAATAGAACTATTTCCACATACTACAGTGCAATGTGATGTCCGAAATGGCTGACAAAATTAGGTAATAGCACGAAATATATGCAAGGCAATATAAGGTATATGTATAGCTTGGAAATTGTGACCGTGGCTCGCTCGCTCGTAAAAATCTAGTCCAACCTCACAACCGATCCGACACGTTCGCATTTTCGAAATATGTCGCTACCATATCGAATAATGAGCACAAGATGGATTGGTTTTAGGTTAGGCTATAGTTTTCGAGCGTCCGCAGCGAGCGTGAGACGCGTAAAGGTGTGTCACAAACCATCGGTTTGGCACATGGGGACATTGAAATATTCGCACCAGCCCGAGGAGCCGAAAGTATTTATCCTATTGCCTACTGACAAATGTTTACAGTTTATGAATAGTTTCACATAAATAGTACTATTTCCACATACTACAGTGCAATGTGATGTCCGAAATGGCTGACAAAATTAGGTAATAGCACGAAATATATGCAAGGCAATATAAGGTATATGTATAGCTTGGAAATTGTGACCGTGGCTCGCTCGCTCGTAAAAATCTAGTCCAACCTCACAACCGATCCGACACGTTCGCAAATTCGAAATATGTCGCCACCATATCGAATAATGAACGCAGGATGGATTGGTTGTAGGTAGGGCTATAGCTTTCGAGCGAGCGCAGCGAGCGAGAGACGCGTAATGGTGTGTCACAAACCAACGGTTTGGCACATACGGACATTGAAATATTCGCACCAGCCCGAGGAGCCGGAAGTCTTTATCCTATTGCCTACTGACAAATGTTTACAGTTTACCAATAGTATCACATAAATAGTACTATTTCCTCATAGTACAGTGCAATGTGATGTCCGAAATGGCTGACAAAATTAGGTACTAACACGAAATACATGCAAGGCAATATAAGGTATATGTACAGCTTGGAAATTGTGACCGTTGCTCGCTCGCTCCGCTCGCTCGTAAAAATTTAGTCCAACCTCACAACCGATCCGACACGTTCGCAAATACGAAATATGTCGCCACCATATCGAATAATGAACGCAAGAAGGATTGGTTTTAGGTTAGGCTATAGTTTTCGAGCGACCGCAGCGAGCGCGAGACGCGTAATGGTGTGTCACAAACCAACGGTTTGGCACATACGGAGATTGAAATATTCGCACCAGCCCGAGGAGACGGAAGTCTTTATCCTATTGCCTACTGACAAATGTTTACAGTTTACCTATAGTTTCACATAAATAGAACTATTTCCACATACTACAGTGCAATGTGATGTCCGAAATGGCTGACAAAATTAGGTAATAACACGAAATATATGCAAGGCAATATAAGGTATATGTATAGCTTGGAAATTGTGACCGTGGCTCGCTCGCTCGTAAAAATCTAGTCCAACCTCACAACCGATCCGACACGTTCGCAAATTCGAATTATGTCGCCTCCATAACGAATAATGAACGCAAGATGGATTGGTTGTAGGTAGGGCTATAGCTTTCGAGCGAGCGCAGCGAGCGAGAGACGAGTAATGGTGAGTCACAAACCAACGGTTTGGCACATACGGACATTGAAATATTCGAACCAGTCCGAGGAGCCGGAAGTCTTTATCCTATTGCCTACTGACAAATGTTTACAGTTTACCTATAGTTTCACATAAATAGTACTATTTCCTCATAGTACAGTGCAATGTGATGTCCGAAATGGCTGACAAAATGAGGTACTAACACGAAATATGTGCAAGGCAATATAAGGTATATGTATAGCTTGGAAATTGTGACCGTTGCTCGCTCGATCCGCTCGCTCGTAAAAATCTAGTCCAACCTCACAACCGATCCGACACGTTCGCAAATTCGAAATATGTCGCCACGATATCGAATAAAGAACGCAAGAAGGATTGGTTTTAGGTTAGGCTATAGTTTTCGAGCGACCGCAGCGAGCGTGAGACGCGTAAAGGTGTGTCACAAACCAACGGTTTGGCACATACGGACATTGAAATATTCCCACCAGCCCGAGAAGCCGAAAGTATTTATCCTATTGCCTACTGACAAATGTTTACAGTTTACCTATAGTTTCACATAAATAGTACTATTTCCACATACTACAGTGCAATGTGATGTCCGAAATGGCTGACAAAATTAGGTAATAGCACGAAATATATGCAAGGCAATATAAGGTATATGTATAGCTTGGAAATTGTGACCGTGGCTCGCTCGCTCGTAAAAATCTAGTCCAACCTCACAACCGATCCGACACGTTCGCAAATTCGAAATATGTCGCCACCATATCGAATAATGAACGCAGGATGGATTGGTTGTAGGTAGGGCTATAGCTTTCGAGCGAGCGCAGCGAGCGAGAGACGCGTAATGGTGTGTCACAAACCAACGGTTTGGCACATACGGACATTGAAATATTCGCACCAGCCCGAGGAGCCGGAAGTCTTTATCCTATTGCCTACTGACAAATGTTTACAGTTTACCAATAGTATCACATAAATAGTACTATTTCCTCATAGTACAGTGCAATGTGATGTCCGAAATGGCTGACAAAATTAGGTACTAACACGAAATACATGCAAGGCAATATAAGGTATATGTACAGCTTGGAAATTGTGACCGTTGCTCGCTCGCTCCGCTCGCTCGTAAAAATTTAGTCCAACCTCACAACCGATCCGACACGTTCGCAAATACGAAATATGTCGCCACCATATCGAATAATGAACGCAGGAAGGATTGGTTTTAGGTTAGGCTATAGTTTTCGAGCGACCGCAGCGAGCGCGAGACGCGTAATGGTGTGTCACAAACCAACGGTTTGGCACATACGGAGATTGAAATATTCGCACCAGCCCGAGGAGACGGAAGTCTTTATCCTATTGCCTACTGACAAATGTTTACAGTTTACCTATAGTTTCACATAAATAGAACTATTTCCACATACTACAGTGCAATGTCATGTCCGAAATGGCTGACAAAATTAGGTAATAACACGAAATATATGCAAGGCAATATAAGGTATATGTATAGCTTGGAAATTGTGACCGTGGCTCGCTCGCTCATAAAAATCTAGTCCAACCTCACAACCGATCCGACACGTTCGCAAATTCGAAATATGTCGCCACCAAAACGAATAATGAACGCAAGATGGATTGGTTGTAGGTAGGGCTATAGCTTTCGAGCGAGCGCAGCGAGCGAGAGACGAGTAATGGTGAGTCACAAACCAACGGTTTGGCACATACGGACATTGAAATATTCGAACCAGCCCGAGGAGCCGGAAGTCTTTATCCTATTGCCTACTGACAAATGTTTACAGTTTACCTATAGTTTCACATAAATAGTACTATTTCCTCATAGTACAGTGCAATGTGATGTCCGAAATGGCTGACAAAATTAGGTACTAACACGAAATATGTGCAAGGCAATATAAGGTATATGTATAGCTTGGAAATTGTGACCGTTGTTCGCTCGATCCGCTCGCTCGTAAAAATCTAGTCCAACCTCACAACCGATCCGACACGTTCGCAAATTCGAAATATGTCGCCACGATATCGAATAAAGAACGCAAGAAGGATTGGTTTTAGGTTAGGCTATAGTTTTCGAGCGACCGCAGCGAGCGTGAGACGCGTAAAGGTGTGTCACAAACCAACGGTTTGGCACATACGGACATTGAAATATTCCCACCAGCCCGAGAAGCCGAAAGTATTTATCCTATTGCCTACTGACAAATGTTTACAGTTTACCTATAGTTTCACATAAATAGTACTATTTCCACATACTACAGTGCAATGTGATGTCCGAAATGGCTGACAAAATTAGGTAATAGCACGAAATATATGCAAGGAAATATAAGGTATATGTATAGCTTGGAAATTGTGACCGTGGCTCGCTCGCTCGTAAAAATCTAGTCCAACCTCACAACCGATCCGACACGTTCGCAAATTCGAAATATGTCGCCATCATATCGAATAATAATCGCAAGATGGATTGGTTTTAGGATAGGCTATAGTTTTCGAGCGACCGCAGCGAGCGTGAGACGCGTAAAGGTGTGTCACAAACCATCGGTTTGGCACATACGGACATTGAAATATTCGCACCAGACCGAGGAGCCGGAAGTCTTTATCCTATTGCCTACTGACAAATGTTTACAGTTTACCTATAGTTTTACATAAATAGTACTGTTTCCACATACTACAGTGCAATGTGATGTCCGAAATGGCTGACAAAATTAGGTAATAACACGAAATATATGCAAGGCAATATTAAGTATATGTATAGCTTGGAAATTGTGACCGTGGCTCGCTCGCTCCGCTCGCCCGTAAAAATCTAGTCCAAAATCACAACCGATCCGACACGGTCGCAAATTCGAAATATGTCGCCACCATATCGAATAATGAACGCAAGATGGATTGGTTTTAGGTTAGGCTATAGCTTCCAAGCGAGCGCAGCGAGCGAGAGACGGGTAAAGGTGTGTCACAAATCAACGGTTTGGCACATACGGACATTGAAATATTCGCACCAGCCCGAGGAGCCGGAATTGTCTATCCTATTGCCCACTGACAAATGTTTACAGTTTACCTATAGTTTCACATAAATAGTACTATTTCCACATACAACAGAGCAATGCGATGTCCGAAATGGCTGACAAAATTAGGTAATAACACGAAATATATGCAAGGCAATATAAGGTATATGTATAGCTTGGAAACTATGACCGTTGCTCGCTCGCTCCTCTCGCTCGTAAAAATCTAGTCCAACCTCACAACCGATCCGACACGTTCGCAAATTCGAAATATGTCGCCACCATATCGAATAATGAACGCAAGATGGATTGGTTTTAGGTTAGGCTATAGTTTTCGAGCGAGCGCAGCGAGCGAGGGACGCGTAAAGGTGTATCACAAACCAACGGTTTGGCACATGCGGACATTGAAATATTCGCACCAGTCCGAGGAGCCAGAAGTCTTTATCCTATTGCCTACTGACAAATGTTTACAGTTTATGAATAGTTTCACATAAATAGTACTATTTCCACATAGTACAGTGCAATGTGTTGTTCGAAATGGTTGACGAAATTAGGTAATAACACGAAATATATGCAAGGCAATATAAGGTATATGTATAGCTTGGAAATTGTGACCGTTGCTCGCTCGCTCCGCTCGCTCGCAAAAATTTAGTCCAACCTCACATCCGATCCGACACGTTCCCAAATTTGAAATTAGTTTCCTCCATATCGAATGACTAACACAAGAGGGATTCGTTCTAGGTTTGGCTATAGCTTTCTAGCGAGCACGGCGAGCGAGGGACGAGTAAATGTGTGTCACAAACCAACGGTTTGTCTCATACGAACATTGAAATGTTCGCACCAGCCCGAGGAGCCGAAAGTCATTGTCCTATTGTCTACTGACAAATGTTTACAGTTTATGAATAGTTTCACATAAATAGTACTATTTGCACATAGTAAAGTGCAATGTGATGTCAGAAATGGCTGACAAAATTAGGTAATAACACGAAATATATGCAAGGCAATATAAGGTATATGTATAGCTTGGAAATTGTGATCGTTGCTCGCTCGCTCCGCTCGCTCGTAAAAACGTAGTCCAACCTCACAACCGACTCGACACGTTCGCAAATTCGAAATATGTCGCCACAATATCGAATAATGAACGCAAGATGGATTGGTTTTAGGTTAGGCTATAGTTTTCGAGCTAGCGCAGCGAGCGAGAGACGCCTTAAGGTGTGTCACAAACCAACGGTTTGGCACATGCTGAAATTGAAACATTCGCACCAGCCCGAGGAGCCGGAAGTATTTATCCTATTGCCTACTGACAAATGTTTACAGTTTACCTATAGTTTCACATAAGTAGTACTATTTCCTCATAGTACAGTGCAATGCGATGTCCGAAATGGCTGAAAATTAGGTACGAACACGAAATATGTGCAAGGCAATATAAGGTATATGTATAGCTTGGAAATTGTGATCGTTGCTCGCTCGCTCCGCTCGCTCGTAAAAATTTAGTCCAACCTCACATCCGATACGGCACGTTCCCAAATTTGAAATAAGTCGCCACCATATCGAATAATGAACGCAAGATGGATTGGTTTTAGGTTAGACTATAGCTTTCGAGCGATCACGGCGAGCGAGGGACGCGGAGAGGTGTGTCACAATCCAACGGTATGGCATATACTGACATTGAAACATTCGCACCAGCCCGAGGAGCCGGAAGTATTTATCCTATTGCCTACTGACAAATGTTTACAGTTTATGAATAGTTTCACATAAATAGTACTATTTCCACATAGTACAGTGCAATGTGTTGTTCGAAATGGTTGACGAAATTAGGTAATAACACGAAATATATGCAAGGCAATATAAGGTATATGTATAGCTTGGAAATTATGACCGTTGCTTGCTCGCTCCTCTCGCTCGTAAAAATCTAGTCCAACCTCACAACCGATCCGACACTTTCCCAAATTTGAAATAAGTCGCCACCATATCGAATAATGAACGCAGGATGGATTGGTTTTAGGTTAGACTATAGTTTTCGAGCGAGCACGGCGAGCGAGGGACGCGGAAAGTTGTGTCACAATCCAACGGTTTGGCACATGGGGACATTGAAATATTCGCACCAGGCCGAGAAGCCGGAAGTCTTTATCCTATTGCCTACTGACAAATGTTTACAGTTTATGAATAGTTTCACATAAATAGTACTATTTCCACATAGTACAGTGCAATGTGATGTCCGAAATGGCTTAAAATTAGGTACGAACACGAAATATGTGCAAGGCAATATAAGCTATATGTATAGCTTGGATATTGTGACCGTTGCTCGCTCGTTCCTCTCGCTCGTAAAAATCTAGTCCAACCTCACAACCGATCCGACACGTTCGCAAATTCGAAATATGTCGCCACCATATCGAATAATGAACGCAAGATGGATTGGTTTCAGGTTAGGCTATAGTTTTCGAGCGAGCGCAGCGAGCGTGAGACGCCTAAAGGTGTGTCACAAAACAACGGTTTGGCACATACGGACATAGAAATATACGCATCAGCCCGAGGAGCCGGAAGTATTTATCCTATTGCCCAATGACAAATGTTTACAGTTTATGAATAGTTTCACATAAATAGTACTATTTCCACATACTACAGAGCAATGTGATGTCCGAAATGGCTGACAAAATTAGGTACTAACACGAAATATATGCAAGGCAATATAAGGTATATGTATAGCTAGGAAATTGTGATCGTTGCTCGCTCGCTCCGCTCGCTCGTAAAAATTTAGTCCAACCTCACATCCGATACGACACGTTCCCAAATTTGAAATAAGTCGCCACCATATCCAAGAATGAACTCAAGATGTATTGGTTTTAGGTTAGGCTGTCGTTTTCGAGCGAGCGCAGCGAGCGACGGACGCGTAAAGGTGTATCACAAACCAACGGTTTGGCACATACGGACATAGAAATATACGCATCAGCCCGAGGAGCCGGAAGTATTTATCCTATTGCCTACTGACAAATGTTTACAGTTTACCTATAGTTTCACATAAATAGTACTATTTCCACATACTACAGAGCAATGTGATGTCCGAAATGGCTGACAAAATTAGGTAATAACACGAAATATATGCAAGGCAATATAAGGTATATGTATAGCTTGGAAATTGTGATCGTTGCTCGCTCGCTCCGCTCGCTCGCAAAAATTTAGTCCAACCTCACATCCGATACGACACGTTCCCAAATTTGAAATATGTCGCCACCATATCGAATAATGAACGCAAGATGGATTGGTTTTAGGTTAGGCTATAGTTTTCGAGCGAGAGCAGCGAGCGAGAGCCGCGTAAATATGTGTCACAAACCAAAGGTTTGGCACATACGGACATTGAAATATCCGCATCAGCCCGAGGAGCCGGAACTATTTATCCTATTGCCTACTGACAAATGTTTACAGTTTACCTATAGTTTCACATAAATAGTACTATTTCCACATACTACAGAGCAATGTGATGTCCGAAATGGCTGACAAAATTAGGTAATAACACGAAATATATGCAAGGCAATATAAGGTATATGTATAGTTTGGAAATTGTGATCGTTGCTCGCTCGCTCCGCTCGCTCGTAAAAGTTTAGTCCAATCTCACATCCGATACGACACGTTCCCAAATTTGAAATAAGTCGCCACCATATCGAATAATGAACTCAAGATGGATTGGTTTTAGGTTAGGCTATAGTTTTCGAGCGAGCGCAGCGAGCGAGCGACGCGTAAAGGTATATCACAAACCAACGGTTTGGCACATGTGGACATTGAAATATTCGCACCAGCCCGAGGAGCCAGAAGTCTTTATCGAATTGCCTACTGACAAATGTTTACAGTTTACCAATAGTTTCACATAAATAGTACTATTTGCACATAGTAAAGTGCAATGTGATGTCAGAAATGGCTGACAAAATTAGGTAATAGCACGAAATATATGTAAGGCAATATAAGGTATATGTATAGCTTGGAAATTGTAATCGTTGCTCGCACGCTCCGCTCGCTCGTAAATATTTAGTCCATCCTCTCATCCGATCCGACACGTTCCCAAAATTGAAATATGTCGCCTCCATGTCGAATGACTAACGCAACAGGGCTTGGTTTTAGTTTAGGCTATAGTTTTCGAGCGAGCGCAGCGAGCGAGAGACGCCTAAAGGTGTGTCACAAAACAACGGTTTGGCATATACGGACATTGAAACATTCGCACCAGCCCGAGGAGCCGGAAGTATTTATCCTATTGCCTACTGACAAATGTTTACAGTTTACCTATAGTTTCACATAAATAAGTACTATTTCCACATACTACAGAGCAATGTGATGTCCGAAATGGCTGACAAAATTAGGTAATAACACGAAATATATGCAAGGCAATATAAGGTATTTGTATAGCTTGGAAATTGTGATCGTTGCTCGCACGCTCCGCTCGCTCGTAAATATTTAGTCCAACCTCACATCCGATACGACACGTTCCCAAATTTGAAATAAGTCGCCACCATATCGAATAATGAACGCAAGATGGATTGGTTTTAGGTTAGACTATAGCTTTCGAGCGATCACGGCGAGCGAGGGACGCGGAGAGGTGTGTCACAATCCAACGGTCTGGCATATACGGACATTGAAACATTCGCACCAGCCCGAGGAGCCGGAGGTATTTATCCTATTGCCTACTGACAAATGTTTACAGTTTATGAATAGTTTCACATAAATAGTACTATTTCCACATAGTACAGTGCAATGTGTTGTTCGAAATGGTTGACGAAATTAGGTAATAACACGAAATATATGCAAGGCAATTTAAGGTATTTGTATAGCTTGGAAATTGTGATCGTTGCACGCACGCTCCGCTCGCTCGTAAATATTTAGTCCAACCTCACATCCGATACGACACGTTCCCAAATTTGAAATAAGTCGCCACCATATCGAATAATGAACGCAAGATGGATTGGTTTTAGGTTAGGCTATAGTTTTCGAGCGATCACGGCGAGCGAGGGTCGCGGAGAGGTGTGTCACAATCCAACGGTATGGCAGATGGGGACATTGAAATATCCGCATCAGCCCGAGGAGCCGGAAGTATTTATCCTATTGCCTACTGACAAATGTTTACAGTTTACCTATAGTTTCACATAAATAGTACTATTTCCACATACTACAGAGCAATGTGATGTCCGAAATGGCTGACAAAATTAGGTAATAACACGAAATATATGCAAGGCAATATAAGGTATTTGTATAGCTTGGAAATTGTGATCGTTGCTCGCACGCTCCGCTCGCTCGTAAATATTTAGTCCAACCTCACATCCGATACGACACGTTCCCAAATTTGAAATAAGTCGCCACCATATCGAATAATGAACGCAAGATGGATTGGTTTTAGGTTAGACTATAGCTATTGAACGATCACGGCGAGCGAGGGACGCGGAGAGGTGTGTCACAATCCAACGGTTTGGCATATACGGACATTGAAACATTCGTACCAGCCCGAGGAGCCGGAGGTATTTATCCTATTGCCTACTGACAAATGTTTACAGTTTATGAATAGTTTCACATAAATAGTACTATTTCCACATACTACAGAGCAATGTGATGTCCGAAATGGCTGACAAAATTAGGTAATAACACGAAATATATGCAAGGCAATATAAGGTATATGTATAGCTTGGAAATTGTGATCGTTGCTCGCCCGCTCCGCTCGCTCGTAAAAATTTAGTCCAACCTCACATCCGATACGACACGTTCCCAAATTTGAAATAAGCCGCCACCATATCGAATAATGAACTCAAGATGGATTGGTTTTAGGTTAGGCTATAGTTTTCGAGCGAGCGCAGCGAGCGAGGGACGCGTAAAGGTATATCACAAACCAACGGTTTGGCACATGCGGACATTGAAATATTCGCACCAGCCCGAGGAGCCAGAAGTCTTTATCGAATTGCCTACTGACAAATGTTTACAGTTTACCAATAGTTTCACATAAATAGTACTATTTGCACATAGTAAAGTGCAATGTGATGTCAGAAATGGCTGACAATATTAGGTAATAACACGAAATATATGCAAGGCAATATAAGGTATATGTATAGCTTGGAAATTGTGATCGTTGCTCGCTCGCTCCGCTCGCTCGTAAAAATTTAGTCCAACCTCACATCCGATACGACACGTTCCCAAATTTGAAATAAGTCGCCACCATATCGAATAATGAACTCAAGATGGATTGGTTTTAGGTTAGGCTATAGTTTTCGAGCGAGCGCAGCGAGCGAGGGACGCGTAAAGGTATATCACAAACCAACGGTTTGGCACATGCGGACATTGAAATATTCGCACCAGCCCGAGGAGCCAGAAGTCTTTATCGAATTGCCTACTGACAAATGTTTACAGTTTACCAATAGTTTCACATAAATAGTACTATTTGCACATAGTAAAGTGCAATGTGATGTCAGAAATGGCTGACAAAATTAGGTAATAACACGAAATATATGCAAGGCAATATAAGATATATGTATAGCTTGGAAATTGTAATCGTTGCTCGCACGCTCCGCTCGCTCGTAAATATTTAGTCCATCCTCACATCCGATCCGACACGTTCCCAAATTTGAAATATGTCGCCTCCATGTCGAATGACTAACGCAACAGGGCTTGGTTTTAGTTTAGGCTATAGTTTGCGAGCGATCACAGCGAGCGAGGGACGCGGAGAGGTGTGTCACAAACCAACGGTTTGGCATATACGGACATTGAAACATTCGCACCAGCCCGAGGAGCCGGAAGTATTTATCCTATTGCCTACTGACAAATGTTTACAGTTTACCTATAGTTTCACATAAATAGTACTATTTCCACATACTACAGAGCAATGTGATGTCCGAAATGGCTGACAAAATTAGGTAATAACACGAAATATATGCAAGGCAATATAAGGTATATGTATAGCTTGGAAATTGTGACCGTTGCTCGCTCGCTCCTCTCGCTCGTAAAAATCTAGTCCAACCTCACAACCGATCCGACACGTTCGCAAATTCGAAATATGTCGCCGCCATATCGAATAATGAACGCAAGATGGATTGGTTTCAGGTTAGGCTATAGTTTTCGAGGGAGCGCAGCGAGCGAGAGACGCGTAAATGTGTGTCACAAACCAACGGTTTGGCACATACGGACATTGAAATATCCGCATCAGCCCGAGGAGCCGGAAGTATTTATCCTATTGCCTACGGACAAATGTTTACAGTTTATGAATAGTTTCACATAAATAGTACTATTTCCACATAGTACAGTGCAATGTGTTGTTCGAAATGGTTGACGAAATTAGGTAATAACACGAAATATATGCAAGGCAATATAAGGTATTTGTATAGCTTGGAAATTGTGATCGTTGTTCGCACGCTCCGCTCGCTCGTAAATATTTAGTCCAACCTCACATCCGATACGACACGTTCCCAAATTTGAAATAAGTCGCCACCATATCGAATAATGAACGCAAGATGGATTGGTTTTAGGTTAGGCTATAGTTTTCGAGCGAGCGCAGCGAGCGAGGGACGCCTAAAGGTTTGTCACAAACCAACGGTTTGGCATATACGGACATTGAAACATTCGCACCAGCCCTAGGAGCCGGAAGTATTTATCCTATTGCCTACTGACAAATGTTTACAGTTTACCTATAGTTTCACATAAGTAGTACACTTTCCTCATAGTACAGTGCAATGTGATGTCCGAAATGGCTTAAAATTAGGTACGAACACGAAATATATGCAAGGCAATATAAGGCATATGTATAGCTTGGAAATTGTGACCGTTGCTCGCTCGCTCCGCTCGCTCGTAAAAATTTAGTCCAACCTCACATCCGATCCGACACGTTCCCAAATTTGAAATTAGTTTGCTCCACATCGAATGACTAACGCAAGGGGGATTCGTTCTAGGTTAGGCTATAGCTTTCTAGCGAGCACGGCGAGCGAGGGACGAGTAAATGTGTGTCACAAACCAACGGTTTGACACATACGGACATTGAAATCTTCGCACCAGCCCGTGGAGCCGAAAGTGTTTATCCTATTGCCTACTGACAAATGTTTACAGTTTACCAATAGTGTCACATAAATAGTACTATTTCCGCATAGTACAGTGCAATGTGATGTCCGAAATGGCTGACAAAATTAGGTACTAACACGAATTACATGCAAGGCAATATAAGGTATATGTACAGCTTGGAAATTGTGACCGTTGCTCGCTCGCTCCGCTCGCTCGTAAAAATGTAGTCCAACCTCACAACCGATCCGACACGTTCGCAAATTCGAAATATGTCGCCACCATATCGAATAATGAACGCAAGATGGATTGGTTTTAGGTTATTCTATAGTTTTCGAGCGAGCGCAGCGAGCGAGAGACGCCTAAAGGTGTGTCACAAACCAACGGTTTGGCATATACGGACATTGAAATGTTCGCCCCAGCCCGAGGAGCCGGAAGTGTTTATCCTATTGCGTACTGACAAATGTTTACAGTTTACCTGTAGTTTCACATAAGTAGTACTATTTCCTCATAGTACAGTGCAATGTGATGTCCGAAATGGCTGAAAATTAGGTACGAACACGAAATATATGCAAGGCAATATAAGGTATATGTATACCTTGGAAATTGTGCTCGTTGCTCGCTCGCTACGGTCGCTCGTAAAAATTTAGACCAACCTCACATCCGATACGACACGTTCCCAAATTTGAAACAAGTCGCCACCATATCGAATAATGAACGCAAGGTGGATTGGTTTTAGGTTAGGCTATAGCTTTCGAGCGATCACAGCGAGCGAGGGACGCGGAGAGGTGTGTCACAATCCAACGGTTTGGCATATACGGACATTGAAACATTCGCACCAGCCCGAGGAGCCTGAAGTATTTATCATATTGCCTACTGACAAATGTTTACAGTTTATGAATAGTTTCACATAAATAGTACTATTTCCACATAGTACAGTGCAATGTGTTGTTCGAAATGGTTGACGAAATTAGGTAATAACACGAAATATATGCAAGGCAATATAAGGTATATGTATAGCTTGGAAATTATGACCGTTGCTCGCTCGCTCCTATCGCTCGTAAAAATCTAGTCCAACCTCACAACCGATCCGACACGTTCACAAATTTGAAATAAGTCGCCACCATACCGAATAACGATCGCAAGATGGATTGGTTTTAGGTTAGACTATAGTTTTCGAGCGAGCACGGCGAGCGAGGGACGCGGAAAGTTGTGTCACAATCCAACGGTTTGGCACATGGTGACATTGAAATATTCGCACCAGCCCGAGGAGCCGGAAGTCTTTATCCTATTGCCTACTGACAAATGTTTACAGTTTACCTATAGTTTCACATAAATAGTACTATTTCCACATACTACAGTGCAATGTGATGTCCGAAATGGCTGACAAAATTAGGTAATAACACGAAATATATGCAATGCAATATAAGGTATATGTATAGCTTGGAAATTGTGACCGTTGCTCGCTCGCTCCGCTCGCTCGTGAAATTTTAGTCCAACCTCACATACGATCCGACACGTTCCCAAATTTGAAATTAGTTTCCTCCATATCGAATGACTAACGCAAGAGGGATTCGTTCTAGGTTAGGCTATAGCTTTCTAGCGAGCACGGCGAGCGAGTGTCGAGTAAATGTGTGTCACAAACCAACGGTTTGGCACATGCGGACATTGAAATGTTCGCTCCAGCACGAGGAGCCGAAAGTCTTTATACTATTGCCTACTGACAAATGTTTACAGTTTACCAATAGTTTCACATAAATAGTACTATTTCCTCATAGTACAGTGCAATGTGATGCCCGAAATGGCTGACAAAATTAGGTACTAACACGAATTACATGCAAGGCAATATAAGGTATATGTATAGCTTGGAAATTGTAATCGTTGCTCGCACGCTCCGCTCGCTCGTAAATATTTAGTCCATCCTTACATCCGATCCGACACGTTCCCAAATTTGAAATATGTCGCCTCCATGTCGAATGACTAACGCAACAGGGCTTGGTTTTATTTTAGGCTATAGTCTTCGAGCGAGCGCAGCGAGCGAGAGACGCCTAAAGGTGTGTCACAAACCAACGGTTTGGCATATACGGACATTGAAACATTCGCACCAGCCCGAGGAGCCGGAAGTATTTATCCTATTGCCTACTGACAAATGTTTACAGTTTACCTATAGTTTCACATAAGTAGTACTATTTCCTCATAGTACAGTGCAATGTGATATCCGAAATGGCTGAAAATTAGGTACGAACACGAAATATGTGCAAGGCAATATAAGGTATATGTATAGCTTGGAAATTGTGACCGTTGCTCGCTCGCTACGCTCGCTCGTTAAAATTTAGTCCAACCTCACATCCGATACGACACGTTCGCAAATTCGAAATATGTCGCCACCATATCGAATAATGAACGCAAGATGGATTGGTTTCAGGTTAGGCTATAGTCTTCGAGCGAGCGCAGCGAGCGAGAGACGCGTAAATGTGTGTCACAAACCAACGGTTTGGCACATACGGTCATTGAAACATTCGCACCAGCCCGAGGAGCCGGAGGTATTTATCCTATTGCCTACTGACAAATGTTTACAGTTTATGAATAGTTTCACATAAATAGTACTATTTCCACATAGTACAGAGCAATGTGATGTCCGAAATGGCTGACAAAATTAGTTAATAACACGAAATATATGCAAGGCAATATAAGGTATATGTGTAGCTTGGAAATTGTGATCGTTGCTCGCACGCTCCGCTCGCTCGTAAATATTTAGTCCATCCTTACATCCGATCCGACACGTTCCCAAATTTGAAATAAGTCGCCACCATATCGAATAATGAACGCAAGATGGATTGGTTTTAGGTTAGACTATAGCTTTCGAGCGATCACGGCGAGCGAGGGACGCGGAGAGGTGTGTCACAATCCAACGGTTTGGCATATACGGACATTGAAACATTCGCACCAGCCCGAGGAGCCGGAGGTATTTATCCTATTGCCTACTGACAAATGTTTACAGTTTATGAATAGTTTCACATAAATAGTACTATTTCCACATAGTACAGAGCAATGTGATGTCCGAAATGGCTGACAAAATTAGTTAATAACACGAAATATATGCAAGGCAATATAAGGTATATGTGTAGCTTGGAAATTGTGATCGTTGCTCGCTCGCTCCGCTCGCTCGTAAAAATTTAGTCCAACCTCACATCCGATACGACACGTTCCCAAATTTGAAATAAGTCGCCACCATATCGAATAATGAACTCAAGATGGATTGGTTTTAGGTTAGGCTATAGTTTTCGTGCGAGCGCAGCGAGCGAGGGACGCGTAAAGGTGTGTCACAAACCAACGGTTTGGCATATACGGACATTGAAATATCCGCATCAGCCCGAGGAGCCGGAAGTATTTATCCTATTGCCCACTGACAAATGTTTACAGTTTACCTATAGTTTCACATAAATAGTACTATTTCCACATACAACAGAGCAATGCGATGTCCGAAATGGCTGACAAAATTAGGTAATAACACGAAATATATGCAAGGCAATATAAGGTATATGTATAGCTTGGAAACTATGACCGTTGCTCGCTCGCTCCTCTCGCTCGTAAAAATCTAGTCCAACCTCACAACCGATCCGACACGTTCGCAAATTCGAAATATGTCGCCACCATATCGAATAATGAACGCAAGATGGATTGGTTTTAGGTTAGGCTATAGTTTTCGAGCGAGCGCAGCGAGCGAGCGACGCGTAAAGGTATATCACAAACCAACGGTTTGGCACATGTGGACATTGAAATATTCGCACCAGCCCGAGGAGCCAGAAGTCTTTATCGAATTGCCTACTGACAAATGTTTACAGTTTACCAATAGTTTCACATAAATAGTACTATTTGCACATAGTAAAGTGCAATGTGATGTCAGAAATGGCTGACAAAATTAGGTAATAACACGAAATATATGCAAGGCAATATAAGGTATATGTATAGCTTGGAAATTGTGATCGTTGCTCGCTCGCTCCGCTCGCTCGTAAAAACGTAGTCCAACCTCACAACCGACTCGACACGTTCGCAAATTCGAAATATGTCGCCACAATATCGAATAATGAACGCAAGATGGATTGGTTTTAGGTTAGGCTATAGTTTTCGAGCTAGCGCAGCGAGCGAGAGACGCCTTAAGGTGTGTCACAAACCAACGGTTTGGCACATGCGGAAATTGAAACATTCGCACCAGCCCGAGGAGCCGGAAGTATTTATCCTATTGCCTACTGACAAATGTTTACAGTTTACCTATAGTTTCACATAAGTAGTACTATTTCCTCATAGTACAGTGCAATGTGATGTCCGAAATGGCTGAAAATTAGGTACGAACACGAAATATGTGCAAGGCAATATAAGGTATATGTATAGCTTGGAAATTGTGATCGTTGCTCGCTCGCTCCGCTCGCTCGTAAAAATTTAGTCCAACCTCACATCCGATACGGCACGTTCCCAAATTTGAAATAAGTCGCCACCATATCGAATAATGAACGCAAGATGGATTGGTTTTAGGTTAGACTATAGCTTTCGAGCGATCACGGCGAGCGAGGGACGCGGAGAGGTGTGTCACAATCCAACGGTATGGCATATACTGACATTGAAACATTCGCACCAGCCCGAGGAGCCGGAAGTATTTATCCTATTGCCTACTGACAAATGTTTACAGTTTATGAATAGTTTCACATAAATAGTACTATTTCCACATAGTACAGTGCAATGTGTTGTTCGAAATGGTTGACGAAATTAGGTAATAACACGAAATATATGCAAGGCAATATAAGGTATATGTATAGCTTGGAAATTATGACCGTTGCTTGCTCGCTCCTCTCGCTCGTAAAAATCTAGTCCAACCTCACAACCGATCCGACACTTTCCCAAATTTGAAATAAGTCGCCACCATATCGAATAATGAACGCAGGATGGATTGGTTTTAGGTTAGACTATAGTTTTCGAGCGAGCACGGCGAGCGAGGGACGCGGAAAGTTGTGTCACAATCCAACGGTTTGGCACATGGGGACATTGAAATATTCGCACCAGGCCGAGAAGCCGGAAGTCTTTATCCTATTGCCTACTGACAAATGTTTACAGTTTATGAATAGTTTCACATAAATAGTACTATTTCCACATAGTACAGTGCAATGTGATGTCCGAAATGGCTTAAAATTAGGTACGAACACGAAATATGTGCAAGGCAATATAAGCTATATGTATAGCTTGGATATTGTGACCGTTGCTCGCTCGTTCCTCTCGCTCGTAAAAATCTAGTCCAACCTCACAACCGATCCGACACGTTCGCAAATTCGAAATATGTCGCCACCATATCGAATAATGAACGCAAGATGGATTGGTTTCAGGTTAGGCTATAGTTTTCGAGCGAGCGCAGCGAGCGTGAGACGCCTAAAGGTGTGTCACAAAACAACGGTTTGGCACATACGGACATAGAAATATACGCATCAGCCCGAGGAGCCGGAAGTATTTATCCTATTGCCCAATGACAAATGTTTACAGTTTATGAATAGTTTCACATAAATAGTACTATTTCCACATACTACAGAGCAATGTGATGTCCGAAATGGCTGACAAAATTAGGTACTAACACGAAATATATGCAAGGCAATATAAGGTATATGTATAGCTAGGAAATTGTGATCGTTGCTCGCTCGCTCCGCTCGCTCGTAAAAATTTAGTCCAACCTCACATCCGATACGACACGTTCCCAAATTTGAAATAAGTCGCCACCATATCCAAGAATGAACTCAAGATGTATTGGTTTTAGGTTAGGCTGTCGTTTTCGAGCGAGCGCAGCGAGCGACGGACGCGTAAAGGTGTATCACAAACCAACGGTTTGGCACATACGGACATAGAAATATACGCATCAGCCCGAGGAGCCGGAAGTATTTATTCTATTGCCTACTGACAAATGTTTACAGTTTACCTATAGTTTCACATAAATAGTACTATTTCCACATACTACAGAGCAATGTGATGTCCGAAATGGCTGACAAAATTAGGTAATAACACGAAATATATGCAAGGCAATATAAGGTATATGTATAGCTTGGAAATTGTGATCGTTGCTCGCTCGCTCCGCTCGCTCGTAAAAGTTTAGTCCAATCTCACATCCGATACGACACGTTCCCAAATTTGAAATAAGTCGCCACCATATCGAATAATGAACTCAAGATGGATTGGTTTTAGGTTAGGCTATAGTTTTCGAGCGAGCGCAGCGAGCGAGCGACGCGTAAAGGTATATCACAAACCAACGGTTTGGCACATGTGGACATTGAAATATTCGCACCAGCCCGAGGAGCCAGAAGTCTTTATCGAATTGCCTACTGACAAATGTTTACAGTTTACCAATAGTTTCACATAAATATTACTATTTGCACATAGTAAAGTGCAATGTGATGTCAGAAATGGCTGACAAAATTAGGTAATAGCACGAAATATATGTAAGGCAATATAAGGTATATGTATAGCTTGGAAATTGTAATCGTTGCTCGCACGCTCCGCTCGCTCGTAAATATTTAGTCCATCCTCTCATCCGATCCGACACGTTCCCAAATTTGAAATATGTCGCCTCCATGTCGAATGACTAACAAAACAGGGCTTGGTTTTAGTTTAGGCTATAGTTTTCGAGCGAGCGCAGCGAGCGAGAGACGCCTAAAGGTGTGTCACAAAACAACGGTTTGGCATATACGGACATTGAAACATTCGCACCAGCCCGAGGAGCCGGAAGTATTTATCCTATTGCCTACTGACAAATGTTTACAGTTTACCTATAGTTTCACGTAAATAAGTACTATTTCCACATACTACAGAGCAATGTGATGTCCGAAATGGCTGACAAAATTAGGTAATAACACGAAATATATGCAAGGCAATATAAGGTATTTGTATAGCTTGGAAATTGTGATCGTTGCTCGCACGCTCCGCTCGCTCGTAAATATTTAGTCCAACCTCACATCCGATACGACACGTTCCCAAATTTGAAATAAGTCGCCACCATATCGAATAATGAACGCAAGATGGATTGGTTTTAGGTTAGACTATAGCTTTCGAGCGATCACGGTGAGCGAGGGACGCGGAGAGGTGTGTCACAATCCAACGGTTTGGCATATACGGACATTGAAACATTCGCACCAGCCCGAGGAGCCGGAGGTATTTATCCTATTGCCTACTGACAAATGTTTACAGTTTATGAATAGTTTCACATAAATAGTACTATTTCCACATAGTACAGTGCAATGTGTTGTTCGAAATGGTTGACGAAATTAGGTAATAACACGAAATATATGCAAGGCAATTTAAGGTATTTGTATAGCTTGGAAATTGTGATCGTTGCACGCACGCTCCGCTCGCTCGTAAATATTTAGTCCAACCTCACATCCGATACGACACGTTCCCAAATTTGAAATAAGTCGCCACCATATCGAATAATGAACGCAAGATGGATTGGTTTTAGGTTAGGCTATAGTTTTCGAGCGATCACGGCGAGCGAGGGTCGCGGAGAGGTGTGTCACAATCCAACGGTATGGCAGATGGGGACATTGAAATATCCGCATCAGCCCGAGGAGCCGGAAGTATTTATCCTATTGCCTACTGACAAATGTTTACAGTTTACCTATAGTTTCACATAAATAGTACTATTTCCACATACTACAGAGCAATGTGATGTCCGAAATGGCTGACAAAATTAGGTAATAACACGAAATATATGCAAGGCAATATAAGGTATTTGTATAGCTTGGAAATTGTGATCGTTGCTCGCACGCTCCGCTCGCTCGTAAATATTTAGTCCAACCTCACATCCGATACGACACGTTCCCAAATTTGAAATAAGTCGCCACCATATCGAATAATGAACGCAAGATGGATTGGTTTTAGGTTAGACTATAGCTTTCGAACGATCACGGCGAGCGAGGGACGCGGAGAGGTGTGTCACAATCCAACGGTTTGGCATATACGGACATTGAAACATTCGTACCAGCCCGAGGAGCCGGAGGTATTTATCCTATTGCCTACTGACAAATGTTTACAGTTTATGAATAGTTTCACATAAATAGTACTATTTCCACATACTACAGAGCAATGTGATGTCCGAAATGGCTGACAAAATTAGGTAATAACACGAAATATATGCAAGGCAATATAAGGTATATGTATAGCTTGGAAATTGTGATCGTTGCTCGCCCGCTCCGCTCGCTCGTAAAAATCTAGTCCAACCTCACAACCGATCCGACACGTTCGCAAATTCGAAATATGTCGCCGCCATATCGAATAATGAACGCAAGATGGATTGGTTTCAGGTTAGGCTATAGTTTTCGAGGGAGCGCAGCGAGCGAGAGACGCGTAAATGTGTGTCACAAACCAACGGTTTGGCACATACGGACATTGAAATATCCGCATCAGCCCGAGGAGCCGGAAGTATTTATCCTATTGCCTACGGACAAATGTTTACAGTTTATGAATAGTTTCACATAAATAGTACTATTTCCACATAGTACAGTGCAATGTGTTGTTCGAAATGGTTGACGAAATTAGGTAATAACACGAAATATATGCAAGGCAATATAAGGTATTTGTATAGCTTGGAAATTGTGATCGTTGTTCGCACGCTCCGCTCGCTCGTAAATATTTAGTCCAACCTCACATCCGATACGACACGTTCCCAAATTTGAAATAAGTCGCCACCATATCGAATAATGAACGCAAGATGGATTGGTTTTAGGTTAGGCTATAGTTTTCGAGCGAGCGCAGCGAGCGAGGGACGCCTAAAGGTTTGTCACAAACCAACGGTTTGGCATATACGGACATTGAAACATTCGCACCAGCCCTAGGAGCCGGAAGTATTTATCCTATTGCCTACTGACAAATGTTTACAGTTTACCTATAGTTTCACATAAGTAGTACACTTTCCTCATAGTACAGTGCAATGTGATGTCCGAAATGGCTTAAAATTAGGTACGAACACGAAATATATGCAAGGCAATATAAGGCATATGTATAGCTTGGAAATTGTGACCGTTGCTCGCTCGCTCCGCTCGCTCGTAAAAATTTAGTCCAACCTCACATCCGATCCGACAAGTTCCCAAATTTGAAATTAGTTTGCTCCACATCGAATGACTAACGCAAGGGGGATTCGTTCTAGGTTAGGCTATAGCTTTCTAGCGAGCACGGCGAGCGAGGGACGAGTAAATGTGTGTCACAAACCAACGGTTTGACACATACGGACATTGAAATCTTCGCACCAGCCCGTGGAGCCGAAAGTGTTTATCCTATTGCCTACTGACAAATGTTTACTGTTTACCAATAGTGTCACATAAATAGTACTATTTCCGCATAGTACAGTGCAATGTGATGTCCGAAATGGCTGACAAAATTAGGTACTAACACGAATTACATGCAAGGCAATATAAGGTATATGTACAGCTTGGAAATTGTGACCGTTGCTCGCTCGCTCCGCTCGCTCGTAAAAATGTAGTCCAACCTCACAACCGATCCGACACGTTCGCAAATTCGAAATATGTCGCCACCATATCGAATAATGAACGCAAGATGGATTGGTTTTAGGTTATTCTATAGTTTTCGAGCGAGCGCAGCGAGCGAGAGACGCCTAAAGGTGTGTCACAAACCAACGGTTTGGCATATACGGACATTGAAATGTTCGCCCCAGCCCGAGGAGCCGGAAGTGTTTATCCTATTGCGTACTGACAAATGTTTACAGTTTACCTGTAGTTTCACATAAGTAGTACTATTTCCTCATAGTACAGTGCAATGTGATGTCCGAAATGGCTGAAAATTAGGTACGAACACGAAATATGTGCAAGGCAATATAAGGTATATGTATAGCTTGGAAATTGTGACCGTTGCTCGCTCGCTCCTCTCGCTCGTAAAAATCTAGTCCAACCTCACAACCGATCCGACACGTTCGCAAATTCGAAATATGTCGCCGCCATATCGAATAATGAACGCAAGATGGATTGGTTTCAGGTTAGGCTATAGTTTTCGAGCGAGCGCAGCGAGCGAGAGACGCGTAAATGTGTGTCACAAACCATCGGTTTGGCACATACGGACATTGAAATATCCGCATCAGCCCGAGGAGCCGGAAGTATTTATCCTATTGCCTACGGACAAATGTTTACACTTTACCTATAGTTTCAGATAAATAGTACTATTTCCACATACTACAGAGCAATGTGATGTCCGAAATGGCTGACAAAATTAGGTAATAACACGAAATATATGCAAGGCAATATAAGGTATATGTATACCTTGGAAATTGTGCTCGTTGCTCGCTCGCTACGGTCGCTCGTAAAAATTTAGACCAACCTCACATCCGATACGACACGTTCCCAAATTTGAAACAAGTCGCCACCATATCGAATAATGAACGCAAGGTGGATTGGTTTTAGGTTAGGCTATAGCTTTCGAGCGATCACAGCGAGCGAGGGACGCGGAGAGGTGTGTCACAATCCAACGGTTTGGCATATACGGACATTGAAACATTCGCACCAGCCCGAGGAGCCTGAAGTATTTATCCTATTGCCTACTGACAAATGTTTACAGTTTATGAATAGTTTCACATAAATAGTACTATTTCCACATAGTACAGTGCAATGTGTTGTTCGAAATGGTTGACGAAATTAGGTAATAACACGAAATATATGCAAGGCAATATAAGGTATATGTATAGCTTGGAAATTATGACCGTTGCTCGCTCGCTCCTATCGCTCGTAAAAATCTAGTCCAACCTCACAACCGATCCGACACGTTCACAAATTTGAAATAAGTCGCCACCATACCGAATAACGATCGCAAGATGGATTGGTTTTAGGTTAGACTATAGTTTTCGAGCGAGCACGGCGAGCGAGGGACGCGGAAAGTTGTGTCACAATCCAACGGTTTGGCACATGGTGACATTGAAATATTCGCACCAGCCCGAGGAGCCGGAAGTCTTTATCCTATTGCCTACTGACAAATGTTTACAGTTTACCTATAGTTTCACATAATATAGTACTATTTCCACATACTACAGTGCAATGTGATGTCCGAAATGGCTGACAATATTAGGTAATAACACGAAATATATGCAATGCAATATAAGGTATATGTATAGCTTGGAAATTGTGACCGTTGCTCGCTCGCTCCGCTCGCTCGTGAAATTTTAGTCCAACCTCACATACGATCCGACACGTTCCCAAATTTGAAATTAGTTTCCTCCATATCGAATGACTAACGCAAGAGGGATTCGTTCTAGGTTAGGCTATAGCTTTCTAGCGAGCACGGCGAGCGAGTGTCGAGTAAATGTGTGTCACAAACCAACGGTTTGGCACATGCGGACATTGAAATGTTCGCTCCAGCACGAGGAGCCGAAAGTCTTTATACTATTGCCTACTGACAAATGTTTACAGTTTACCAATAGTTTCACATAAATAGTACTATTTCCTCATAGTACAGTGCAATGTGATGCCCGAAATGGCTGACAAAATTAGGTACTAACACGAATTACATGCAAGGCAATATAAGGTATATGTATAGCTTGGAAATTGTAATCGTTGCTCGCACGCTCCGCTCGCTCGTAAATATTTAGTCCATCCTTACATCCGATCCGACACGTTCCCAAATTTGAAATATGTCGCCTCCATGTCGAATGACTAACGCAACAGGGCTTGGTTTTAGTTTAGGCTATAGTCTTCGAGCGAGCGCAGCGAGCGAGAGACGCCTAAAGGTGTGTCACAAACCAACGGTTTGGCATATACGGACATTGAAGCATTCGCACCAGCCCGAGGAGCCGGAAGTATTTATCCTATTGCCTACTGACAAATGTTTACAGTTTACCTATAGTTTCACATAAGTAGTACTATTTCCTCATAGTACAGTGCAATGTGATATCCGAAATGGCTGAAAATTAGGTACGAACACGAAATATGTGCAAGGCAATATAAGGTATATGTATAGCTTGGAAATTGTGACCGTTGCTCGCTCGCTACGCTCGCTCGTTAAAATTTAGTCCAACCTCACATCCGATACGACACGTTCGCAAATTCGAAATATGTCGCCACCATATCGAATAATGAACGCAAGATGGATTGGTTTCAGGTTAGGCTATAGTCTTCGAGCGAGCGCAGCGAGCGAGAGACGCGTAAATGTGTGTCACAAACCAACGGTTTGGCACATACGGTCATTGAAATATCCGCATCAGCCCGAGGAGCCAGAAGTCTTTATCCTATTGCCTACTGACAAATGTTTACAGTTTATGAATAGTTTCACATAAATAGTACTATTTCCACATAGTACAGAGCAATGTGATGTCCGAAATGGCTGACAAAATTAGGTAATAACACGAAATATATGCAAGGCAATATAAGGTATATGTATAGCTTGGAAATTATGATCGTTGCTCGCTCGCTCCGCTCGCTCGTAAAAATTTAGTCCAACCTCACATCCGATTCGACACGTTCCCAAATTTGAAATAAGTCGCCACCATATCGAATAACGAACGCAAGATGGATTGGTTTTAGGTTAGACTATAGCTTTCGAGCGATCACAGCGAGCGAGGGACGCGGAGAGGTGTGTCACAATCCAACGGTTTGGCATACACGGACATTGAAACATTCGCACCAGACCGAGGAGCCTGAAGTATTTATCGAATTGCCTACTGACAAATGTTTACAGTTTACCAATAGTTTCACATAAATAGTACTATTTGCACATAGTAAAGTGCAATGTGATGTCAGAAATGGCTGACAAAATTAGGTAATAACACGAAATATATGCAAGGCAATATAAGGTATATGTATGGCTTGGAAATTGTAATCGTTGCTCGCACGCTCCGCTCGCTCGTAAAAATCTAGTCCAACCTCACATCCGATCCGACACGTTCGCAAATTCGAAATATGTCGCCGCCACATCGAATAATGAACGCAAGATGGATTGGTTTCAGGTTAGGCTATAGTTTTCGAGCGAGCGCAGCGAGTGAGAGACGCGGAAAGTTGTGTCACAATCCAACGGTTTGGCACATGGGGACATTGAAATATTCGCACCAGCCCGAGGAGCCGGAAGTCTTTATCCTATTGCCTACTGACAAATGTTTACAGTTTACCTATAGTTTCACATAAATAGTACTATTTCCACATACTACAGAGCAATGTGATGTACGAAATGGCTGACAAAATTAGGTAATAACACGAAATATATGCAAGGGAATATAAGGTATATGTATAGCTTGGAAATTATGACCGTTGCTCGCTCGCCCCTCTCGCTCGTAAAAATCTAGTCCAACCTCACAACCGATCCGACACGATCACAAATTTGAAATAAGTCGCCACCATACCGAATAACGATCGCAAGATGGATTGGTTTTAGGTTAGACTATAGCTTTCTAGCGAGCACGGCGAGCGAGGGTCGAGTAAATGTGTGTCACAAACCAACGGTTTGGCACATACGGACATTGAAATGTTCGCTCCAGCCCGAGGAGCCGGAAGTATTTATCCTATTGCCTACTGACAAATGTTTACAGTTTACCTATAGTTTCACATAAGTAGTACACTTTCCTCATAGTACAGTGCAATGTGATGTCCGAAATGGCTTAAAATTAGGTACGAACACGAAATATATGCAAGGCAATATAAGGCATATGTATAGCTTGGAAATTGTGACCGTTGCTCGCTCGTTCCGCTCGCTCGTAAAAATTTAGTCCAACCTCACATCCGATCCGACACGTTCCCAAATTTGAAATTAGTTTGCTCCACATCGAATGACTAACGCAAGGGGGATTCGTTCTAGGTTAGGCTATAGCTTTCTAGCGAGCACGGCGAGCGAGGGACGAGTAAATGTGTGTCACAAACCAACGGTTTGACACATACGGACATTGAAATCTTCGCACCAGCCCGTGGAGCCGAAAGTGTTTATCCTATTGCCTACTGACAAATGTTTACAGTTTACCAATAGTGTCACATAAATAGTACTATTTCCGCATAGTACAGTGCAATGTGATGTCCGAAATGGCTGTCATAATTAGGTACTAACACGAATTACATGTAAGGCAATATAAGGTATATGTACAGCTTGGAAATTGTGACCGTTGCTCGCTCGCTCCGCTCGCTCGTAAAAATGTAGTCCAACCTCACAACCGATCCGACACGTTCGCAAATTCGAAATATGTCGCCACCATATCGAATAATGAACGCAAGATGGATTGGTTTTAGGTTATTCTATAGTTTTCGAGCGAGCGCAGCGAGCGAGAGACGCCTAAAGGTGTGTCACAAACCAACGGTTTGGCATATACGGACATTGAAATGTTCGCCCCAGCCCGAGGAGCCGGAAGTGTTTATCCTATTGCGTACTGACAAATGTTTACAGTTTACCTGTAGTTTCACATAAGTAGTACTATTTCCTCATAGTACAGTGCAATGTGATGTCCGAAATGGCTGAAAATTAGGTACGAACACGAAATATGTGCAAGGCAATATAAGGTATAAGTATAGCTTGGAAATTGTGACCGTTGCTCGCTCGCTCCTCTCGCTCATAAAAATCTAGTCCAACCTCACAACCGATCCGACACGTTCGCAAATTCGAAATATGTCGCCGCCATATCGAATAATGAACGCAAGATGGATTGGTTTCAGGTTAGGCTATAGTTTTCGAGCGAGCGCAGCGAGCGAGAGACGCGTAAATGTGTGTCACAAACCATCGGTTTGGCACATACGGACATTGAAATATCCGCATCAGCCCGAGGAGCCGGAAGTATTTATCCTATTGCCTACGGACAAATGTTTACACTTTACCTATAGTTTCAGATAAATAGTACTATTTCCACATACTACAGAGCAATGTGATGTCCGAAATGGCTGACAAAATTAGGTAATAACACGAAATATATGCAAGGCAATATAAGGTATATGTATACCTTGGAAATTGTGCTCGTTGCTCGCTCGCTACGGTCGCTCGTAAAAATTTAGACCAACCTCACATCCGATACGACACGTTCCCAAATTTGAAACAAGTCGCCACCATATCGAATAATGAACGCAAGGTGGATTGGTTTTAGGTTAGGCTATAGCTTTCGAGCGATCACAGCGAGCGAGGGACGCGGAGAGGTGTGTCACAATCCAACGGTTTGGCATATACGGACATTGAAACATTCGCACCAGCCCGAGGAGCCTGAAGTATTTATCCTATTGCCTACTGACAAATGTTTACAGTTTATGAATAGTTTCACATAAATAGTACTATTTCCACATAGTACAGTGCAATGTGTTGTTCGAAATGGTTGACGAAATTAGGTAATAACACGAAATATATGCAAGGCAATATAAGGTATATGTATAGCTTGGAAATTATGACCGTTGCTCGCTCGCTCCTATCGCTCGTAAAAATCTAGTCCAACCTCACAACCGATCCGACACGTTCACAAATTTGAAATAAGTCGCCACCATACCGAATAACGATCGCAAGATGGATTGGTTTTAGGTTAGACTATAGTTTTCGAGCGAGCACGGCGAGCGAGGGACGCGGAAAGTTGTGTCACAATCCAACGGTTTGGCACATGGTGACATTGAAATATTCGCACCAGCCCGAGGAGCCGGAAGTCTTTATCCTATTGCCTACTGACAAATGTTTACAGTTTACCTATAGTTTCACATAAATAGTACTATTTCCACATACTACAGTGCAATGTGATGTCCGAAATGGCTGACAAAATTAGGTAATAACACGAAATATATGCAATGCAATATAAGGTATATGTATAGCTTGGAAATTGTGACCGTAGCTCGCTCGCTCCGCTCGCTCGTGAAATTTTAGTCCAACCTCACATACGATCCGACACGTTCCCAAATTTGAAATTAGTTTCCTCCATATCGAATGACTAACGCAAGAGGGATTCGTTCTAGGTTAGGCTATAGCTCTCTAGCGAGCACGGCGAGCGAGTGTCGAGTAAATGTGTGTCACAAACCAACGGTTTGGCACATGCGGACATTGAAATGTTCGCTCCAGCACGAGGAGCCGAAAGTCTTTATACTATTGCCTACTGACAAATGTTTACAGTTTACCAATAGTTTCACATAAATAGTACTATTTCCTCATAGTACAGTGCAATGTGATGCCCGAAATGGCTGACAAAATTAGGTACTAACACGAATTACATGCAAGGCAATATAAGGTATATGTATAGCTTGGAAATTGTAATCGTTGCTCGCACGCTCCGCTCGCTCGTAAATATTTAGTCCATCCTTACATCCGATCCGACACGTTCCCAAATTTGAAATATGTCGCCTCCATGTCGAATGACTAACGCAACAGGGCTTGGTTTTAGTTTAGGCTATAGTTTTCGAGCGAGCGCAGCGAGCGAGGGACGCCTAAAGGTTTGTCACAAACCAACGGTTTGGCATATACGGACATTGAAACATTCGCACCAGCCCTAGGAGCCGGAAGTATTTATCCTATTGCCTACTGACAAATGTTTACAGTTTACCTATAGTTTCACATAAGTAGTACACTTTCCTCATAGTACAGTGCAATGTGATGTCCGAAATGGCTTAAAATTAGGTACGAACACGAAATATATGCAAGGCAATATAAGGCATATGTATAGCTTGGAAATTGTGACCGTTGCTCGCTCGCTCCGCTCGCTCGTAAAAATTTAGTCCAACCTCACATCCGATCCGACACGTTCCCAAATTTGAAATTAGTTTGCTCCACATCGAATGACTAACGCAAGGGGGATTCGTTCTAGGTTAGGCTATAGCTTTCTAGCGAGCACGGCGAGCGAGGGACGAGTAAATGTGTGTCACAAACCAACGGTTTGGCACATACGGACATTGAAATATCCGCATCAGCCCGAGGAGCCAGAAGTCTTTATCCTATTGCCTACTGACAAATGTTTACAGTTTATGAATAGTTTCACATAAATAGTACTATTTCCTCATAGTACAGTGCAATGTGATGTCCGAAATGGCTGAAAATTAGGTACGAACACGAAATATGTGCAAGGCAATATAAGGTATATGTATAGCTTGGAAGTTGTAACCGTTGCTCGCTCGCTACGCTCGCTCGTTAAAATTTAGTCCAACCTCACATCCGATACGACACGTTCGCAAATTCGAAATATGTCGCCACCATATCGAATAATGAACGCAAGATGGATTGGTTTCAGGTTAGGCTATAGTCTTCGAGCGATCGCAGCGAGCGAGAGACGCGTAAATGTGTGTCACAAACCAACGGTTTGGCACATACGGACATTGAAATATCCGCATCAGCCCGAGGAGCCAGAAGTCTTTATCCTATTGCCTACTGACAAATGTTTACAGTTTATGAATAGTTTCACATAAATAGTACTATTTCCACATAGTACAGAGCAATGTGATGTCCGAAATGGCTGACAAAATTAGGTAATAACACGAAATATATGCAAGGCAATATAAGGTATATGTATAGCTTGGAAATTATGATCGTTGCTCGCTCGCTCCGCTCGCTCGTAAAAATTTAGTCCAACCTCACATCCGATTCGACACGTTCCCAAATTTGAAATAAGTCGCCACCATATCGAATAACGAACGCAAGATGGATTGGTTTTAGGTTAGACTATAGCTTTCGAGCGATCACAGCGAGCGAGGGACGCGGAGAGGTGTGTCACAATCCAACGGTTTGGCATACACGGACATTGAAACATTCGCACCAGACCGAGGAGCCTGAAGTATTTATCGAATTGCCTACTGACAAATGTTTACAGTTTACCAATAGTTTCACATAAATAGTACTATTTGCACATAGTAAAGTGCAATGTGATGTCAGAAATGGCTGAAAAAATTAGGTAATAACACGAAATATATGCAAGGCAATATAAGGTATATGTATGGCTTGGAAATTGTAATCGTTGCTCGCACGCTCCGCTCGCTCGTAAAAATCTAGTCCAACCTCACATCCGATCCGACACGTTCGCAAATTCGAAATATGTCGCCGCCATATCGAATAATGAACGCAAGATGGATTGGTTTCAGGTTAGGCTATAGTTTTCGAGCGAGCGCAGCGAGTGAGAGACGCGGAAAGTTGTGTCACAATCCAACGGTTTGGCACATGGGGACATTGAAATATTCGCACCAGCCCGAGGAGCCGGAAGTCTTTATCCTATTGCCTACTGACAAATGTTTACAGTTTACCTATAGTTTCACATAAATAGTACTATTTCCACATACTACAGAGCAATGTGATGTACGAAATGGCTGACAAAATTAGGTAATAACACGAAATATATGCAAGGGAATATAAGGTATATGTATAGCTTGGAAATTATGACCGTTGCTCGCTCGCCCCTCTCGCTCGTAAAAATCTAGTCCAACCTCACAACCGATCCGACACGTTCACAAATTTGAAATAAGTCGCCACCATACCGAATAACGATCGCAAGATGGATTGGTTTTAGGTTAGACTATAGCTTTCTAGCGAGCACGGCGAGCGAGGGTCGAGTAAATGTGTGTCACAAACCAACGGTTTGGCACATACGGACATTGAAATGTTCGCTCCAGCCCGAGGAGCCGAAAGTCTTTATCCTATTGCCTACTGACAAATGTTTACAGTTTACCTATAGTTTCACATAAGTAGTACTATTTCCTCATAGTACAGTGCAATGTGATGTCCGAAATGGCTGAAAATTAGGTACGAACACGAAATATGTGCAAGGCAATATAAGGGATATGTATAGCTTGGAAGTTGTAACCGTTGCTCGCTCGCTACGCTCGCTCGTTAAAATTTAGTCCAACCTCACATCCGATACGACACGTTCGCAAATTCGAAATATGTCGCCACCATATCGAATAATGAACGCAAGATGGATTGGTTTCAGGTTAGGCTATAGTCTTCGAGCGATCGCAGCGAGCGAGAGACGCGTAAATGTGTGTCACAAACCAACGGTTTGGCACATACGGACATTGAAATATCCGCATCAGCCCGAGGAGCCAGATGTCTTTATCCTATTGCCTACTGACAAATGTTTACAGTTTATGAATAGTTTCACATAAATAGTACTATTTGCACATAGTAAAGTGCAATGTGATGTCAGAAATGGCTGACAAAATTAGGTAATAACACGAAATATATGCAAGGCAATATAAGATATATGTATAGCTTGGAAATTGTAATCGTTGCTCGCACGCTCCGCTCGCTCGTAAATATTTAGTCCATCCTTACATCCGATCCGACACGTTCCCAAATTTGAAATAAGTCGCCACCATATCGAATAATGAACGCAAGATGGATTGGTTTTAGGTTAGACTATAGCTTTCGAGCGATCACGGCGAGCGAGGGACGCGGAGAGGTGTGTCACAATCCAACGGTTTGGCATATACGGACATTGAAACATTCGCACCAGCCCGAGGAGCCGGAGGTATTTATCCTATTGCCTACTGACAAATGTTTACAGTTTATGAATAGTTTCACATAAATAGTACTATTTCCACATAGTACATTGCAATGTGTTGTTCGAAATGGTTGACGAAATTAGTTAATAACACGAAATATATGCAAGGCAATATAAGGTATTTGTATAGCTTGGAAATTGTGATCGGTGTTCGCACGCTCCGCTCGCTCGTAAATATTTAGTCCAACCTCACATCCGATACGACACATTCCCAAATTTGAAATAAGTCGCCACCATATCGAATAATGAACGCAAGATGGATTGGTTTTAGGTTAGGCTATAGTTTTCGAGCGAGCGCAGCGAGCGAGGGACGTCTAAAGGTTTGTCACAAACCAACGGTTTGGCATATACGGACATTGAAACATTCGCACCAGCCCTAGGAGCCGGAAGTATTTATCCTATTGCCTACTGACAAATGTTTACAGTTTACCTATAGTTTCACATAAGTAGTACACTTTCCTCATAGTACAGTGCAATGTGATGTCCGAAATGGCTTAAAATTAGGTACGAACACGAAATATATGCAAGGCAATATAAGGCATATGTATAGCTTGGAAATTGTGACCGTTGCTCGCTCGCTCCGCTCGCTCGTAAAAATTTAGTCCAACCTCACATCCGATCCGACACGTTCCCAAATTTGAAATTAGTTTGCTCCACATCGAATGACTAACGCAAGGGGGATTCGTTCTAGGTTAGGCTATAGCTTTCTAGCGAGCACGGGGAGCGAGGGACGAGTATATGTGTGTCACAAACCAACGGTTTGGCACATACGGACATTGAAATATCCGCATCAGCCCGAGGAGCCAGAAGTCTTTATCCTATTGCCTACTGACAAATGTTTACAGTTTATGAATAGTTTCACATAAATAGTACTATTTGCACATAGTAAAGTGCAATGTGATGTCAGAAATGGCTGACAAAATTAGGTATTAACACGAAATATATGCAAGGCAATATAAGGTATATGTATAGCTTGGAAATTGTAATCGTTGCTCGCACGCTCCGCTCGCTCGTAAATATTTAGTCCATCCTTACATCGGATCCGACACTTTCCCAAATTTGAAATATGTCGCCTACATGTCGAATGACTAACGCAACAGGGCTTGGTTTTAGTTTAGGCTATAGTCTTCGAGCGAGCGCAGTGAGCGAGAGACCCCTAAAGGTGTGTCACAAACCAACGGTTTGGCATATACGGACATTGAAACATTCGCACCAGCCCGAGGAGCCGGAAGTATTTATCCTATTGCCTACTGACAAATGTTTACAGTTTACCTATAGTTTCACATAAGTAGTACTCTTTCCTCATAGTACAGTGCAATGTGAAGTCCCAAATGGCTGACAAAATTAGGTACTAACACGAATTACATGCAAGGCAATATAAGGTATATGTACAGCTTGGAAATTGTGACCGTTGCTCGCTCGCTCCGCTCGCTGGTAAAAATGTAGTCCAACCTCACAACCGATCCGAAACGTTCGCAAATTCGAAATATGTCGCCACCATATCGAATAATGAACGCAAGATGGATTGGTTTTAGGTTATTCTATAGTTTTCGAGCGAGCGCAGCGAGCGAGAGACGCCTAAAGGTGTGTCACAAACCAACGGTTTGGCATATACGGACATTGAAACATTCGCACCAGCCCGAGGAGCCGGAAGTGTTTATCATATTGCCTACTGACAAATGTTTACAGTTTACCTATAGTTTCACATAAGTAGTACTATTTCCTCATAGTACAGTGCAATGTGATGTCCGAAATGGCTGAAAATTAGGTACGAACACGAAATATATGCAAGGCAATATAAGGTATATGTAAACCTTGGAAATTGTGCTCGTTGCTCGCTCGCTACGCTCGCACGTATAAATTTAGTCCAACCTCACATCCGATACGACACGTTCCCAAATTTGAAATAAGTCGCCACCATATCGAATAATGAACGCAAGATGGATTGGTTTTAGGTTAGACTATAGCTTTCGAGCGATCACAGCGAGCGAGGGACGCGGAGAGGTGTGTCACAATCCAACGGTTTGGCATACACGGACATTGAAACATTCGCACCAGCCCGAGGAGCCTGAAGTCTTTATCCTATTGCCTACTGACAAATGTTTACAGTTTACCTATAGTTTCACATAAATAGTACTATTTCCACATAGTACAGTGCAATGTGTTGTTCGAAATGGTTGACGAAATTAGGTAATAACACGAAATATATGCAAGGCAATATAAGGTATATGTATAGCTTGGAAATTATGACCGTTGCTCGCTCACTCCTCTCGCTCGTAAAAATCTAGTCCAACCTCACAACCGATCCGACACGTTCACAAATTTGAAATAAGTGGCCACCATACCGTATAACGATCGCAAGATGGATTGGTTTTAGGTTAGACTATAGTTTTCGAGCGAGCACGGCGAGCGAGGGACGCGGAAAGTTGTGTCACAATCCAACGGTTTGGCACATGGTGACATTGAAATATTCGCACCAGCCCGAGGAGCCGGAAGTCTTTATCCTATTGCCTACTGACAAATGTTTACAGTTTACCTATAGTTTCACATAAATAGTACTATTTCCACATACTACAGAGCAATGTGATGTCCGAAATGGCTGACAAAATTAGGTAATAACACGAAATATATGCAAGGCAATATAAGGTATTTGTATAGCTTGGAAATTATGATCGTTGCTCGCTCGCTCCGCTCGCTCGTAAAAATTTAGTCCAACCTCACATCCGATACGACACGTTCCCAAATTTGAAATAAGTCGCCACCATATCGAATAAGGAACGCAAGATGGATTGGTTTTAGGTTAGACTATAGCTTTCGAGCGATCACAGCGAGCGAGGGACGCGGAGAGGTGTGTCACAATCCAACGGTTTGGCATACACGGACATTGAAACATTCGCACCAGCCCGAGGAGCCTGAAGTCTTTATCCTATTGCCTACTGACAAATGTTTACAGTTTACCTATAGTTTCACATAAATAGTACTATTTCCACATACTACAGAGCAATGTGATGTACGAAATGGCTGACAAAATTAGGTAATAACACGAAATATATGCAAGGCAATATAAGGTATATGTATATCTTGGAAATTGTGATCGTTGCTGGCTCGCTCCGCTCGCTCGTAAAAATCTAGTCCAACCTCACAACCGATCCGACACGTTCGCAAATTCGAAATATGTCGCCGCCATATCGAATAATGAACGCAAGATGGATTGGAGTTAGGTTAGGCTATAGTTTTCGAGCGAGCACGGCGATCGAGGGAAGCGGAAAGTTGTGTCACAATCCAACGGTTTGGCACATGGGGACATTGAAATATTCGCACCAGCCCGAGGAGCCGGAAGTCTTTATCCTATTGCCTACTGACAAATGTTTACAGTTTACCTACAGTTTCGCATAAATAGTACTATTTGCACATAGTAAAGTGCAATGTGATGTCAGAAATGGCTGACAAAATTAGGTAATAACACGAAATATATGCAAGGCAATATAAGGTATATGTATAGCTTGGAAATTGTAATCGTTGCTCGCACGCTCCGCTCGCTCGTAAATATTTAGTCCATCCTTACATCCGATCCGACACTTTCCCAAATTTGAAATATGTCGCCTCCATGTCGAATGACTAACGCAACAGGGCTTGGTTTTAGTTGAGGCTATAGTCTTCGAGCGAGCGCAGCGAGCGAGAGACGCCTAAAGGTGTGTCACAAACCAACGGTTTGGCATATACGGACATTGAAACATTCGCACCAGCCCGAGGAGCCGGAAGTATTTATCCTATTGCCTACTGACAAATGTTTAGAGTTTACCTATAGTTTCACATAAGTAGTACTCTTTCCTCATAGTACAGTGCAATGTGAAGTCCGAAATGGCTGACAAAATTAGGTACTAACACGAATTACATGCAAGGCAATATAAGGTATATGTACAGCTTGGAAATTGTGACCATTGCTCGCTCGCTCCGCTCGCTGGTAAAAATGTAGTCCAACCTCACAACCGATCCGAAACGTTCGCAAATTCGAAATATGTCGCCACCATATCGAATAATGAACGCAAGATGGATTGGTTTTAGGTTATTCTATAGTTTTCGAGCGAGCGCAGCGAGCGAGAGATGCGTAAACGTGTGTCACAAATCAACGGTTTGGCACATACGGACATTGAAATATCCGCATCAGCCCGAGGAGCCAGAAGTCTTTATCCTATTGCCTACTGACAAATGTTTACAGTTTATGAATTGTTTCACATAAATAGTACTATTTGCACATAGTAAAGTGCAATGTGATGTCAGAAATGGCTGACAAAATTAGGTAATAACACGAAATATATGCAAGGCAATATAAGGTATATGTATAGCTTGGAAATTGTAATCGTTGCTCGCACGCTCCGCTCGCTCGTAAATATTTAGTCCATCCTTACATCCGATCCGACACTTTCCCAAATTTGAAATATGTCGCCTCCATGTCGAATGACTAACGCAACAGGGCTTGGTTTTAGTTTAGGCTATAGTCTTCGAGCGAGCGCAGCGAGCGAGAGACGCCTAAAGGTGTGTCACAAACCAACGGTTTGGCATATACGGACATTGAAACATTCGCACCAGCCCGAGGAGCCGGAAGTATTTATCCTATTGCCTACTGACAAATGTTAGAGTTTACCTATAGTTTCACATAAGTAGTACTCTTTCCTCATAGTACAGTGCAATGTGAAGTCCGAAATGGCTGACAAAATTAGGTACTAACACGAATTACATGCAAGGCAATATAAGGTATATGTACAGCTTGGAAATTGTGACCATTGCTCGCTCGCTCGGCTCGCTGGTAAAAATGTAGTCCAACCTCACAACCGATCCGAAACGTTCGCAAATTCGAAATATGTCGCCACCATATCGAATAATGAACGCAAGATGGATTGGTTTTAGGTTATTCTATAGTTTTGAGCGAGCGCAGCGAGCGAGAGACGCCTGAAGGTGTGTCACAAACCAACGGTTTGGCATATACGGACATTGAAATATTCGCACCAGCCCGAGGAGCCGGAAGTGTTTATCATATTGCCTACTGACAAATGTTTACAGTTTATGAATAGTTTCATATAAATAGTACTATTTCCACATAGTACAGTGCAATGTGTTGTTCGAAATGGTTGACGAAATTAGGTAATAACACGAAATATATGCAAGGAAATATAAGGTATATGTATAGCTTGGAAATTGTAATCGCTGCTCGCACGCTCCGCTCGCTCGTAAAAATCTAGTCCAACCTCGCATCCGATCCGACACGTTCGCAAATTCGAAATATGTCGCCGCCATATCGAATAATGAACGCAAGATGGATTGGTTTCAGGTTAGGCTATAGTTTTCGAGCGAGCGCAGCGAGTGAGAGACGCGTAAATGTGTCTCACAAACCAACGGTTTGGCACATACGGACATTGAAATATCCGCATCAGCCCGAGGAGCCGGATGTCTTTATTCTATTGCCTATTGACAAATGTTTACAGTTTACCTATAGTTTCACATAAATAGTACTATTTCCACATACTACAGAGCAATGTGATGTACGAAATGGCTGACAAAATTACGTAATAACACGAAATATATGCAAGGCAATATAAGGTATATGTATAGCTTGGAAATTGTGATCGTTGCTCGCTCGCTCCGCTCGCTCGTAAAAATTTAGTCCAACCTCACATCCGATACGACACGTTCTCAAATTTGAAATTAGTCGACACCATATCGAATAATGAACTCAAGATGGATTGGTTTTAGGTTAGGCTATAGTTTTCGAGCGAGCGCAGCGAGCGAGGGACGCGTAAAGGTGTATCACAAACCAACGGTTTGGCACATGCGGACATTGAAATATTCGCAGCAGCCCGAGGAGCCAGAAGTCTTTATCCTATTGCCTACTGACAAATGTTTACAGTTTATGAATAGTTTCACATAAATAGTACTATTTGCACATAGTAAAGTGCAATGTGATGTCAGAAATGGCTGACAAAATTAGGTAATAACACGAAATATATGCAAGGCAATATAAGGTATATGTATAGCTTGGAAATTGTAATCGTTGCTCGCACGCTCCGCTCGCTCGTAAAAATCTAGTCCAACCTCACATCCGATCCGACACGTTCGCAAATTCGAAATATGTCGCCGCCATATCGAATAATGAACGCAAGATGGATTGGTTTCAGGTTAGGCTATAGTTTTCGAGCGAGCGCAGCGAGTGAGAGACGCGTAAATGTGTCTCACAAACCAACGGTTTGGCACATACGGACATTGAAATATCCGCATCAGCCCGAGGAGCCGGATGTCTTTATTCTATTGCCTATTGACAAATGTTTACAGTTTACCTATAGTTTCACATAAATAGTACTATTTCCACATACTACAGAGCAATGTGATGTACGAAATGGCTGACAAAATTAGGTAATAACACGAAATATATGCAAGGCAATATAAGGTATATGTATAGCTTGGAAATTGTGATGGTTGCTCGCTCGCTCCGCTCGCTCGTAAAAATTTAGTCCAACCTCACATCCGATACGACACGTTCTCAAATTTGAAATTAGTCGACACCATATCGAATAATGAACTCAAGATGGATTGGTTTTAGGTTAGGCTATAGTTTTCGAGCGAGCGCAGCGAGCGAGGGACGCGTAAAGGTGTATCACAAACCAACGGTTTGGCACATGCGGACATTGAAATATTCGCACCAGCCCGTGGAGTCAGAAGTCTTTATCCTATTGCCTACTGACAAATGTTTACAGTTTATGAATAGTTTCACATAAATAGTACTATTTGCACATAGTAAAGTGCAATGTGATGTCAGAAATGGCTGACAAAATTAGGTAATAACACGAAATATATGCAAGGCAATATAAGGTATATGTATATCTTGGAAATTGTGATCGTTGCTAGCTCGCTGCGCTCGCTCGTAAAAATCTAGTCCAACCTCACAACCGATCCGACACGTTCGCAAATTCGAAATATGTCGCCGCCATATCGAATAATGAACGCAAGATGGATTGGAGTTAGGTTAGGCTATAGTTTTCGAGCGAGCACGGCGATCGAGGGACGCGGAAATTTGTGTCACAATCCAACGGTTTGGCACATGGGGACATTGAAATATTCGCACCAGCCCGAGGAGCCGGAAGTCTTTATCCTATTGCCTACTGACAAATGTTTACAGTTTACCTACAGTTTCACATAAATAGTACTCTTTCCTCATAGTACAGTGCAATGTGATGTCCGAAATGGCTGACAAAATTAGGTAATAACACGATATATATGCAAGGCAATATAAGGTATATGTATAGCTTGGAAATTGTAATCGTTGCTCGCACGCTCCGCTCGCTCGTAAAAATCTAGTCCAACCTCACAACCGATCCGACACGTTCGCAAATTCGAAATATGTCGCCGCCATATCGAATAATGAACGCAAGATGGATTGGTTTCAGGTTAGGCTATAGTTTTCGAGCGAGCGCAGCGAGCGAGAGACGCGTAAACGTGTGTCACAAACCAACGGTTTGGCACATACGGACATTGAAATATCCGCATCAGCCCGAGGAGCCAGAAGTCTTTATCCTATTGCCTACTGACAAATGTTTACAGTTTATGAATAGTTTCACATAAATAGTACTATTTGCACATAGTAAAGTGCAATGTGATGTCAGAAATGGCTGACAAAATTAGGTAATAACACGAAATATATGCAAGGCAATATAAGGTATATGTATAGCTTGGAAATTGTAATCCTTGCTCGCACGCTCCGCTCGCTCGTAAATATTTAGTCCATCCTTACATCCGATCCGACACGTTCCCAAATTTGAAATATGTCGCCTCCATGTCGATTGACTAACGCAACAGGGCTTGGTTTTAGTTTAGGCTATAGTCTTCGAGCGAGCGCAGCGAGCGAGAGAAGCCTAAAGGTGTGTCACAAACCAACGGTTTGGCATATATGGACATTGAAACATTCGCACCAGCCCGAGGAGCCGGAAGTATTTATCCTATTGCCTACTGACAAATGTTTACAGTTTACCTATAGTTTCACATAAGTAGCACTCTTTCCTCATAGTACAGTGCAATGTGATGTCCGAAATGGCTGAAAATTAGGTACGAACACGAAATATATGCAAGGCAATATAAGGTATATGTATACCTTGGAAATTGTGCTCGTTGCTCGCTCGCTACGCTCGCTCGTATAAATTTAGTCCAACTTCACATCCGATACGACACGTTCCCAAATTTGAAATAAGTCGCCACCATATCGAATAATGAACGCAAGATGTATTGGTTTTAGGTTAGACTATAGCTTTCGAGCGATCACAGCAAGCGAGGGACGCGGAGAGGTGTGTCACAATCCAACGGTTTGGCATACACGGACATTGAAACATTCGCACCAGCCCGAGGAGCCTGGAGTATTTATCCTATTGCCTACTGACAAATGTTTACAGTTTATGAATAGTTTCACATAAATAGTACTATTTCCACATAGTACAGTGCAATGTGTTGTTCGAAATGGTTGACGAAATTAGGTAATAACACGAAATATATGCAAGGCAATATAAGGTATATGTATAGCTTGGAAATTATGACCGTTGCTCGCTCGCTCCTCTCGCTCGTAAAAATCTAGTCCAACCTCACAACCGATCCGACAGGTTCCCAAATTTGAAATATGTCGCCACCATATCGAATAATGAACGCAAGATGGATTGGTTTTAGGTTAGGCTATAGTTGTCGAGCGAGCACGTTGAGCGAGGGACGCGGAAAGTTGTGTCACAATCCAACGGTTTGGCACATGAGGACATTGAAATATTCGCACCAGCCCGAGGTGCCGGAAGTATTTATCCTATTGCCTACTGACAAATGTTTACAGTTTACCTATAGTTTCACATAAATAGTACTATTTCCACATACTACAGTGCAATGTGATGTCCGACATGGCTGACAAAATTAGGTAATAACACGAAATATATGCAAGGCAATATAAGGTATATGTATAGCTTGGAAATTGTGATCGTTGCTCGCTCGCTCCGCTCGCTCGTAAAAATGTAGTCCAACCTCACAACCGATCCGAGACGTTCGCAAATTCGAAATATGTCGCCACCATATCGAATAATGAACGCAAGATGGATTGGTTTCAGGTTAGGCTATAGTTTTCGAGCGAGCGCAGCGAGCGAGGGACGCGTAAAGGTGTATCACAAACCAACGGTTTGGCACATGCGGACATTGAAATATTCGCACCAGCCCGAGGAGCCAGAAGTCTTTATCGAATTGCCTACTGACAAATGTTTACAGTTTACCAATAGTTTCACATAAATAGTACTATTTGCACATAGTAAAGTGCAATGTGATGTCAGAAATGGCTGACAAAATTAGGTAACAACACGAAATATATGCAAGGCAATATAAGGTATATATATATCTTGGAAATTGTAATCGTTGCTCGCACGCTCCGCTCGCTCGTAAATATTTAGTCCATCCTCACATCCGATCCGACACGTTCCCAAATTTGAAATATGTCGCCACCATATCCAATAATGAACGCAAGATGGATTGGTTTCAGGTTAGGCTATAGTTGTCGAGCGAGCGCAGCGAGCGAGAGACGCCTAAAGGTGTGTCTCAAACCAACGGTTTGGCATATACGGACATTGAAACATTCGCACCAGCCCGAGGAGCCGGAAGTATTTATCCTATTGCCTACTGACAAATGTTTACAGTTTACCTATAGTTTCACATAAGTAGTACTATTACCTCATAGTACAGTGCAATGTGATGTCCGAAATGGCTAAAAATTAGGTACGAACACGAAATATGTTCAAGGCAATATAAGGTATATGTATAGCTTGGAAATTGTGACCGTTGCTCGCTCGCTCCTCTCGCTCGTAAAAATCTAGTCCAACCCCACAACCGATCCGACACGTTCGCAAATTCGAAATATGTCGCCGCCATATCGAATAATGAACGCAAGATGGATTGGAGTTAGGTTAGGCTATAGTTTTCGAGCGAGCACGGAGATCGAGGGACGCGGAAAGTTGTGTCACAATCCAACGGTTTGGCACATGGGGACATTGAAATATTCGCACCAGCCCGAGGAGCCGGAAGTCTTTATCCTATTGCCTACTGACAAATGTTTACAGTTTACCTATAGTTTCACATAAATAGTACTATTTCCACATACTACAGAGCAATGTGATGTACGAAATGGCTGACAAAATTAGGTAATAACACGAAATATATGCAAGGCAATATAAGGTATATGTATACCTTGGAAATTGTGATCGTTGCTAGCTCGCTCCGCTCGCTCGTAAAAATCTAGTCCAACCTCACAACCGATCCGACACGTTCGCAAATTCGAAATATGTCGCCGCCATATCGAATAATGAACGCAAGATGGATTGGAGTTAGGTTATACTATAGTTTTCGAGCGAGCACGGCGAGCGAGGGACGCTTAAAGGTGTATCACAAACCAACGGTTTGGCACATGCGGACATTGAAATATCCGCATCAACCCGAGGAGCCGGATGTCTTTATCCTATTGCCTATTGACAAATGTTTACAGTTTACCTATAGTTTCACATAAATAGTACTATTTCCACATACTACAGTGCAATGTGATGTCCGAAATGGCTGACAAAATTAGGTAATAACACGAAATATATGCAAGGCAATATAAGGTATATGTATAGCTTGGAAATTGTGATCGTTGCTCGCTCGCTCCGCTCGCTCGTAAAATTCTAGTCCAACCTCACAACCGATCCGACACGTTCGCAAATTCGAAATATGTCGCCGCCATATCAAATAATGAACGCAAGATGGATTGGTTTTAGGTTAGGCTATAGCTTTCGAGCGAGCGTAGCGAGCGTGAGACGCGTAAAGGTGGGTCACAAACCAACGGTTTGGCATATACGGACATTGAAATATTCGCACCAGCCCAAGGAGCCGGAAGTCTTTATCCTATTGCCTACTGACAAATGTTTACAGTTTATGAATATTTTCACATAAACAGTACTATTTCCACATACTACAGTGCAATGTGATGTCAGAAATGGCTGACAAAATTAGGTAACAACACGAAACATATGCAAGGCAATATAAGATATATGTATAGCTTGGAAATTGTCACCGTTGCTCGCTCGCTCCGCTCGCTCGTAAAAATCTAGTCCAACCTCATAAGCTATCCGACACGTTCGCAAATTCGAAATATGTCGCCACCATATCGAATAAGGAACGCAAGATGGATTGGTTTTAGGTTAGGCTATAGTTTTCGAGCGAGCGCAGCGAGCGAGGGACGCGTAAAGGTTTGTCACAAACCAACGGTTTTGTTACATACGGACATTGAAATATTCGCACCAGCCCGAGGAGCCGGAAGTCTTTATCCTATTGCATAGTGACAAATGCTTACAGTTTATGAATAGTTTCATATAAATAGTACTATTTCCACGTAGTAAAGTGGAATGTGATGTCAGAAATTGCTGACAAAATTAGGTAACAACACGAAACATATGCAAGGCAATATAAGATATATGTATAGCTTGGAAATTGTCACCGTTGATCGCTCGCTCCGCTCGCTCGTAAAAATCTAGTCCAACCTCACAACCGATCCGACACTTTCGCAAATTCGAAATATGGCTCCACCATATCGAATAATGAACACAAGATGGTTCGGTTTTAGGTTAGGCTATAGCTCTCGAGCGAGCGCAGCGAGCGAGGGACGCGCAAAGGTTTGTCACAAACCAACGGTTTGGCACATACGGACATTGAAATATTCGCACCAGCCCGATGAGCCGGAAGTCTGTATCGAATTGCCTACTGACAAATGTTTACAGCTTATGAATAGTTTCACATAAATAGTACTATTTCCACATAGTAAAGTGCAATGAGATGTCAGTAATGGCTGACAAAATTAGGTAATAACACGAAATATATGCAAGGCAATATAAGGTATATGTATAGCTTGGAAATTGTCACCGATGCTCGCTCGCTCCGCTCGCTCGTAAAAATCTAGTCCAACCTCACAACCGATCCGACACTTTCGCAAATTCGAAATATGGCTCCACCATATCGAATAATGAACACAAGATGGTTCGGTTTTAGGTTAGGCTATAGCTTTCGAGCGAGCGCAGCGAGCGAGAGACGCGTAAAGGTCTGTCACAAACCAACGGTTTTGTTACATACGGACATTGAAATATTCGCACCAGCCCGAGGAGCCGGAAGTCTTTATCCTATTGCATAGTGACAAACGCTTACAGTTTATGAATAGTTTCATATAAATAGTACTATTTCCACATAGTAAAGTGGAATGTGATGTCAGAAATTGCTGACAAAATTAGGTAACAACACGAAATATATGCAAGGCAATATAAGGTATATGCATAGCTTGGAAATTGTCACCGTTGCTCGCTCGCTCCGCTCGCTCGTAAAAATCTAGTCCAACCTCACAAGCGATCCGACACGTTCGCAAATTCGAAATATGTCGCCACCATATCGAATAATGAACGCAAGATGGATTGGTTTTAGGTTAGGCTATAGCTTTCGAGCGAGCGTAGCGAGCGTGAGATGCGTAAAGGTGGGTCACAAACCAACGGTTTGGCATATACGGACATTGAAATATTCGCACCAGCCCAAGGAGCCGGAAGTCTTTATCCTATTGCCTACTGACAAATGTTTACAGTTTATGAATATTTTCACATAAACAGTACTATTTCCACATACTACAGTGCAATGTGATGTCAGAAATGGCTGACAAAATTAGGTAACAACACGAAACATATGCAAGGCAATATAAGATATATGTATAGCTTGGAAATTGTCACCGTTGCTCGCTCGCTCCGCTCGCTCGTAAAAATCTAGTCCAACCTCATAAGCGATCCGACACGTTCGCAAATTCGAAATATGTCGCCACCATATCGAATAAGGAACGCAAGATGGATTGGTTTTAGGTTAGGCTATAGTTTTCGAGCGAGCGCAGCGAGCGAGGGACGCGTAAAGGTTTGTCACAAACCAACGGTTTTGTTACATACGGACATTGAAATATTCGCACCAGCCCGAGGAGCCGGAAGTCTTTATCCTATTGCATAGTGACAAATGCTTACAGTTTATGAATAGTTTCATATAAATAGTACTATTTCCACATAGTAAAGTGGAATGTGATGTCAGAAATTGCTGACAAAATTAGGTAACAACACGAAACATATGCAAGGCAATATAAGATATATGTATAGCTTGGAAATTGTCACCGTTGATCGCTCGCTCCGCTCGCTCGAAAACTATAGTCCAACCTCACAACCGATCCGACTTGCGTCATTATTCGAAATATGTCGCCAACCATATCGAATAATGAACGCAAGATGGATTGGTTTCAGGTTAGGCTATAGTTTTCGAGCGAGCGCAGCGAGCGAGGGACGCGGAGAGGTGTGTCACAATCCAACGGTTTGGCATATACGGACATTGAAACATTCGCGCCAGCCCGAGGAGCCGGAAGTATTTATCCTATTGCCTACTGACAAATGTTTACAGTTTACCTATAGTTTCACATAAATAGTACTATTTCCACATACTACAGAGCAATGCGATGTCCGAAATGGCTGACAAAATTAGGTAATAACACGAAATATATGCAAGGCAATATAAGGTATATGTATAGCTTGGAAATTGTGACCGTTGCTCGCTCGCTCCTCTCGCTCGTAAAAATCTAGTACAACCTCACAACCGATCCGACACGTTCGCAAATTCGAAATATGTCGCCACCATATCGAATAATGAACGCAAGATAGATTGGTTTCAGGTTAGGCCATAGTTTTCGAGCGAGCGCAGCGACCGAGAGACGCGCAAATGTGTGTCACAAACCAACGGTTTGGCACATACGGACATTGAAATATCCGCATCAGCCCGAGGAGCCGGATGTCTTTATCCTATTGCCTATTGACAAATGTTTACAGTTTACCTATAGTTTCACATAAATAGTACTATTTCCACATACTACAGTGCAATGTGATGTCCGACATGGCTGACAAAATTAGGTAATAACACGAAATATATGCAAGGCAATATAAGGTATATGTATAGCTTGGAAATTGTGATCGTTGCTCGCTCGCTCCGCTCGCTCGTAAAAATCTAGTCCAACCTCACAACCGATCCGACACGTTCGCAAATTCGAAATATGTCGCCGCCATATCGAATAATGAACGCAAGATGGATTGGAGTTAGGTTATGCTATAGTTTTCGAGCGAGCACGGCGAGCGAGGGACGCGTAAAGGTGTATCACAAACCAACGGTTTGGCACATGCGGACATTGAAATATCCGCATCAACCCGAGGAGCCGGATGTCTTTATCCTATTGCCTATTGACAAATGTTTACAGTTTACCTATAGTTTCACATAAATAGTACTATTTCCACATACTACAGTGCAATGTGATGTCCGAAATGGCTGACAAAATTAGGTAATAACACGAAATATATGCAAGGCAATATAAGGTATATGTATAGCTTGGAAATTGTGATCGTTGCTCGCTCGCTCCGCTCGCTCGTAAAATTCTAGTCCAACCTCACAACCGATCCGACACGTTCGCAAATTCGAAATATGTCGCCGCCATATCAAATAATGAACGCAAGATGGATTGGTTTTAGGTTAGGCTATAGCTTTCGAGCGAGCGTAGCGAGCGTGAGACGCGTAAAGGTGGGTCACAAACCAACGGTTTGGCATATACGGACATTGAAATATTCGCACCAGCCCAAGGAGCCGGAAGTCTTTATCCTATTGCCTACTGACAAATGTTTACAGTTTATGAATATTTTCACATAAACAGTACTATTTCCACATACTACAGTGCAATGTGATGTCAGAAATGGCTGACAAAATTAGGTAACAACACGAAACATATGCAAGGCAATATAAGATATATGTATAGCTTGGAAATTGTCACCGTTGCTCGCTCGCTCCGCTCGCTCGTAAAAATCTAGTCCAACCTCATAAGCTATCCGACACGATCGCAAATTCGAAATATGTCGCCACCATATCGAATAAGGAACGCAAGATGGATTGGTTTTAGGTTAGGCTATAGTTTTCGAGCGAGCGCAGCGAGCGAGGGACGCGTAAAGGTTTGTCACAAACCAACGGTTTTGTTACATACGGACATTGAAATATTCGCACCAGCCCGAGGAGCCGGAAGTCTGTATCGAATTGCCTACTGACAAATGTTTACAGCTTATGAATAGTTTCACATAAATAGTACTATTTCCACATAGTAAAGTGCAATGAGATGTCAGTAATGGCTGACAAAATTAGGTAATAACACGAAATATATGCAAGGCAATATAAGGTATATGTATAGCTTGGAAATTGTCACCGATGCTCGCTCGCTCCGCTCGCTCGTAAAAATCTAGTCCAACCTCACAACCGATCCGACACTTTCGCAAATTCGAAATATGGCTCCACCATATCGAATAATGAACGCAAGATGGATTGGTTTTAGGTTAGGCTATAGCTTTCGAGCGAGCGTAGCGAGCGTGAGATGCGTAAAGGTGGGTCACAAACCAACGGTTTGGCATATACGGACATTGAAATATTCGCACCAGCCCAAGGAGCCGGAAGTCTTTATCCTATTGCCTACTGACAAATGTTTACAGTTTATGAATATTTTCACATAAACAGTACTATTTCCACATACTACAGTGCAATGTGATGTCAGAAATGGCTGACAAAATTAGGTAACAACACGAAACATATGCAAGGCAATATAAGATATATGTATAGCTTGGAAATTGTCACCGTTGCTCGCTCGCTCCGCTCGCTCGTAAAAATCTAGTCCAACCTCATAAGCGATCCGACACGTTCGCAAATTCGAAATATGTCGCCACCATATCGAATAAGGAACGCAAGATGGATTGGTTTTAGGTTAGGCTATAGTTTTCGAGCGAGCGCAGCGAGCGAGGGACGCGTAAAGGTTTGTCACAAACCAACGGTTTTGTTACATACGGACATTGAAATATTCGCACCAGCCCGAGGAGCCGGAAGTCTTTATCCTATTGCATAGTGACAAATGCTTACAGTTTATGAATAGTTTCATATAAATAGTACTATTTCCACATAGTAAAGTGGAATGTGATGTCAGAAATTGCTGACAAAATTAGGTAACAACACGAAACATATGCAAGGCAATATAAGATATATGTATAGCTTGGAAATTGTCACCGTTGATCGCTCGCTCCGCTCGCTCGTAAAAATCTAGTCCAACCTCACAACCGATCCGACACGTTCGCAAATTCGAAATATGTCGCCACCATATCGAATAATGAACGCAAGATGGATTGGTTTCAGGTTAGGCTATAGTTTTCGAGCGAGCGCAGCGAGCGAGGGACGCGGAGAGGTGTGTCACAATCCAACGGTTTGGCATATACGGACATTGAAACATTCGCGCCAGCCCGAGGAGCCGGAAGTATTTATCCTATTGCCTACTGACAAATGTTTACAGTTTACCTATAGTTTCACATAAATAGTACTATTTCCACATACTACAGAGCAATGCGATGTCCGAAATGGCTGACAAAATTAGGTAATAACACGAAATATATGCAAGGCAATATAAGGTATATGTATAGCTTGGAAATTGTGACCGTTGCTCGCTCGCTCCTCTCGCTCGTAAAAATCTAGTACAACCTCACAACCGATCCGACACGTTCGCAAATTCGAAATATGTCGCCACCATATCGAATAATGAACGCAAGATAGATTGGTTTCAGGTTAGGCCATAGTTTTCGAGCGAGCGCAGCGACCGAGAGACGCGCAAATGTGTGTCACAAACCAACGGTTTGGCACATACGGACATTGAAATATCCGCATCAGCCCGAGGAGCCGGATGTCTTTATCCTATTGCCTATTGACAAATGTTTACAGTTTACCTATAGTTTCACATAAATAGTACTATTTCCACATACTACAGTGCAATGTGATGTCCGACATGGCTGACAAAATTAGGTAATAACACGAAATATATGCAAGGCAATATAAGGTATATGTATAGCTTGGAAATTGTGATCGTTGCTCGCTCGCTCCGCTCGCTCGTAAAAATCTAGTCCAACCTCACAACCGATCCGACACGTTCGCAAATTCGAAATATGTCGCCGCCATATCGAATAATGAACGCAAGATGGATTGGAGTTAGGTTATGCTATAGTTTTCGAGCGAGCACGGCGAGCGAGGGACGCGTAAAGGTGTATCACAAACCAACGGTTTGGCACATGCGGACATTGAAATATCCGCATCAACCCGAGGAGCCGGATGTCTTTATCCTATTGCCTATTGACAAATGTTTACAGTTTACCTATAGTTTCACATAAATAGTACTATTTCCACATACTACAGTGCAATGTGATGTCCGAAATGGCTGACAAAATTAGGTAATAACACGAAATATATGCAAGGCAATATAAGGTATATGTATAGCTTGGAAATTGTGATCGTTGCTCGCTCGCTCCGCTCGCTCGTAAAATTCTAGTCCAACCTCACAACCGATCCGACACGTTCGCAAATTCGAAATATGTCGCCGCCATATCAAATAATGAACGCAAGATGGATTGGTTTTAGGTTAGGCTATAGCTTTCGAGCGAGCGTAGCGAGCGTGAGACGCGTAAAGGTGGGTCACAAACCAACGGTTTGGCATATACGGACATTGAAATATTCGCACCAGCCCAAGGAGCCGGAAGTCTTTATCCTATTGCCTACTGACAAATGTTTACAGTTTATGAATATTTTCACATAAACAGTACTATTTCCACATACTACAGTGCAATGTGATGTCAGAAATGGCTGACAAAATTAGGTAACAACACGAAACATATGCAAGGCAATATAAGATATATGTATAGCTTGGAAATTGTCACCGTTGCTCGCTCGCTCCGCTCGCTCGTAAAAATCTAGTCCAACCTCATAAGCTATCCGACACGTTCGCAAATTCGAAATATGTCGCCACCATATCGAATAAGGAACGCAAGATGGATTGGTTTTAGGTTAGGCTATAGTTTTCGAGCGAGCGCAGCGAGCGAGGGACGCGTAAAGGTTTGTCACAAACCAACGGTTTTGTTACATACGGACATTGAAATATTCGCACCAGCCCGAGGAGCCGGAAGTCTTTATCCTATTGCATAGTGACAAATGCTTACAGTTTATGAATAGTTTCATATAAATAGTACTATTTCCACGTAGTAAAGTGGAATGTGATGTCAGAAATTGCTGACAAAATTAGGTAACAACACGAAACATATGCAAGGCAATATAAGATATATGTATAGCTTGGAAATTGTCACCGTTGATCGCTCGCTCCGCTCGCTCGTAAAAATCTAGTCCAACCTCACAACCGATCCGACACTTTCGCAAATTCGAAATATGGCTCCACCATATCGAATAATGAACACAAGATGGTTCGGTTTTAGGTTAGGCTATAGCTTTCGAGCGAGCGTAGCGAGCGTGAGATGCGTAAAGGTGGGTCACAAACCAACGGTTTGGCATATACGGACATTGAAATATTCGCACCAGCCCAAGGAGCCGGAAGTCTTTATCCTATTGCCTACTGACAAATGTTTACAGTTTATGAATATTTTCACATAAACAGTACTATTTCCACATACTACAGTGCAATGTGATGTCAGAAATGGCTGACAAAATTAGGTAACAACACGAAACATATGCAAGGCAATATAAGATATATGTATAGCTTGGAAATTGTCACCGTTGCTCGCTCGCTCCGCTCGCTCGTAAAAATCTAGTCCAACCTCATAAGCGATCCGACACGTTCGCAAATTCGAAATATGTCGCCACCATATCGAATAAGGAACGCAAGATGGATTGGTTTTAGGTTAGGCTATAGTTTTCGAGCGAGCGCAGCGAGCGAGGGACGCGTAAAGGTTTGTCACAAACCAACGGTTTTGTTACATACGGACATTGAAATATTCGCACCAGCCCGAGGAGCCGGAAGTCTTTATCCTATTGCATAGTGACAAATGCTTACAGTTTATGAATAGTTTCATATAAATAGTACTATTTCCACATAGTAAAGTGGAATGTGATGTCAGAAATTGCTGACAAAATTAGGTAACAACACGAAACATATGCAAGGCAATATAAGATATATGTATAGCTTGGAAATTGTCACCGTTGATCGCTCGCTCCGCTCGCTCGTAAAAATCTAGTCCAACCTCACAACCGATCCGACACGTTCGCAAATTCGAAATATGTCGCCACCATATCGAATAATGAACGCAAGATGGATTGGTTTCAGGTTAGGCTATAGTTTTCGAGCGAGCGCAGCGAGCGAGGGACGCGGAGAGGTGTGTCACAATCCAACGGTTTGGCATATACGGACATTGAAACATTCGCGCCAGCCCGAGGAGCCGGAAGTATTTATCCTATTGCCTACTGACAAATGTTTACAGTTTACCTATAGTTTCACATAAATAGTACTATTTCCACATACTACAGAGCAATGCGATGTCCGAAATGGCTGACAAAATTAGGTAATAACACGAAATATATGCAAGGCAATATAAGGTATATGTATAGCTTGGAAATTGTGATCGTTGCTCGCTCGCTCCGCTCGCTCGTAAAAATGTAGTCCAACCTCACAACCGATCCGAGACGTTCGCAAATTCGAAATATGTCGCCACCATATCGAATAATGAACGCAAGATGGATTGGTTTCAGGTTAGGCTATAGTTTTCGAGCGAGCGCAGCGAGCGAGGGACGCGTAAAGGTGTATCACAAACCAACGGTTTGGCACATGCGGACATTGAAATATTCGCACCAGCCCGAGGAGCCAGAAGTCTTTATCGAATTGCCTACTGACAAATGTTTACAGTTTACCAATAGTTTCACATAAATAGTACTATTTGCACATAGTAAAGTGCAATGTGATGTCAGAAATGGCTGACAAAATTAGGTAACAACACGAAATATATGCAAGGCAATATAAGGTATATATATATCTTGGAAATTGTAATCGTTGCTCGCACGCTCCGCTCGCTCGTAAATATTTAGTCCATCCTCACATCCGATCCGACACGTTCCCAAATTTGAAATATGTCGCCACCATATCCAATAATGAACGCAAGATGGATTGGTTTCAGGTTAGGCTATAGTTGTCGAGCGAGCGCAGCGAGCGAGAGACGCCTAAAGGTGTGTCTCAAACCAACGGTTTGGCATATACGGACATTGAAACATTCGCACCAGCCCGAGGAGCCGGAAGTATTTATCCTATTGCCTATTGACAAATGTTTTCAGTTTACCTATAGTTTCACATAAATAGTACTATTTCCACATACTACAGTGCAATGTGATGTCCGAAATGGCTGACAAAATTAGGTAATAACACGAAATATATGCAAGGCAATATAAGGTATATGTATAGCTTGGAAATTGTGATCGTTGCTCGCTCGCTCCGCTCGCTCGTAAAATTCTAGTCCAACCTCACAACCGATCCGACACGTTCGCAAATTCGAAATATGTCGCCGCCATATCAAATAATGAACGCAAGATGGATTGGAGTTAGGTTAGGCTATAGTTTTCGAGCGAGCACGGCGAGCGAGGGACGCCTAAAGGTGTGTCTCAAACCAACGGTTTGGCATATACGGACATTGAAACATTCGCACCAGCCCGAGGAGCCGGAAGTATTTATCCTATTGCCTACTGACAAATGTTTACAGTTTACCTATAGTTTCACATAAGTAGTACTCTTTCCTCATAGTACAGTGCAATGTGATGTCCGAAATGGCTGAAAATTAGGTACGAACACGAAATATATGCAAGGCAATATAAGGTATATGTATAGCTTGGAAATTGTGACCGTTGCTCGCTCGCTACGCTCGCTCGTAAAAATTTAGTCCAACCTCACATCCGATACGACACGTTCCCAAATTTGAAATAAGTCGCCACCATATCGAATAATGAACGCAAGATGGATTGGTTTTAGGTTAGACTATAGCTTTCGAGCGATCACGGCGAGCGAGGCACGCGGAGAGGTGTGTCACAATCCAACGGTTTGGCATATACGGACGTTGAAACATTCGCACCAGCCCGAGGAGCCGGAGGTATTTATCCTTTTGCCTACTGACAAATGTTTACAGTTTATGAATAGTTTCACATAAATAGTACTATTTCCACATAGTACAGTGCAATGTGTTGTTCGAAATGGTTGACGAAATTAGGTACTAGCACGAATTACATGCAAGGCAATATAAGGTATATGTACAGCTTGGAAATTGTGACCGTTGCTCGATCGCTCCGCTCGCTGGTAAAAATGTAGTCCAACCTCACAACCGATCCGACACGTTCGCAAATTCGAAATATGTCGCCACCATATCGGATAATGAACGCAAGATGGATTGGAGTTAGGTTAGGCTATAGTTTTCGAGCGAGCACGGCGAGCGAGGGACGCCTAAAGGTGTGTCTCAAACCAACGGTTTGGCATATACGGATATTGAAACATTCGCACCAGCCCGAGGAGCCGGAAGTCTTTTTCCTATTGCCTACTGACAAATGTTTACAGTTTACCTATAGTTTCACATAAATAGTACTATTTCCACATACTACAGAGCAATGTGATGTACGAAATGGCTGACAAAATTAGATAATAACACGAAATATATGCAAGGCAACATAAGGTATATGTATAGCTTGGAAATTGTAATCGTTGCTCGCACGCTCCGCTCGCTCGTAAAAATCTAGTCCAACCTCACATCCGATCCGACACGTTCCCAAATTTGAAATTAGTTTCCTCCATATCGAATGACTAACGCAAGAGGGATTCGTTCTAGGTTAGGCTATAGCTTTCTAGCGAGCACGGCGAGCGAGGGACGAGTAAATGTGTGTCACAAACCAGCGGTTTGGCACATACGGACGTTGAAATATTCGCACCAGCCCGAGGAGCCAGAAGTCTTTATCGAATTGCCTACTGACAAATGTTTACAGTTTACCAATAGTTTGACATAAATAGTACTATTTGCACATAGTAAAGTGCAATGTGATGCCAGAAATGGCTGACAAAATTAGGTAATAACACGAAATATATGCAAGGCAATATAAGGTATATGTATAGCTTGGAAATTGTGATCGTTGCTCGCTCGATCCGCTCGCTCGTAAAAATCTAGTCCAACCTCACAACCGATCCGACACGTTCGCAAATTCGAAATATGTCGCCGCCATATCGAATAATGAACGCAAGATGGATTGGTTTTAGGTTAGGCTATAGTTTTCGAGCGAGCACGGCGAGCGAGGGACGCGGAAAGTTGTGTCACAATCCAACGGTTTGGCACATGGGGACATTGAAATATTCGCACCAGCCCGAGGAGCCGGAAGTATTTATCCTATTGCCTACGGACAAATGTTTACAGTTTACCTATAGTTTCACATAAATAGTACTATTTCCACATACTACAGAGCAATGTGATGTCCGAAATGGCTGAAAATTACGTACGAACTCGAAATATGTTCATGGCAATATAAGGTATATGTATAGCTTGGAAATTGTGACCGTTGCTCGCTCGCTCCTCTCGCTCGTAAAAATCTAGTCCAACCTCACAACCGATCCGACACGTTCGCAAATTCGAAATATGTCGCCACCATATCGAATAATGAACGCAAGATGGATTGGTTTCAGGTTAGGCTATAGTTTTCGAGCGAGCGCAGCGAGCGAGGGACGCGGAGAGGTGTGTCACAATCCAACGGTTTGGCATATACGGACATTGAAACATTCGCACCAGCCCGAGGAGCCGGAAGTATTTATCCTATTGCCTACTGACAAGTGTTTACAGTTTACCTATAGTTTCACATAAATAGTACTATTTCCACATACTACAGAGCAATGTGATGTCCGAAATGGCTGACAAAATTAGGTAATAACACGAAATATATGCAAGGCAATATAAGTTATATGTATAGCTTGGAAATAATGATCGTTGCTCGCACGCTCCGCTCGCTCGTAAAAATTTAGTCCAACCTCACATGCGATACGACACGTTCGCAAATTTGAAATAAGTCGCCACCATATCGAATAATGAACTCAAGATGGATTGGTTTTAGGTTAGGCTATAGTTTTCGAGCGAGCGCAGCGAGCGAGGGACGCGTAAAGGTGTATCACAAACCAACGGTTTGGCACATGCGGACATTGAAATATTCGCACCAGCCCGAGGAGCCAGAAGTCTTTATCCTATTGCCTACTGACAAATGTTTACAGTTTATGAATAGTTTCACATAAATAGTACTATTTGCACATAGTAAAGTGCAATGTGATGTCAGAAATGGCTGACAAAATTAGGTAATAACACGAAATATATGGAAGGCAATATAAGGTATATGTATAGCTTGGAAATTGTAATCGTTGCTCGCACGCTCCGCTCGCTCGTAAATATTTAGTCCATCCTCACATCCGATCCGACACGTTCCCAAATTTGAAATATGTCGCCTCCATGTCGAATGACTAACGCAACAGGGCTTGGTTTTAGTTTAGGCTATAGTTTTCGAGCGAGCGCAGCGAGCGAGAGACGCCTAAAGGTGTGTCACAAACCAACGGTTTGGCATATACGGACATTGAAACATTCGCACCAGCCCAAGGAGCCGGAAGTATTTATCCTATTGCCTACTGACAAATGTTTACAGTTTACCTATAGTTTCACATAAGCAGTACTCTTTCCTCATAGTACGGTGCAATGTGATGTCCGAAATGGCTGAAAATTAGGTACGAACACGAAATATATGCAAGGCAATATAAGGTATATGTATAGCTTGGAAATTGTGACCGTTGCTCGCTCGCTCCGCTCGCTCGTAAAAATTTAGTGCAACCTCACATCCGATCCGACACGTTCCCAAATTTGAAATTAGTTTCCTCCATATCGAATGACTAACGCAAGAGGGATTCGTTCTAGGTTAGGCTATTGCTTTCTAGCGAGCACGGCGGGCGAGGTTCGAGTAAATGTGTGTCACAAACCAACGGTTTGGCACATACGGACATTGAAATGTTCGCTCCAGCCCGAGGAGCCGAAAGTATTTATCCTATTGCCTACTGACAAATGTTTACAATTTACCAATAGTTTCACATAAATAGTACTATTTCCTCATAGTACAGTGCAATGTGATGTCCGAAATGGCTGAAAATTAGGTACGAACACGAAATATGTGCAAGGCAATATAAGGTATATGTATAGCTTGGAAATTGTGACCGTTGCTCGCTCGCTCCTCTCGCTCGTAAAAATCTAGTCCAACCTCACAACCGATCCGACACGTTCGCAAATTCGAAATATGTCGCCGCCATATCGAATAATGAACGCAAGATGGATTGGTTTCAGGTTAGGCTATAGTTTTCGAGCGAGCGCAGCGTGCGAGAGACGCGTAAATGTGTGTCACAAACCAACTGTTTGGCACATACGGACATTGAAATATCCGCATCAGCCCGAGGAGCCAGAAGTCTTTATCCTATTGCCTACTGACAAATGTTTACAGTTTATGAATAGTTTCACATAAATAGTACTATTTGCACATAGTAAAGTGCAATGTGATGTCAGAAATGGCTGACAAAATTAGGTAATAACACGAAATATATGCAAGGCAATATAAGGTATATGTATAGCTTGGAAATTGTAATCGTTGCTCGCACGCTCCGCTCGCTCGTAAATATTTAGTCCATCCTCACATCCGATCCGACACGTTCCCAAATTTGAAATATGTCGCCTCCATGTCGAATGACTAACGCAACAGTGCTTGGTTTTAGTTTAGGCTATAGTTTTCGAGCGAGCGCAGCGAGCGAGAGACGCCTAAAGGTGTGTCACAAACCAACGGTTTGGCATATACGGACATTGAAACATTCGCACCAGCCCGAGGAGCCGGAAGTATTTATCCTATTGCCTACTGACAAATGTTTACAGTTTACCTATAGTTTCACATAAGTAGTACTCTTTCCTCATAGTACAGTGCAATGTGATGTCCGAAATGGCTGAAAATTAGGTACGAACACGAAATATGTTCAAGGCAATATAAGGTATATGTATAGCTTGGAAATTGTGACCGTTGCTCGCTCGCTCCTCTCGCTCGTAAAATTCTAGTCCAACCTCACAACCGATCCGACACGTTCGCAAATTCGAAAAATGTCGCCACCATATCGAATAATGAACGCAAGATGGATTGGTTTCAGGTTAGGCTATAGTTTTCGATCGAGCGCAGCGAGCGAGGGACGCGGAGAGGTGTGTCACAATCCAACGGTTTGGCATATACGGACATTGAAACATTCGCACCAGCCCGAGGAGCCGGAGGTACTTATCCTTTTGCCTACTGACAAATGTTTACAGTTTATGAATAGTTTCACATAAATAGTACTATTTCCACATAGTACAGTGCAATGTGTTGTTCGAAATGGTTGACGAAATTAAGTACTAACACGAATTACATGCAAGGCAATATAAGGTATATGTACAGCTTGGAAATTGTGACCGTTGCTCGCACGCTCCGCTCGCTCGTAAAAATCTAGTCCAACCTCACATCCGATCCGACACGTTCCCAAATTTGAAATTAGTTTCCTCCATATCGAATGACTAACGCAAGAGGGATTCGTTCTAGGTTAGGCTATAGCTTTCTAGCGAGCACGGCGAGCGAGGGACGAGTAAATGTGTGTCACAAACCAACGGTTTGGCACATACGGACGTTGAAATATTCGCACCAGCCCGAGGAGCCAGAAGTCCTTATCGAATTGCCTACTGACAAATGTTTACAGTTTACCAATAGTTTGACATAAATAGTATTATTTGCACATAGTAAAGTGCAATGTGATGTCAGAAATGGCTGACAAAATTAGGTAATAACACGAAATATATGCAAGGCAATATAAGATATATGTATAGCTTGGAAATTATGACCGTTGCTCGCTCGCTCCTCTCAGTCGTAAAAATCTAGTCCAACCTCACAACCGATCCGACACGTTCGCAAATTCGAAATATGTCGCCACCATATCGAATAATGAACGCAAGATGGATTGGTTTCAGGTTAGGCTATAGTTTTCGAGCGAGCGCAGCGAGGGAGAGACGCGTAAATGTGTCTCACAAACCAACGGTTTGGCACATACGGACGTTGAAATATCCGCATCAGCCCGAGGAGCCGGATGTCTTTATCCTATTGCCTATTGACAAATGTATACAGTTTACCTATAGTTTCACATAAATAGTACTATTTCCACATACTACAGTGCAATGTGATGTCCGAAATGGCTGACAAAATTAGGCAATAACACGAAATATATGCAAGGCAATATAAGGTGTATGTATAGTTTGGAAATTGTGATCGTTGCTCGCTCGATCCGCTCGGTCGTAAAAATCTAGTCCAACCTCACAACCGATCCGACACGTTCGCAAAATCGAAATATGTCGCCGCCATATCGAATAATGAACGCAAGATGGATTGGTTTTAGTTTAGGCTATAGTTTTCAAGCGAGCACGGCGAGCGAGGGACGCGAAAAGTCGTGTCACAATCCAACGGTTTGGCACATGGGGACATTGAAATATTCGCACCAGCCCGAGGAGCCGGAAGTATTTATCCTATTGCCTACTGACAAATGTTTACAGTTTACCTATAGTTTCACATAAATAGTACTATTTCCACATACTACAGAGCAATGTGATGTCCGAAATGGCTGAAAATTACGTACGAACACGAAATATGTTCATGGCAATATAAGGTATATGTATAGCTTGGAAATTGTGACCGTTGCTCGCTCGCTCCTCTCGCTCGTAAAAATCTAGTCCAACCTCACAACCGATCCGACACGTTCGCAAATTCGAAATATGTCGCCACCATATCGAATAATGAACGCAAGATGGATTGGTTTCAGGTTAGGCTATAGTTTTCGAGCGAGCGCAGCGAGCGAGGGACGCGGAGAGGTGTGTCACAATCCAACGGTTTGGCATATACGGACATTGAAACATTCGCGCCAGCCCGAGGAGCCGGAAGTATTTATCCTATTGCCTACTGACAAATGTTTACAGTTTACCTATAGTTTCACATAAATAGTACTATTTCCACATACTACAGAGCAATGCGATGTCCGAAATGGCTGACAAAATTAGGTAATAACACGAAATATATGCAAGGCAATATAAGGTATATGTATAGCTTGGAAATTGTGACCGTTGCTCGCTCGCTCCTCTCGCTCGTAAAAATCTAGTACAACCTCACAACCGATCCGACACGTTCGCAAATTCGAAATATGTCGCCACCATATCGAATAATGAACGCAAGATAGATTGGTTTCAGGTTAGGCCATAGTTTTCGAGCGAGCGCAGCGAGCGAGAGACGCGCAAATGTGTGTCACAAACCAACGGTTTGGCACATACGGACATTGAAATATCCGCATCAGCCCGAGGAGCCGGATGTCTTTATCCTATTGCCTATTGACAAATGTTTACAGTTTACCTATAGTTTCACATAAATAGTACTATTTCCACATACTACAGTGCAATGTGATGTCCGACATGGCTGACAAAATTAGGTAATAACACGAAATATATGCAAGGCAATATAAGGTATATGTATAGCTTGGAAATTGTGATCGTTGCTCGCTCGCTCCGCTCGCTCGTAAAAATGTAGTCCAACCTCACAACCGATCCGAGACGTTCGCAAATTCGAAATATGTCGCCACCATATCGAATAATGAACGCAAGATGGCTTGGTTTTAGGTTAGACTATAGCTTTCGAGCGATCACGGCGAGCGAGGGACGCGGAGAGGTGTGTCACAATCTAACGGTTTGGCATATACGGACGTTGAAACGTTCGCACCAGCCCGAGGAGCCGGAGGTATTTATCATTTTGCCTACTGACAAATGTTTACAGTTTACCTATAGTTTCACATAAATAGTACTATTTCCACATACTACAGAGCAATGTGATGTACGAAATGGCTGACAAAATTAGGTAATAACACGAAATATATGCAAGGCAATATAAGGTATATGTATAGCTTGGAAATTGTGATCGTTGCTCGCTCGCTCCGCTCGCTCGTAAAAATTTAGTCCAACCTCACATCCGATACGACACGTTCTCAAATTTGAAATTAGTCGACACCATATCGAATAATGAACTCAAGATGGATTGGTTTTAGGTTAGGCTATAGTTTTCGAGCGAGCGCAGCGAGCGAGGGACGCGTAAAGGTGTATCACAAACCAACGGTTTGGCACATGCGGACATTGAAATATTCGCACCAGCCCGAGGAGCCAGAAGTCTTTATCGAATTGCCTACTGACAAATGTTTACAGTTTACCAATAGTTTCACATAAATAGTACTATTTGCACATAGTAAAGTGCAATGTGATGTCAGAAATGGCTGACAAAATTAGGTAATAACACGAAATATATGCAAGGCAATATAAGGTATATATATATCTTGGAAATTGTAATCGTTGCTCGCACGCTCCGCTCGCTCGTAAATATTTAGTCCATCCTCACATCCGATCCGGCACGTTCCCAAATTTGAAATATGTCGCCACCATATCCAATAATGAACGCAAGATGGATTGGTTTCAGGTTAGGCTATAGTTGTCGAGCGAGCGCAGCGAGCGAGAGACGCCTAAAGGTGTGTCTCAAACCAACGGTTTGGCATATACGGACATTGAAACATTCGCACCAGCCCGAGGAGCCGGAAGTATTTATCCTATTGCCTACTGACAAATGTTTACAGTTTACCTATAGTCTCACATAAGTAGTACTATTACCTCATAGTACAGTGCAATGTGATGTCCGAAATGGCTAAAAATAAGGTACGAACACGAAATATGTTCAAGGCAATATAAGGTATATGTATAGCTTGGAAATTGTGACCGTTGCTCGCTCGCTCCTCTCGCTCGTAAAAATCTAGTCCAACCCCACAACCGATCCGACACGTTCGCAAATTCGAAATATGTCGCCGCCATATCGAATAATGAACGCAAGATGGATTGGAGTTAGGTTAGGCTATAGTTTTCGAGCGAGCACGGAGATCGAGGGACGCGGAAAGTTGTGTCACAATCCAACGGTTTGGCACATGGGGACATTGAAATATTCGCACCAGCCCGAGGAGCCGGAAGTCTTTATCCTATTGCCTACTGACAAATGTTTACAGTTTACCTATAGTTTCACATAAATAGTACTATTTCCACATACTACAGAGCAATGTGATGTACGAAATGGCTGACAAAATTAGGTAATAACACGAAATATATGCAAGGCAATATAAGGTATATGTATATCTTGGAAATTGTGATCGTTGCTAGCTCGCTCCGCTCGCTCGTAAAAATCTAGTCCAACCTCACAACCGATCCGACACGTTCGCAAATTCGAAATATGTCGCCGCCATATCGAATAATGAACGCAAGATGGATTGGAGTTAGGTTATGCTATAGTATTCGAGCGAGCACGGCGAGCGAGGGACGCGTAAAGGTGTATCACAAACCAACGGTTTGGCACATGCGGACATTGAAATATCCGCATCAGCCCGAGGAGCCGGATGCCTTTATCCTATTGCCTATTGACAAATGTTTTCAGTTTACCTATAGTTTCACATAAATAGTACTATTTCCACATACTACAGTGCAATGTGATGTCCGAAATGGCTGACAAAATTAGGTAATAACACGAAATATATGCAAGGCAATATAAGGTATATGTATAGCTGGGAAATTGTGATCGTTGCTCGCTCGCTCCGCTCGCTCGTAAAATTCTAGTCCAACCTCACAACCGATCCGACACGTTCGCAAATTCGAAATATGTCGCCGCCATATCAAATAATGAACGCAAGATGGATTGGAGTTAGGTTAGGCTATAGTTTTCGAGCGAGCACGGCGAGCGAGGGACGCCTAAAGGTGTGTCTCAAACCAACGGTTTGGCATATACGGACATTGAAACATTCGCACCAGCCCGAGGAGCCGGAAGTATTTATCCTATTGCCTACTGACAAATGTTTACAGTTTACCTATAGTTTCACATAAGTAGTACTCTTTCCTCATAGTATATTGCAATGTGATGTCCGAAATGGCTGAAAATTAGGTACGAACACGAAATATATGCAAGGCAATGTAAGGTATATGTATAGCTTGGAAATTGTGACCGTTGCTCGCTCGCTACGCTCGCTCGTAAAAATTTAGTCCAACCTCACATCCGATACGACACGTTCCCAAATTTGAAATAAGTCGCCACCATATCGAATAATGAACGCAAGATGGATTGGTTTTAGGTTAGACTATAGCTTTCGAGCGATCACGGCGAGCGAGGCACGCGGAGAGGTGTGTCACAATCCAACGGTTTGGCATATACGGACGTTGAAACATTCGCACCAGCCCGAGGAGCCGGAGGTATTTATCCTTTTGCCTACTGACAAATGTTTACAGTTTATGAATAGTTTCACATAAATAGTACTATTTCCACATAGTACAGTGCAATGTGTTGTTCGAAATGGTTGACGAAATTAGGTACTAGCACGAATTACATGCAAGGCAATATAAGGTATATGTACAGCTTGCAAATTGTGACCGTTGCTCGCTCGCTCCGCTCGCTGGTAAAAATGTAGTCCAACCTCACAACCGATCCGACACGTTCGCAAATTCGAAATATGTCGCCACCATGTCGGATAAAGAACGCAAGATGGATTGGAGTTAGGTTAGGCTATAGTTTTCGAGCGAGCACGGCGAGCGAGGGACGCCTAAAGGTGTGTCTCAAACCAACGGTTTGGCATATACGGACATTGAAACATTCGCACCAGCCCGAGGAGCCGGAAGTCTTTATCCTATTGCCTACTGACAAATGTTTACAGTTTACCTATAGTTTCACATAAATAGTACTATTTCCACATACTACAGAGCAATGTGATGTACGAAATGGCTGACAAAATTAGATAATAATACGAAATATATGCAAGGCAACATAAGGTATATGTATAGCTTGGAAATTGTAATCGTTGCTCGCACGCTCCGCTCGCTCGTAAAAATCTAGTCCAACCTCGCATCCGATCCGACACGTTCCCAAATTTGAAATTAGTTTCCTCCATATCGAATGACTAACGCAAGAGGGATTCGTTCTAGGTTAGGCTATAGCTTTCTAGCGAGCACGGCGAGCGAGGGACGAGTAAATGTGTGTCACAAACCAACGGTTTGGCACATACGGACGTTGAAATATTCGCACCAGCCCGAGGAGCCAGAAGCCTTTATCGAATTGCCTACTGACAAATGTTTACATTTTACCAATAGTTTGACATAAATAGTACTATTTGCACATAGTAAAGTGCAATGTGATGCCAGAAATGGCTGACAAAATTAGGTAATAACACGAAATATATGCAAGGCAATATAAGGTATATGTATAGCTTGGAAATTGTGACCGTTGCTCGCTCGCTACGCTCGCTCGTAAAAATCTAGTCCAACCTCACAACCGATCCGACACGTTCGCAAATTCGAAATATGTCGCCGCCATATCGAATAATGAACGCAAGATGGATTGGTTTTAGGTTAGGCTATAGTTTTCGAGCGAGCACGGCGAGCGAGGGACGCGGAAAGTTGTGTCACAATCCAACGGTTTGGCACATGGGGACATTGAAATATTCGCACCAGCCCGAGGAGCCGGAAGTATTTATCCTATTGCCTACTGACAAATGTTTACAGTTTACCTATAGTTTCACATTAATAGTACTATTTCCACATACTACAGAGCAATGTGATGTCCGAAATGGCTGAAAATTACGTACGAACACGAAATATGTTCATGGCAATATAAGGTATATGTATAGCTTGGAAATTGTGACCGTTGCTCGCTCGCTCCTCTCGCTCGTAAAAATCTAGTCCAACCTCACAACCGATCCGACACGTTCGCAAATTCGAAATATGTCGCCGCCATATCGAATAATGAACGCAAGATGGATTGGTTTCAGGTTAGGCTATAGTTTTCGAGCGAGCGCAGCGTGCGAGAGACGCGGAGAGGTGTGTCACAATCCAACGGTTTGGCATATACGGACATTGAAACATTCGCACCAGCCCGAGGAGCCGGAAGTATTTATCCTATTGCCTACAGACAAATGTTTACAGTTTACCTATAGTTTCACATAAATAGTACTATTTCCACATACTACAGAGCAATGTGATGTACGAAATGGCTGACAAAATTAGGTAATAACACGAAATATATGCAAGGCAATATAAGGTATATGTATATCTTGGAAATTGTGATCGTTGCTAGCTCGCTCCGCTCGCTCGTAAAAATCTAGTCCAACCTCACAACCGATCCGACACGTTCGCAAATTCGAAATATGTCGCCACCATATCGAATAATGAACGCAAGATGGATTGGAGTTAGGTTATGCTATAGTTTTCGAGCGAGCACGGCGAGCGAGGGACGCGTAAAGGTGTATCACAAACCAACGGTTTGGCACATGCGGACATTGAAATATCCGCATCAGCCCGAGGAGCCGGATGTCTTTATCCTATTGCCTATTGACAAATGTTTACAGTTTACCTATAGTTTCACATAAATAGTACTATTTCCACATACTACAGTGCAATGTGATGTCCGAAATGGCTGACAAAATTAGGTAATAACACGAAATATATGCAAGGCAATATAAGGTATATGTATAGCTTGGAAATTGTGATCGTTGCTCGCTCGCTCCGCTCGCTCGTAAAATTCTAGTCCAACCTCACAACCGATCCGACACGTTCGCAAATTCGAAATATGTCGCCGCCATATCAAATAATGAACGCAAGATGGATTGGAGTTAGGCTAGGCTATAGTTTTCGAGCGAGCACGGCGAGCGAGGGACGCCTAAAGGAGTGTCTCAAACCAAAGGTTTGGCATATACGGACATTGAAACATTCACACCAGCCCGAGGAGCCGGAAGTATTTATCCTATTGCCTACTGACAAATGTTTACAGTTTACCTATAGTTTCACATAAGTAGTACTCTTTCCTCATAGTACAGTGCAATGTGATGTCCGAAATGGCTGAAAATTAGGTACGAACACGAAATATATGCAAGGCAATATAAGGTATATGTATAGCTTGGAAATTGTGACCGTTGCTCGCTCGCTACGCTCACTCGTAAAAATTTAGTCCAACCTCACATCCGATACGACACGTTCCCAAATTTGAAATAAGTCGCCACCATATCGAATAATGAACGCAAGATGGATTGGTTTTAGGTTAGACTATAGCTTTCGAGCGATCACGGCGAGCGAGGCACGCGGAGAGGTGTGTCACAATCCAACGGTTTGGCATATACGGACGTTGAAACATTCGCACCAGCCCGAGGAGCCGGAGGTATTTATCCTTTTGCCTACTGACAAATGTTTACAGTTTATGAATAGTTTCACATAAATAGTACTATTTCCACATAGTACAGTGCAATGTGTTGTTCGAAATGGTTGACGAAATTAGGTACTAGCACGAATTACATGCAAGGCAATATAAGGTATATGTACAGCTTGGAAATTGTGACCGTTGCTCGCTCGCTCCGCTCGCTGGTAAAAATGTAGTCCAACCTCACAACCGATCCGACACGTTCGCAAATTCGAAATATGTCGCCACCATATCGAATAATGAACACAAGATGGTTCGGTTTTAGGTTAGGCTATAGCTTTCGAGCGAGCGCAGCGAGCGAGGGACGCGTAAAGGTTTGTCACAAACCAACGGTTTGGCACATACGGACATTGAAACATTCGCACCAGCCCGAGGAGCCGGAAGTCTTTATCCTATTGCCTACTGACAAATGTATACAGTTTATGAATAGATTCACATAAATAGTACTATTTGCACATAGTAAAGTGCAATGTGATGTCAGAAATGGCTGACAAAATTAGGTAATAACACGAAATATATGCAAGGCAATATAAGGTATATGAATAGCTTGGAAATTGTAATCGTTGCTCGCACGCTTCGCTCGCACGCTCCGCTCGCACGTAAATATTTAGTCCATCCTCACATCCGATCCGACACGTTCCCAAATTTGAAATATGTCGCCACCATATCCAATAATGAACGCAAGATGGATTGGTTTAAGGTTAGGCTATAGCTTTCGAGCGATCACGGCGAGCGAGGGACGCGGACAGGTGTGTCACAATCCAACGGTTTGGCATATACGGACATTGAAACATTAGCACCAGCCCGAGGAGCCGGAAGTATTTATCCTATTGCCTACTGACAAATGTTTACAGTTTATGAATAGTTTCACATAAATAGTACTATTTCCACATAGTACAGTGCAATGTGTTCTTCGAAATGGTTGACGAAATTAGGTAATAACACGAAATATATGCAAGGCACTATAAGGTATATGTATACCTTGGAAATTATGACCGTTGCTCGCTCGCTCCTCTCACTCGTAAAAATCTAGTCTAACCTCACAACCGATCCGACACGTTCGCAAATTCGAAATATGTCGCCACCATATCGAATAATGAACGCAAGATGGCTTGGTTTTAGGTTAGACTATAGCTTTCGAGCGATCATGGCGAGCGAGGGACGCGGAGAGGTGTGTCACAATCTAACGGTTTGGCACATGCGGACATTGAAATATTCGCACCAGCCCGAGGAGCCAGAAGTCTTTATCCTATTGCCTATTGACAAATGTTTGCAGTTTACCTATAGTTTCACATAAATAGTACTATTTCCACATACTACAGTGCAATGTGATGTCCGACATGGCTGACAAAATTAGGTAATAACACGAAATATATGCAAGGCAATATAAGGTATATGTATAGCTTGGAAATTGTGATCGTTGCTCGCTCGCTCCGCTCGCTCGTAAAAATGTAGTCCAACCTCACAACCGATCCGACACGTTCGCAAATTCGAAATATGTCGCCACCATATCGAATAATGAACGCAAGATGGCTTGGTTTTAGGTTAGACTATAGCTTTCGAGCGATCACGGCGAGCGAGGGACGCGGAGAGGTGTGTCACAATCTAACGGTTTGGCATATACGGACGTTGAAACATTCGCACCAGCCCGAGGAGCCGGAGGTATTTATCATTTTGCCTACTGACAAATGTTTACAGTTTATGAATAGTTTCACATAAATAGTACTATTTCCACATACTACAGAGCAATGTGATGTCCGAAATGGCTGACAAAATTAGGTAATAACACGAAATATATGCAAGGCAATATAAGGTATATGTATAGCTTGGAAATTATGATCGTTGCTCGCTCGCTCCGCTCGCTCGTAAAAATTTAGTCCAACCTCAAATCCGATACGACACGTTCCCAAATTTGAAATAAGTCGCCACCATATCGAATAATGAACGCAAGATGGATTGGTTTTAGGTTAGGCTATAGTTGTCGAGCGAGCGCAGCAAGCGAGAGACGCCTAAAGGTGTGTCTCAAACCAACGGTTTGGCATATACGGACATTGAAACATTCGCACCAGCCCGAGGAGCCGGAAGTATTTATCCTATTGCCTACTGACAAATGTTTACAGTTTACCTATAGTTTCACATAAATAGTACTATTTCCACATACTACAGAGCAATGTGATGTACGAAATGGCTGACAAAGTTAGGTAATAACACGAAATATATGCAAGGCAATATAAGGTATATGTATATCTTGGAAATTGTGATCGTTGCTCGCTCGCTCCGCTCGCTCGTAAAAATCTAGTCCAACCTCACAACCGATCCGACACTTTCGCAAATTCGAAATATGGCTCCACCATATCGAATAATGAACACAAGATCGTTCGGTTTTAGGTTAGGCTATAGCTTTCGAGCGAGCGCAGCGAGCGAGAGACGCGTAAAGGTCTGTCACAAACCAACGGTTTTGTTACATACGGACATTGAAATATTCGCACCAGCCCGAGGAGCCGGAAGTCTTTATGCTATTGGATAGTGACAAATGCTTACAGTTTATGAATATTTTCACATAAACAGTACTATTTCCACATACTACAGTGCAATGTGATGTCAGAAATGGCTGACAAAATTAGGTAACAACACGAAACATATGCAAGGCAATATAAGATATATGTATAGCTTGGAAATTGTCACCGTTGCTCGCTCGCTCCGCTCGCTCGTAAAAATCTAGTCCAACCTCACAAGCGATCCGACACGTTCGCAAATTCGAAATATGTCGCCACCATATCGAATAATGAACGCAAGATGGATTGGTTTTAGGTTAGGCTATAGCTTTCGAGCGAGCGTAGCGAGCGTGAGACGCGTAAAGGTGGGTCACAAACCAACGGTTTGGCATATACGGACATTGAAATATTCGCACCAGCCCAAGGAGCCGGAAGTCTTTATCCTATTGCCTACTGACAAATGTTTACAGTTTATGAATATTTTCACATAAACAGTACTATTTCCACATACTACAGTGCAATGTGATGTCAGAAATGGCTGACAAAATTAGGTAACAACACGAAACATATGCAAGGCAATATAAGATATATGTATAGCTTGGAAATTGTCACCGTTGCTCGCTCGCTCCGCTCGCTCGTAAAAATCTAGTCCAACCTCATAAGCTATCCGACACGTTCGCAAATTCGAAATATGTCGCCACCATATCGAATAAGGAACGCAAGATGGATTGGTTTTAGGTTAGGCTATAGTTTTCGAGCGAGCGCAGCGAGCGAGGGACGCGTAAAGGTTTGTCACAAACCAACGGTTTTGTTACATACGGACATTGAAATATTCGCACCAGCCCGAGGAGCCGGAAGTCTTTATCCTATTGCATAGTGACAAATGCTTACAGTTTATGAATAGTTTCACATAAATAGTACTATTTCCACATAGTAAAGTGCAATGAGATGTCAGTAATGGCTGACAAAATTAGGTAATAACACGAAATATATGCAAGGCAATATAAGGTATATGTATAGCTTGGAAATTGTCACCGATGCTCGCTCGCTCCGCTCGCTCGTAAAAATCTAGTCCAACCTCACAACCGATCCGACACTGTCGCAAATTCGAAATATGGCTCCACCATATCGAATAATGAACACAAGATGGTTCGGTTTTAGGTTAGGCTATAGTTTTCGAGCGAGCGCAGCGAGCGAGAGACGCGTAAAGGTGTGTCACAAACCAACGGTTTGGCACATACGGACATTGAAATATTCGCACCAGCCCGATGAGCCGGAAGTCTTTATCGAATTGCCTACTGACAAATGTTTACAGTTTATGAATAGCTTCACATAAATAGTACTATTTCCACATAGTAAAGTGCAATGAGATGTCAGTAATGGCTGACAAAATTAGGTAATAACACGAAATATATGCAAGGCAATATAAGGTATATGTATAGCTTGGAAATTGTCACCGTTGCTCGCTCGCTCCGCTCGCTCGTAAAAATCTAGTCCAACCTCACAACCGATCCGACACTTTCGCAAATTCGAAATATGGCTCCACCATATCGAATAATGAACACAAGATGGTTCGGTTTTAGGTTAGGCTATAGCTTTCGAGCGAGCGCAGCGAGCGAGAGACGCGTAAAGGTCTGTCACAAACCAACGGTTTTGTTACATACGGACATTGAAATATTCGCACCAGCCCGAGGAGCCGGAAGTCTTTATCCTATTGGATAGTGACAAATGCTTACAGTTTATGAATATTTTCACATAAACAGTACTATTTCCACATACTACAGTGCAATGTGATGTCAGAAATGGCTGACAAAATTAGGTAACAACACGAAACATATGCAAGGCAATATAAGATATATGTATAGCTTGGAAATTGTCACCGTTGCTCGCTCGCTCCGCTCGCTCGTAAAAATCTAGTCCAACCTCACAACCGATCCGACACTTTCGCAAATTCGAAATATGGCTCCACCATATCGAATAATGAACACAAGATGGTTCGGTTTTAGGTTAGGCTATAGCTTTCGAGCGAGCGCAGCGAGCGAGGGACGCGCAAAGGTTTGTCACAAACCAACGGTTTGGCACATACGGACATTGAAATATTCGCACCAGCCCGATGAGCCGGAAGTCTGTATCGAATTGCCTACTGACAAATGTTTACAGCTTATGAATAGTTTCACATAAATAGTACTATTTCCACATAGTAAAGTGCAATGAGATGTCAGTAATGGCTGACAAAATTAGGTAATAACACGAAATATATGCAAGGCAATATAAGGTATATGTATAGCTTGGAAATTGTCACCGATGCTCGCTCGCTCCGCTCGCTCGTAAAAATCTAGTCCAACCTCACAACCGATCCGACACTTTCGCAAATTCGAAATATGGCTCCACCATATCGAATAATGAACACAAGATGGTTCGGTTTTAGGTTAGGCTATAGTTTTCGAGCGAGCGCAGCGAGCGAGAGACGCGTAAAGGTGTGTCACAAACCAACGGTTTGGCACATACGGACATTGAAATATTCGCACCAGCCCGATGAGCCGGAAGTCTTTATCGAATTGCCTACTGACAAATGTTTACAGTTTATGAATAGCTTCACATAAATAGTACTATTTCCACATAGTAAAGTGCAATGAGATGTCAGTAATGGCTGACAAAATTAGGTAATAACACGAAATATATGCAAGGCAATATAAGGTATATGTATAGCTTGGAAATTGTCACCGTTGCTCGCTCGCTCCGCTCGCTCGTAAAAATCTAGTCCAACCTCACAACCGATCCGACACTTTCGCAAATTCGAAATATGGCTCCACCATATCGAATAATGAACACAAGATGGTTCGGTTTTAGGTTAGGCTATAGCTTTCGAGCGAGCGCAGCGAGCGAGAGACGCGTAAAGGTCTGTCACAAACCAACGGTTTTGTTACATACGGACATTGAAATATTCGCACCAGCCCGAGGAGCCGGAAGTCTTTATCCTATTGGATAGTGACAAATGCTTACAGTTTATGAATATTTTCACATAAACAGTACTATTTCCACATACTACAGTGCAATGTGATGTCAGAAATGGCTGACAAAATTAGGTAACAACACGAAACATATGCAAGGCAATATAAGATATATGTATAGCTTGGAAATTGTCACCGTTGCTCGCTCGCTCCGCTCGCTCGTAAAAATCTAGTCCAACCTCATAAGCTATCCGACACGTTCGCAAATTCGAAATATGTCGCCACCATATCGAATAAGGAACGCAAGATGGATTGGTTTTAGGTTAGGCTATAGTTTTCGAGCGAGCGCAGCGAGCGAGGGACGCGTAAAGGTTTGTCACAAACCAACGGTTTTGATACATACGGACATTGAAATATTCGCACCAGCCCGAGGAGCCGGAAGTCTTTATCCTATTGCATAGTGACAAATGCTTACAGTTTATGAATAGTTTCATATAAATAGTACTATTTCCACGTAGCAAAGTGGAATGTGATGTCAGAAATTGCTGACAAAATTAGGTAACAACACGAAACATATGCAAGGCAATATAAGATATATGTATAGCTTGGAAATTGTCACCGTTGATCGCTCGCTCCGCTCGCTCGTAAAAATCTAGTCCAACCTCACAACCGATCCGACACTTTCGCAAATTCGAAATATGGCTCCACCATAACGAATAATGAACACAAGATGGTTCGGTTTTAGGTTAGGCTATAGCTTTCGAGCGAGCGCAGCGAGCGAGGGACGCGCAAAGGTTTGTCACAAACCAACGGTTTGGCACATACGGACATTGAAATATTCGCACCAGCCCGATGAGCCGGAAGTCTGTATCGAATTGCCTACTGACAAATGTTTACAGCTTATGAATAGTTTCACATAAATAGTACTATTTCCACATAGTAAAGTGCAATGAGATGTCAGTAATGGCTGACAAAATTAGGTAATAACACGAAATATATGCAAGGCAATATAAGGTATATGTATAGCTTGGAAATTGTCACCGATGCTCGCTCGCTCCGCTCGCTCGTAAAAATCTAGTCCAACCTCACAACCGATCCGACACTTTCGCAAATTCGAAATATGGCTCCACCATATCGAATAATGAACACAAGATGGTTCGGTTTTAGGTTAGGCTATAGTTTTCGAGCGAGCGCAGCGAGCGAGAGACGCGTAAAGGTGTGTCACAAACCAACGGTTTGGCACATACGGACATTGAAATATTCGCACCAGCCCGATGAGCCGGAAGTCTTTATCGAATTGCCTACTGACAAATGTTTACAGTTTATGAATAGCTTCACATAAATAGTACTATTTCCACATAGTAAAGTGCAATGAGATGTCAGTAATGGCTGACAAAATTAGGTAATAACACGAAATATATGCAAGGCAATATAAGGTATATGTATAGCTTGGAAATTGTCACCGTTGCTCGCTCGCTCCGCTCGCTCGTAAAAATCTAGTCCAACCTCACAACCGATCCGACACTTTCGCAAATTCGAAATATGGCTCCACCATATCGAATAATGAACACAAGATGGTTCGGTTTTAGGTTAGGCTATAGCTTTCGAGCGAGCGCAGCGAGCGAGAGACGCGTAAAGGTCTGTCACAAACCAACGGTTTTGTTACATACGGACATTGAAATATTCGCACCAGCCCGAGGAGCCGGAAGTCTTTATCCTATTGCATAGTGATAAACGCTTACAGTTTATGAATAGTTTCATATAAATAGTACTATTTCCACATAGTAAAGTGGAATGTGATGTCAGAAATTGCTGACAAAATTAGGTAACAACACGAAATATATGCAAGGCAATATAAGGTATATGCATAGCTTGGAAATTGTCACCGTTGCTCGCTCGCTCCGCTCGCTCGTAAAAATCTAGTCCAACCTCACAAGCGATCCGACACGTTCGCAAATTCGAAATATGTCGCCACCATATCGAATAATGAACGCAAGATGGATTGGTTTTAGGTTAGGCTATAGCTTTCGAGCGAGCGTAGCGAGCGTGAGATGCGTAAAGGTGGGTCACAAACCAACGGTTTGGCATATACGGACATTGAAATATTCGCACCAGCCCAAGGAGCCGGAAGTCTTTATCCTATTGCCTACTGACAAATGTTTACATTTTATGAATATTTTCACATAAACAGTACTATTTCCACATACTACAGTGCAATGTGATGTCAGAAATGGCTGACAAAATTAGGTAACAACACGAAACATATGCAAGGCAATATAAGATATATGTATAGCTTGGAAATTGTCACCGTTGCTCGCTCGCTCCGCTCGCTCGTAAAAATCTAGTCCAACCTCATAAGCGATCCGACACGTTCGCAAATTCGAAATATGTCGCCACCATATCGAATAAGGAACGCAAGATGGATTGGTTTTAGGTTAGGCTATAGTTTTCGAGCGAGCGCAGCGAGCGAGGGACGCGTAAAGGTTTGTCACAAACCAACGGTTTTGTTACATACGGACATTGAAATATTCGCACCAGCCCGAGGAGCCGGAAGTCTTTATCCTATTGCATAGTGACAAATGCTTACAGTTTATGAATAGTTTCATATAAATAGTACTATTTCCACATAGTAAAGTGGAATGTGATGTCAGAAATTGCTGACAAAATTAGGTAACAACACGAAACATATGCAAGGCAATATAAGATATATGTATAGCTTGGAAATTGTCACCGTTGATCGCTCGCTCCGCTCGCTCGTAAAAATTTAGTCCAACCTCACAACCGATCCGACACTTTCGCAAATTCGAAATATGGCTCCACCATATCGAATAATGAACACAAGATGGTTCGGTTTTAGGTTAGGCTATAGCTTTCGAGCGAGCGCAGCGAGCGAGGGACGCGTAAAGGTTTGTCACAAACCAACGGTTTGGCACATACGGACATTGAAATATTCGCACCAGCCCGATGAGCCGGAAGTCTTTATCGAATTGCCTACTGGCAAATGTTTACAGCTTATGAATAGTTTCACATAAATAGTACTATTTCCACATAGTAAAGTGCAATGAGATGTCAGTAATGGCTGACAAAATTAGGTAATAACACGAAATATATGCAAGGCAATATAAGGTATATGTATAGCTTGGAAATTGTCACCGATGCTCGCTCGCTCCGCTCGCTCGTAAAAATCTAGTCCAACCTCACAACCGATCCGACACTTTCGCAAATTCGAAATATGGCTCCACCATATCGAATAATGAACACAAGATGGTTCGGTTTTAGGTTAGGCTATAGTTTTCGAGCGAGCGCAGCGAGCGAGAGACGCGTAAAGGTGTGTCACAAACCAACGGTTTGGCACATACGGACATTGAAATATTCGCACCAGCCCGATGAGCCGGAAGTCTTTTTCGAATTGCCTACTGACAAATGTTTACAGTTTATGAATAGTTTCACATAAATAGTACTATTTCCACATAGTAAAGTGCAATGAGATGTCAGTAATGGCTGACAAAATTAGGTAATAACACGAAATATATGCAAGGCAATATAAGGTATATGTATAGCTTGGAAATTGTCACCGTTGCTCGCTCGCTCCGCTCGCTCGTAAAAATCTAGTCCAACCTCACAACCGATCCGACACTTTCGCAAATTCGAAATATGGCTCCACCATATCGAATAATGAACACAAGATGGTTCGGTTTTAGGTTAGGCTATAGCTTTCGAGCGAGCGCAGCGAGCGAGAGACGCGTAAAGGTCTGTCACAAACCAACGGTTTTGTTACATACGGACATTGAAATATTCGCACCAGCCCGAAGAGCCGGAAGTCCTTATCCTATTGCATACTGACAAATGTTTACAGTTTATGAACAGTTTCACATAAATAGTACTATTTCCACATAGTAAAATGCAATGAGATGTCAGTAATGGCTGACAAAATTAGGTAACAACACGAAATATATGCAAGGCAATATAAGGTATATGTATAGCTTGGAAATTGTCACCGTTGCTCGCTCGCTCCGCTCGATCGTAAAAATCTAGTCCAACCACATAACCGATCCGACACTTTCGCAAATTCGAAATATGGCTCCACCATATCGAATAATGAACACAAGATGGTTCGGTTTTAGGTCAGGCTATAGCTTTCGAGCGAGCGCAGCGAGCGAGAGACGCGTAAAGGTTTGTCACAAACAAACGGTTTTGTTACATACGGACATTGAAATATTCGCACCAGCCCGAGGAGCCGGAAGTCTTTATCCTATTGCATACTGACAAATGTTTACAGTTTATGATTAGTTTCACATAAATAGTACTATTTCCACATAGTAAAGTGCAATGAGATGTCAGAAATGGCTGACAAAATTAGGTAATAACACGAAATATATGCAAGGCAATATAAGGTATATGCATAGCTTGGAAATTGTCACCGTTGCTCGCTCGCTCCGCTCGCTCGTAAAAATCTAGTCCAACCTCACAAGCGATCCGACACGTTCGCAAATTCGAAATATGTCGCCACCATATTGAATAATGAACGCAAGATGGTTCGGTTTTAGGTTAGGCTATAGCTTTCGAGCGAGCGTAGCGAGCGTGAGACGCGTAAAGGTGGGTCACAAACCAACGGTTTGGCATATACGGACATTGAAATATTCGCATCAGCCCGAGGAGCCGGATGTCTTTATCCTATTGCCTACTGACAAATGTTTACAGTTTACCTATAGTTTCACATAAATAGTACTATTTCCACATACTACAGAGCAATGTGATGTACGAAATGGCTGACAAAATTAGGTAATAACACGAAATATATGCAAGGCAATATAAGGTATATGTATATCTTGGAAATTGTGATCGTTGCTAGCTCGCTCCGCTCGCTCGTAAAAATCTAGTCCAACCTCACAACCGATCCGACACGTTCGCAAATTCGAAATATGTCGCCGCCATATCGAATAATGAACGCAAGATGGATTGGAGTTAGGTTAGGCTATAGTTTTCGAGCGAGCACGGCGAGCGAGGGACGCGTAAAGGTGTATCACAAACCAACGGTTTGGCACATGCGGACATTGAAATATCCGCATCAGCCCGAGGAGCCGGATGTCTTTATCCTATTGCCTATTGACAAATGTTTACAGTTTACCTATAGTTTCACATAAATAGTACTATTTCCACATACTACAGTGCAATGTGATGTCCGAAATGGCTGACAAAATTAGGTAATAACACGAAATATATGCAAGGCAATATAAGGTATATGTATAGCTTGGAAATTGTGATCGTTGCTCGCTCGCTCCGCTCGCTCGTATAATTCTAGTCCAACCTCACAACCGATCCGACACGTTCGCAAATTCGAAATATGTCGCCGCCATATCAAATAATGAACGCAAGATGGATTGGAGTTAGGTTAGGCTATAGTTTTCGAGCGAGCACGGCGAGCGAGGGACGCCTAAAGGTGTGTCTCAAACCAACGGTTTGGCACATGCGGACATTGAAATATTCGCACCAGCCCGAGGAGCCAGAAGTCTTTATCCTATTGCCTACTGACAAATGTATACAGTTTATGAATAGTTTCACATAAATAGTACTATTTGCACATAGTAAAGTGCAATGTGATGTCAGAAATGGCTGACAAAATTAGGTAATAACACGAAATATATGCAAGGCAATATAAGGTATATGTATACCTTGGAAATTATGACCGTTGCTCGCTCGCTCCTCTCACTCGTAAAAATCTAGTCTAACCTCACAACGGATCCGACACGTTCGCAAATTCGAAATATGTCGCCACCATATCGAATAATGAACGCAAGATGGCTTGGTTTTAGGTTAGACTATAGCTTTCGAGCGATCACGGCGAGCGAGGGACGCGGAGAGGTGTGTCACAATCTAACGGTTTGGCACATGCGGACATTGAAATATTCGCACCAGCCCGAGGAGCCAGAAGTCTTTATCCTATTGCCTATTGACAAATGTTTACAGTTTACATATAGTTTCACATAAATAGTACTATTTCCACATACTACAGTGCAATGTGATGTCCGACATGGCTGACAAAATTAGGTAATAACACGAAATATATGCAAGGCAATATAAGGTATATGTATAGCTTGGAAATTGTGATCGTTGCTCGCTCGCTCCGCTCGCTCGTAAAAATGTAGTCCAACCTCACAACCGATCCGACACGTTCGCAAATTCGAAATATGTCGCCACCATATCGAATAATGAACGCAAGATGGCTTGGTTTTAGGTTAGACTATAGCTTTCGAGCGATCACGGCGAGCGAGAGACGCCTAAAGGTGTGTCTCAAACCAACGGTTTGGCATATACGGACATTGAAACATTCGCACCAGCCCGAGGAGCCGGAAGTATTTATCCTATTGCCTACTGACAAATGTTTACAGTTTACCTATAGTTTCACATAAGTAGTACTATTTCCACATACTACAGAGCAATGTGATGTCCGAAATGGCTGACAAAATTAGGTAATAACACGAAATATGTGCAAGGCAATATAAGGTATATGTATAGCTTGGAAATTGTGATCGTTGCTCGCTCGCTCCGCTCGCTCGTAAAATTCTAGTCCAACCTCTCAACCGATCCGACACGTTCGCAAATTCGAAATATGTCGCCGCCATATCCAATAATGAACGCAAGATGGATTGGAGTTAGGTTAGGCTATAGTTTTCGAGCGAGCACGGCGAGCGAGGGACGCCTAAAGGTGTGTCTCAAACCAACGGTTTGGCACATGCGGACATTGAAATATTCTCACCAGCCCGAGGAGCCAGAAGTCTTTATCCTATTGCCTACTGACAAATGTATACAGTTTATGAATAGTTTCACATAAATAGTACTATTTGCACATAGTAAAGTGCAATGTGATGTCAGAAATGGCTGACAAAATTAGGTAATAACACGAAATATATGCAAGGCAATATAAGGTATATGTATACCTTGGAAATTATGACCGTTGCTCGCTCGCTCCTCTCACTCGTAAAAATCTAGTCTAATCTCACAACCGATCCGACACGTTCGCAAATTCGAAATATGTCGCCACCATATCGAATAATGAACGCAAGATGGCTTGGTTTTAGGTTAGACTATAGCTTTCGAGCGATCACGGCGAGCGAGGGACGCGGAGAGGTGTGTCACAATCTAACGGTTTGGCACATGCGGACATTGAAATATTCGCACCAGCCCGAGGAGCCAGAAGTCTTTATCCTATTGCCTATTGACAAATGTTTACAGTTTACATATAGTTTCACATAAATAGTACTATTTCCACATACTACAGTGCAATGTGATGTCCGACATGGCTGACAAAATTAGGTAATAACACGAAATATATGCAAGGCAATATAAGGTATATGTATAGCTTGGAAATTGTGATCGTTGCTCGCTCGCTCCGCTCGCTCGTAAAAATGTAGTCCAACCTCATAAGCTATCCGACACGTTCGCAAATTCGAAATATGTCGCCACCATATCGAATAAGGAACGCAAGATGGATTGGTTTTAGGTTAGGCTATAGCTTTCGAGCGAGCGTAGCGAGCGTGAGACGCGTAAAGGTGGGTCACAAACCAACGGTTTGGCATATACGGACATTGAAATATTCGCACCAGCCCAAGGAGCCGGAAGTCTTTATCCTATTGCCTACTGACAAATGTTTACAGTTTATGAATATTTTCACATAAACAGTACTATTTCCACATACTACAGTGCAATGTGATGTCAGAAATGGCTGACAAAATTAGGTAACAACACGAAACATATGCAAGGCAATATAAGATATATGTATAGCTTGGAAATTGTCACCGTTGCTCGCTCGCTCCGCTCGCTCGTAAAAATCTAGTCCAACCTCATAAGCTATCCGACACGTTCGCAAATTCGAAATATGTCGCCACCATATCGAATAAGGAACGCAAGATGGATTGGTTTTAGGTTAGGCTATAGTTTTCGAGCGAGCGCAGCGAGCGAGGGACGCGTAAAGGTTTGTCACAAACCAACGGTTTTGATACATACGGACATTGAAATATTCGCACCAGCCCGAGGAGCCGGAAGTCTTTATCCTATTGCATAGTGACAAATGCTTACAGTTTATGAATAGTTTCATATAAATAGTACTATTTCCACGTAGCAAAGTGGAATGTGATGTCAGAAATTGCTGACAAAATTAGGTAACAACACGAAACATATGCAAGGCAATATAAGATATATGTATAGCTTGGAAATTGTCACCGTTGATCGCTCGCTCCGCTCGCTCGTAAAAATCTAGTCCAACCTCACAACCGATCCGACACTTTCGCAAATTCGAAATATGGCTCCACCATAACGAATAATGAACACAAGATGGTTCGGTTTTAGGTTAGGCTATAGCTTTCGAGCGAGCGCAGCGAGCGAGGGACGCGCAAAGGTTTGTCACAAACCAACGGTTTGGCACATACGGACATTGAAATATTCGCACCAGCCCGATGAGCCGGAAGTCTGTATCGAATTGCCTACTGACAAATGTTTACAGCTTATGAATAGTTTCACATAAATAGTACTATTTCCACATAGTAAAGTGCAATGAGATGTCAGTAATGGCTGACAAAATTAGGTAATAACACGAAATATATGCAAGGCAATATAAGGTATATGTATAGCTTGGAAATTGTCACCGATGCTCGCTCGCTCCGCTCGCTCGTAAAAATCTAGTCCAACCTCACAACCGATCCGACACTTTCGCAAATTCGAAATATGGCTCCACCATATCGAATAATGAACACAAGATGGTTCGGTTTTAGGTTAGGCTATAGTTTTCGAGCGAGCGCAGCGAGCGAGAGACGCGTAAAGGTGTGTCACAAACCAACGGTTTGGCACATACGGACATTGAAATATTCGCACCAGCCCGATGAGCCGGAAGTCTTTATCGAATTGCCTACTGACAAATGTTTACAGTTTATGAATAGCTTCACATAAATAGTACTATTTCCACATAGTAAAGTGCAATGAGATGTCAGTAATGGCTGACAAAATTAGGTAATAACACGAAATATATGCAAGGCAATATAAGGTATATGTATAGCTTGGAAATTGTCACCGTTGCTCGCTCGCTCCGCTCGCTCGTAAAAATCTAGTCCAACCTCACAACCGATCCGACACTTTCGCAAATTCGAAATATGGCTCCACCATATCGAATAATGAACACAAGATGGTTCGGTTTTAGGTTAGGCTATAGCTTTCGAGCGAGCGCAGCGAGCGAGAGACGCGTAAAGGTCTGTCACAAACCAACGGTTTTGTTACATACGGACATTGAAATATTCGCACCAGCCCGAGGAGCCGGAAGTCTTTATCCTATTGCATAGTGATAAACGCTTACAGTTTATGAATAGTTTCATATAAATAGTACTATTTCCACATAGTAAAGTGGAATGTGATGTCAGAAATTGCTGACAAAATTAGGTAACAACACGAAATATATGCAAGGCAATATAAGGTATATGCATAGCTTGGAAATTGTCACCGTTGCTCGCTCGCTCCGCTCGCTCGTAAAAATCTAGTCCAACCTCACAAGCGATCCGACACGTTCGCAAATTCGAAATATGTCGCCACCATATCGAATAATGAACGCAAGATGGATTGGTTTTAGGTTAGGCTATAGCTTTCGAGCGAGCGTAGCGAGCGTGAGATGCGTAAAGGTGGGTCACAAACCAACGGTTTGGCATATACGGACATTGAAATATTCGCACCAGCCCAAGGAGCCGGAAGTCTTTATCCTATTGCCTACTGACAAATGTTTACATTTTATGAATATTTTCACATAAACAGTACTATTTCCACATACTACAGTGCAATGTGATGTCAGAAATGGCTGACAAAATTAGGTAACAACACGAAACATATGCAAGGCAATATAAGATATATGTATAGCTTGGAAATTGTCACCGTTGCTCGCTCGCTCCGCTCGCTCGTAAAAATCTAGTCCAACCTCATAAGCGATCCGACACGTTCGCAAATTCGAAATATGTCGCCACCATATCGAATAAGGAACGCAAGATGGATTGGTTTTAGGTTAGGCTATAGTTTTCGAGCGAGCGCAGCGAGCGAGGGACGCGTAAAGGTTTGTCACAAACCAACGGTTTTGTTACATACGGACATTGAAATATTCGCACCAGCCCGAGGAGCCGGAAGTCTTTATCCTATTGCATAGTGACAAATGCTTACAGTTTATGAATAGTTTCATATAAATAGTACTATTTCCACATAGTAAAGTGGAATGTGATGTCAGAAATTGCTGACAAAATTAGGTAACAACACGAAACATATGCAAGGCAATATAAGATATATGTATAGCTTGGAAATTGTCACCGTTGATCGCTCGCTCCGCTCGCTCGTAAAAATTTAGTCCAACCTCACAACCGATCCGACACTTTCGCAAATTCGAAATATGGCTCCACCATATCGAATAATGAACACAAGATGGTTCGGTTTTAGGTTAGGCTATAGCTTTCGAGCGAGCGCAGCGAGCGAGGGACGCGTAAAGGTTTGTCACAAACCAACGGTTTGGCACATACGGACATTGAAATATTCGCACCAGCCCGATGAGCCGGAAGTCTTTATCGAATTGCCTACTGGCAAATGTTTACAGCTTATGAATAGTTTCACATAAATAGTACTATTTCCACATAGTAAAGTGCAATGAGATGTCAGTAATGGCTGACAAAATTAGGTAATAACACGAAATATATGCAAGGCAATATAAGGTATATGTATAGCTTGGAAATTGTCACCGATGCTCGCTCGCTCCGCTCGCTCGTAAAAATCTAGTCCAACCTCACAACCGATCCGACACTTTCGCAAATTCGAAATATGGCTCCACCATATCGAATAATGAACACAAGATGGTTCGGTTTTAGGTTAGGCTATAGTTTTCGAGCGAGCGCAGCGAGCGAGAGACGCGTAAAGGTGTGTCACAAACCAACGGTTTGGCACATACGGACATTGAAATATTCGCACCAGCCCGATGAGCCGGAAGTCTTTTTCGAATTGCCTACTGACAAATGTTTACAGTTTATGAATAGTTTCACATAAATAGTACTATTTCCACATAGTAAAGTGCAATGAGATGTCAGTAATGGCTGACAAAATTAGGTAATAACACGAAATATATGCAAGGCAATATAAGGTATATGTATAGCTTGGAAATTGTCACCGTTGCTCGCTCGCTCCGCTCGCTCGTAAAAATCTAGTCCAACCTCACAACCGATCCGACACTTTCGCAAATTCGAAATATGGCTCCACCATATCGAATAATGAACACAAGATGGTTCGGTTTTAGGTTAGGCTATAGCTTTCGAGCGAGCGCAGCGAGCGAGAGACGCGTAAAGGTCTGTCACAAACCAACGGTTTTGTTACATACGGACATTGAAATATTCGCACCAGCCCGAAGAGCCGGAAGTCCTTATCCTATTGCATACTGACAAATGTTTACAGTTTATGAACAGTTTCACATAAATAGTACTATTTCCACATAGTAAAATGCAATGAGATGTCAGTAATGGCTGACAAAATTAGGTAACAACACGAAATATATGCAAGGCAATATAAGGTATATGTATAGCTTGGAAATTGTCACCGTTGCTCGCTCGCTCCGCTCGATCGTAAAAATCTAGTCCAACCACATAACCGATCCGACACTTTCGCAAATTCGAAATATGGCTCCACCATATCGAATAATGAACACAAGATGGTTCGGTTTTAGGTCAGGCTATAGCTTTCGAGCGAGCGCAGCGAGCGAGAGACGCGTAAAGGTTTGTCACAAACAAACGGTTTTGTTACATACGGACATTGAAATATTCGCACCAGCCCGAGGAGCCGGAAGTCTTTATCCTATTGCATACTGACAAATGTTTACAGTTTATGATTAGTTTCACATAAATAGTACTATTTCCACATAGTAAAGTGCAATGAGATGTCAGAAATGGCTGACAAAATTAGGTAATAACACGAAATATATGCAAGGCAATATAAGGTATATGCATAGCTTGGAAATTGTCACCGTTGCTCGCTCGCTCCGCTCGCTCGTAAAAATCTAGTCCAACCTCACAAGCGATCCGACACGTTCGCAAATTCGAAATATGTCGCCACCATATTGAATAATGAACGCAAGATGGTTCGGTTTTAGGTTAGGCTATAGCTTTCGAGCGAGCGTAGCGAGCGTGAGACGCGTAAAGGTGGGTCACAAACCAACGGTTTGGCATATACGGACATTGAAATATTCGCATCAGCCCGAGGAGCCGGATGTCTTTATCCTATTGCCTACTGACAAATGTTTACAGTTTACCTATAGTTTCACATAAATAGTACTATTTCCACATACTACAGAGCAATGTGATGTACGAAATGGCTGACAAAATTAGGTAATAACACGAAATATATGCAAGGCAATATAAGGTATATGTATATCTTGGAAATTGTGATCGTTGCTAGCTCGCTCCGCTCGCTCGTAAAAATCTAGTCCAACCTCACAACCGATCCGACACGTTCGCAAATTCGAAATATGTCGCCGCCATATCGAATAATGAACGCAAGATGGATTGGAGTTAGGTTAGGCTATAGTTTTCGAGCGAGCACGGCGAGCGAGGGACGCGTAAAGGTGTATCACAAACCAACGGTTTGGCACATGCGGACATTGAAATATCCGCATCAGCCCGAGGAGCCGGATGTCTTTATCCTATTGCCTATTGACAAATGTTTACAGTTTACCTATAGTTTCACATAAATAGTACTATTTCCACATACTACAGTGCAATGTGATGTCCGAAATGGCTGACAAAATTAGGTAATAACACGAAATATATGCAAGGCAATATAAGGTATATGTATAGCTTGGAAATTGTGATCGTTGCTCGCTCGCTCCGCTCGCTCGTATAATTCTAGTCCAACCTCACAACCGATCCGACACGTTCGCAAATTCGAAATATGTCGCCGCCATATCAAATAATGAACGCAAGATGGATTGGAGTTAGGTTAGGCTATAGTTTTCGAGCGAGCACGGCGAGCGAGGGACGCCTAAAGGTGTGTCTCAAACCAACGGTTTGGCACATGCGGACATTGAAATATTCGCACCAGCCCGAGGAGCCAGAAGTCTTTATCCTATTGCCTACTGACAAATGTATACAGTTTATGAATAGTTTCACATAAATAGTACTATTTGCACATAGTAAAGTGCAATGTGATGTCAGAAATGGCTGACAAAATTAGGTAATAACACGAAATATATGCAAGGCAATATAAGGTATATGTATACCTTGGAAATTATGACCGTTGCTCGCTCGCTCCTCTCACTCGTAAAAATCTAGTCTAACCTCACAACGGATCCGACACGTTCGCAAATTCGAAATATGTCGCCACCATATCGAATAATGAACGCAAGATGGCTTGGTTTTAGGTTAGACTATAGCTTTCGAGCGATCACGGCGAGCGAGGGACGCGGAGAGGTGTGTCACAATCTAACGGTTTGGCACATGCGGACATTGAAATATTCGCACCAGCCCGAGGAGCCAGAAGTCTTTATCCTATTGCCTATTGACAAATGTTTACAGTTTACATATAGTTTCACATAAATAGTACTATTTCCACATACTACAGTGCAATGTGATGTCCGACATGGCTGACAAAATTAGGTAATAACACGAAATATATGCAAGGCAATATAAGGTATATGTATAGCTTGGAAATTGTGATCGTTGCTCGCTCGCTCCGCTCGCTCGTAAAAATGTAGTCCAACCTCACAACCGATCCGACACGTTCGCAAATTCGAAATATGTCGCCACCATATCGAATAATGAACGCAAGATGGCTTGGTTTTAGGTTAGACTATAGCTTTCGAGCGATCACGGCGAGCGAGAGACGCCTAAAGGTGTGTCTCAAACCAACGGTTTGGCATATACGGACATTGAAACATTCGCACCAGCCCGAGGAGCCGGAAGTATTTATCCTATTGCCTACTGACAAATGTTTACAGTTTACCTATAGTTTCACATAAGTAGTACTATTTCCACATACTACAGAGCAATGTGATGTCCGAAATGGCTGACAAAATTAGGTAATAACACGAAATATGTGCAAGGCAATATAAGGTATATGTATAGCTTGGAAATTGTGATCGTTGCTCGCTCGCTCCGCTCGCTCGTAAAATTCTAGTCCAACCTCTCAACCGATCCGACACGTTCGCAAATTCGAAATATGTCGCCGCCATATCCAATAATGAACGCAAGATGGATTGGAGTTAGGTTAGGCTATAGTTTTCGAGCGAGCACGGCGAGCGAGGGACGCCTAAAGGTGTGTCTCAAACCAACGGTTTGGCACATGCGGACATTGAAATATTCTCACCAGCCCGAGGAGCCAGAAGTCTTTATCCTATTGCCTACTGACAAATGTATACAGTTTATGAATAGTTTCACATAAATAGTACTATTTGCACATAGTAAAGTGCAATGTGATGTCAGAAATGGCTGACAAAATTAGGTAATAACACGAAATATATGCAAGGCAATATAAGGTATATGTATACCTTGGAAATTATGACCGTTGCTCGCTCGCTCCTCTCACTCGTAAAAATCTAGTCTAATCTCACAACCGATCCGACACGTTCGCAAATTCGAAATATGTCGCCACCATATCGAATAATGAACGCAAGATGGCTTGGTTTTAGGTTAGACTATAGCTTTCGAGCGATCACGGCGAGCGAGGGACGCGGAGAGGTGTTGTCACAATCTAACGGTTTGGCACATGCGGACATTGAAATATTCGCACCAGCCCGAGGAGCCAGAAGTCTTTATCCTATTGCCTATTGACAAATGTTTACAGTTTACATATAGTTTCACATAAATAGTACTATTTCCACATACTACAGTGCAATGTGATGTCCGACATGGCTGACAAAATTAGGTAATAACACGAAATATATGCAAGGCAATATAAGGTATATGTATAGCTTGGAAATTGTGATCGTTGCTCGCTCGCTCCGCTCGCTCGTAAAAATGTAGTCCAACCTCACAACCGATCCGACACGTTCGCAAATTCGAAATATGTCGCCACCATATCGAATAATGAACGCAAGATGGCTTGGTTTTAGGTTAGACTATAGCTTTCGAGCGATCACGGCGAGCGAGGGACGCGGAGAGGTGTGTCACAATCTAACGGTTTGGCATATACGGACGTTGAAACATTCGCACCAGCCCGAGGAGCCGGAGGTATTTATCATTTTGCCTACTGACAAATGTTTACAGTTTATGAATAGTTTCACATAAATAGTACTATTTCCACATACTACAGAGCAATGTGATGTCCGAAATGGCTGACAAAATTAGGTAATAACACGAAATATATGCAAGGCAATATAATGTATATGTATAGCTTGGAAATTATGATCGTTGCTCGCTCGCTCCGCTCGCTCGTAAAAATTTAGTCCAACCTCAAATCCGATACGACACGTTCCCAAATTTGAAATAAGTCGCCACCATATCGAATAATGAACTCAAGATGGATTGGTTTTAGGTTAGGCTATAGTTTTCGAGCGAGCGCAGCGAGCGAGGGACGCGTAAAGGTGTATCACAAACCAACGGTTTGGCACATGCGGACATTGAAATTTTCGCACCAGCCCGAGGAGCCAGAAGTCTTTATCGAATTGCCTACTGACAAATGTTTACAGTTTACCAATAGTTTCACATAAATAGTACTATTTGCACATAGTAAAGTGCAATGTGATGTCAGAAATGGCTGACAAAATTAGGTAATAACACGAAATATATGCAAGGCAATATAAGGTATATATATATCTTGGAAATTGTAATCGTTGCTCGCACGCTCCGCTCGCTCGTAAATATTTAGTCCATCCTCACATCCGATCCGACACGTTCCCAAATTTGAAATATGTCGCCACCATATCGAATAATGAACGCAAGATGGATTGGTTTTAGGTTAGGCTATAGTTGTCGAGCGAGCGCAGCGAGCGAGAGACGCCTAAAGGTGTGTCTCAAACCAACGGTTTGGCATATACGGACATTGAAACATTCGCACCAGCCCGAGGAGCCGGAAGTATTTATCCTATTGCCTACTGACAAATGTTTACAGTTTACCTATAGTTTCACATAAGTAGTACTATTTCCACATACTACAGAGCAATGTGATGTCCGAAATGGCTGACAAAATTAGGTAATAACACGAAATATATGCAAGGCAATATAAGGTATATGTATAGCTTGGAAATTGTGATCGTTGCTCGCTCGCTCCGCTCGCTCGTAAAATTCTAGTCCAACCTCTCAACCGATCCGACACGTTCGCAAATTCGAAATATGTCGCCGCCATATCCAATAATGAACGCAAGATGGATTGGAGTTAGGTTAGGCTATAGTTTTCGAGCGAGCACGGCGAGCGAGGGACGCGGAAAGTTGTGTCACAATCCAACGGTTTGGCACAAGGGGACATTGAAATATTCGCAACAGCCCGAGGAGCCGGAAGTCTTTATCCTATTGCCTAGTGACAAATGTTTACAGTTTACCTACAGTTTCACATAAATAGTACTATTTCCACATACTACAGAGCAATGTGATGTACGAAATGGCTGACAAAATTGGGTAATAACACGAAATATATGCAAGGCAATATAAGGTAAATGTATAGCTTGGAAATTGTGATCGATGCTCGCTCGCTCCGCTCGCTCGTAAAAATTTAGTCCAACCTCACATCCGATACGACACGTTCTCAAATTTGAAATTAGTCGCGACCATATCGAATAATGAACGCAAGATGGATTGGAGTTAGGTTAGGCTATAGTTTTCGAGCGAGCACGGCGAGCGAGGGACGCCTAAAGGTGTACCACAAACCAACGGTTTGGCACACGCGGACATTGAAATATTCGCACCAGCCCGAGGAGCCAGAAGTCTTTATCCTATTGCCTACTGACAAATGTTTACATTTTATGAATAGTTTCACATAAATAGTACTATTTGCACATAGTAAAGTGCAATGTGATGTCAGAAATTGCTGACAAAATTAGGTAATAACACGAAATATATGCAAGGCAATATAAGGTATATGTATAGCATGGAAATTGTAATCGTTGCTCGCACGCTCCGCTCGCTCGTAAATATTTAGTCCATCCTCACATCCGATACGACACGTTCTCAAATTTGAAATAAGTCGCCACCATATCGAATAATGAACTCAAGATGGATTGGTTTTAGATTAGGCTATAGTTTTCGAGCGAGCGCAGCGAGCGAGGGACGCGTAAAGGTGTATCACAAACCAACGGTTTGGCACATGCGGACATTGAAATATCCGCATCAGCCCGAGGAGCCGGATGTCTTTATCCTATTGCCTATTGACAAATGTTTACAGTTTACCTATAGTTTCACATAAATAGTACTATTTCCACATACTACAGTGCAATGTGATGCCAGAAATGGCTGACGAAATTAGGTAATAACACGAAATATATGCAAGGCAATATAAGGTATATGTATAGCTTGGAAATTGTGATCGTTGCTCGCTCGCTCCGCTCGCTCGTAAAAATCTATTCCAACCTCACAACCGATCCGACACGTTCGCAAATTCGAAATATGTCGCCGCCATATCGAATAATGAACGCAAGATGGATTGGAGTTAGGTTAGGCTATAGTTTTCGAGCGAGCACGGCGAGCGAGGGACGCCTAAAGGTGTACCACAAACCAACGGTTTGGCACATGCGGACATTGAAATATCCGCATCAGCCCGAGGAGCCGGATGTCTTTATCCTATTGCCTATAGACAAATGTTTACAGTTTACCTATAGTTTCACATAAATAGTACTATTTCCACATACTACAGTGCAATGTGATGTCCGAAATGGCTGACAAAATTAGGTAATAACACGAAATATATGCAAGGCAATTTAAGGTATATGAATAGCTTGGAAATTGTGATCGTTGCTCGCTCGCTCCACTCGCTCGTAAAAATCTAGTCCAACCTCACAACCGATCCGACACGTTCGCAAATTCGAAATATGTCGCCGCCATATCGAATAATGAACGCAAGATGGATTGGAGTTAGGTTAGGCTATAGTTTTCGAGCGAGCACGGCGAGCGAGGGACGCGTAAAGCTGTATCACAAACCAACGGTTTGGCACATGGGAACATTGAAATATTCGCACCAGCCCGAGGTGCCGGAAGTCTTTATCCTATTGCCTACTGACAAATGTTTACAGTTTACCTACAGTTTCATATAAATAGTACTATTTCCACATACTACAGAGCAATGTGATGTACGAAATGGCTGACAAAATTAGGTAATAACACGAAATATATGCAAGGCAATGTAAGGTAAATGTATAGCTTGGAAATTGTGATCGTTGCTCGCTCGCTCCGCTCGCTCGTAAAAATTTAGTCCAACCTCACATCCGACACGACACGTTCTCAAATTTGAAATTAGTCGCCACCATATCGAATAATGAACTCAAGATGGATTGGTTTTAGGTTAGGCTATAGTTTTCGAGCGAGCGCAGCGAGCGTGGGACGCGTAAAGGTGTATCACAAACCAACGGTTTGGCACATGCGGACATTGAAATATTCGCACCAGCCCGAGGAGCCAGAAGTCTTTATCCTATTGCTTACTGACAAATGTTTACATTTTATGGATAGTTTCACATAAATAGTACTATTTGCACATAGTAAAGTGCAATGTGATGTCAGAAATGGCTGACAAAATTAGGTAATAACACGAAATATATGCAAGGCAATATAAGGTATATGTATAGCTTGGAAATTGTAATCGTTGCTCGCACGCTCCGCTCGCTCGTAAATATTTAGTCCATCCTCACATCCGATCCGACACGTTCCCAAATTTGAAATATGTCGCCACCATATCGCTATAATGAACACAAGATGGATTGGTTTTAGGTTATGCTATAGTTTTCGAGCGAGCGCAGCGAGCGAGGGACGCGGAGAGTTGTGTCACAATCCAACGGTTTGGCACATGGTGACATTGAAACATTCGCACCAGCCCGAGTAGCCGGAAGCATTTATCCTATTGCCTACTGACAAATGTTTACAGTTTACCTATAGTTTCACATAAGTAGTACTATTTCCTCATAGTACAGTGCAATGTGATGTCCGAAATGGCTGAAAATTAGGTACGAACACGAAATATGTTCAAGGCAATATAAGGTATATGTGTAGCTTGGAAATTGTGACCGTTGCTCGCTCGCTCCTCTCGCTCGTAAAAATCTAGTCCAACCTCACAACCGATCCGACACGTTCGCAAATTCGAAATATGTCGCCACCATATCGAATAATGAACGCAAGATGGATTGGTTTCAGGTTAGGCTATAGTTTTCGATCGAGCGCAGCGAGCGAGGGACGCGGAGAGGTGTGTCACAATCCAACGGTTTGGCATATACGGACATTGAAACATTCGCACCAGCCCGAGGAGCCGGAAGTCTTTATCCTATTTCCTACTGACAAATGTTTACAGTTTACCTATAGTTTCACACAAGTAGTACTATTTCCTCATAGTACAGTGCAATGTGATGTACGAAATGGCTGACAAAATTAGGTAATAACACGAAATATATGCAAGGCAATATAAGGTATATGTATAGCTTGGAAATTGTGACCGTTGCTCGCTCGCTCCTCTCGCTCGTAAAAATCTAGTCCAACCTCACAACCGATCCGACACATTCGCAAATTCGAAATATGTCGCCACCATATCGAATAATGAACGCAAGATGGATTGGTTTCAGGTTAGGCTATAGTTTTCGATCGAGCGCCGCGAGCGAGGGACGCGGAGAGGTGTGTCACAATCCAACGGTTTGGCATATACGGACATTGAAACATTCGCACCAGCCCGAGGAGCCGGAAGTCTTTATCCTATTTCCTACTGACAAATGTTTACAGTTTACCTATAGTTTCACACAAGTAGTACTATTTCCTCATAGTACAGTGCAATGTGATGTACGAAATGGCTGACAAAATTAGGTAATAACACGAAATATATGCAAGGCAATATAAGGTATATGTATAGCTTGGAAATTGTGATCGTTGCTCGCTCGCTCCGCTCGCTCGTAAAAATTTAGTCCAACCTCACATCCGATACGACACGTTCTCAAATTCGAAATATGTCGCCGCCATATCGAATAATGAACGCAAGATGGATTGGAGTTAGGTTAGGCTATAGTTTTCGAGCGAGCACGGCGAGCGAGGGACGCCTAAAGGTGTACCACAAACCAACGGTTTGGCACATGCGGACATTGAAATATCCGCATCAGCCCGAGGAGCCGGATGTCTTTATCCTATTGCCTATAGACAAATGTTTACAGTTTACCTATAGTTTCACATAAATAGTACTATTTCCACATACTACAGTGCAATGTGATGTCCGAAATGGCTGACAAAATTAGGTAATAACACGAAATATATGCAAGGCAATTTAAGGTATATGTATAGCTTGGAAATTGTGATCGTTGCTCGCTCGCTCCGCTCGCTCGTAAAAATCTAGTCCAACCTCACAACCGATCCGACACGTTCGCAAATTCGAAATATGTCGCCGCCATATCGAATAATGAACGCAAGATGGATTGGAGTTAGGTTAGGCTATAGTTTTCGAGCGAGCACGGCGAGCGAGGGACGCGTAAAGCTGTATCACAAACCAACGGTTTGGCACATGGGAACATTGAAATATTCGCACCAGCCCGAGGTGCCGGAAGTCTTTATCCTATTGCCTACTGACAAATGTTTACAGTTTACCTACAGTTTCACATAAATAGTACTATTTCCACATACTACAGAGCAATGTGATGTACGAAATGGCTGACAAAATTAGGTAATAACACGAAATATATGCAAGGCAATGTAAGGTAAATGTATAGCTTGGAAATTGTGATCGTTGCTCGCTCGCTCCGCTCGCTCGTAAAAATTTAGTCCAACCTCACATCCGACACGACACGTTCTCAAATTTGAAATTAGTCGCCACCATATCGAATAATGAACTCAAGATGGATTGGTTTTAGGTTAGGCTATAGTTTTCGAGCGAGCGCAGCGAGCGAGGGACGCGTAAAGGTGTATCACAAACCAACGGTTTGGCACATGCGGACATTGAAATATTCGCACCAGCCCGAGGAGCCAGAAGTCTTTATCCTATTGCCTACTGACAAATGTTTACATTTTATGAATAGTTTCACATAAATAGTACTATTTGCACATAGTAAAGTGCAATGTGATGTCAGAAATGGCTGACAAAATTAGGTAATAACACGAAATATATGCAAGGCAATATAAGGTATATGTATAGCTTGGAAATTGTAATCGTTGCTCGCACGCTCCGCTCGCTCGTAAATATTTAGTCCATCCTCACATCCGATCCGACACGTTCCCAAATTTGAAATATGTCGCCACCATATCGCTATAATGAACGCAAGATGGATTGGTTTTAGGTTATGCTATAGTTTTCGAGCGAGCGCAGCGAGCGAGGGATGCGGAAAGTTGTGTCACAATCCAACGGTTTGGCACATGGTGACATTGAAACATTCGCACCAGCCCGAGTAGCCGGAAGCATTTATCCTATTGCCTACTGACAAATGTTTACAGTTTACCTATAGTTTCACATAAGTAGTACTATTTCCTCATAGTACAGTGCAATGTGATGTCCGAAATGGCTGAAAATTAGGTACGAACACGAAATATGTTCAAGGCAATATAAGGTATATGTGTAGCTTGGAAATTGTGACCGTTGCTCGCTCGCTCCTCTCGCTCGTAAAAATCTAGTCCAACCTCACAACCGATCCGACACGTTCGCAAATTCGAAATATGTCGCCACCATATCGAATAATGAACGCAAGATGGATTGGTTTCAGGTTAGGCTATAGTTTTCGAACGAGCGCAGCGAGCGAGGGACGCGGAGAGGTGTGTCACAATCCAACGGTTTGGCATATACGGACATTGAAACATTCGCACCAGCCCGAGAAGCCGGAAGTCTTTATCCTATTTCCTACTGACAATGTTTACAGTTTACCTATAGTTTCACACAAGTAGTACTATTTCCTCATAGTACAGTGCAATCTGATGCCCGAAATGGCTGACAAAATTAGGTAATAACACGAAATATATGCAAGGCAATATAAGGTATATGTATAGCTTGGAAGTTGTGATCGTTGCTCGCTCGCTCCGCTCGCTCGTAAAAATCTAGTCCAACCTCACAACCGATCCGACACGTTCGCAAATTCGGAAATATGTCGCCGCCATATCGAATAATGAACGCAAGATGGATTGGGGTTAGGTTAGGCTATAGTTTTCGAGCGCTCACGGCGAGCGAGGGACGCGGAAAGTTGGTGTCACAATCCAACGTTTGGCACATGGGGACATTGAAATATTCGCACCAGCCCGAGGAGCCAGAAGTCTTTATCCTATTGCCTACTGACAAATGTTTACAGTTTACTACAGTTTCACATACATAGTACTATTTCCACATACTACAGAGCAATGTGATGTACGAAATGGCGGACAAAATTAGGTAATAACACGAAATATATGCAAGGCAATATAAGGTAAATGTATAGCTTGGAAATTGTGATCGTTGCTCGCTCGCTCCGCTCGCTCGTAAAAATTTAGTCCAACCTCACATCCGATACGACACGTTCTCAAATTTGAAATTAGTCGCCACCATATCGAATAATGAACTCAAGAATGGATTGGTTTTAGGTTAGGCTACAGTTTTCGAGCGAGCGCAGCGAGCGAGGGACGCGTAAAGGTGTATCACAAACCAACGGTTTGGCACATGCGGACATTGAAATATTCGCACCAGCCCGAGGAGCAGAAGTCTTTATCCTATTGCCTACTGACAAATGTTTACATTTTATGAATAGTTTCACATGAATAGTACTATTTGCACATAGTAAAGTGCAATGTGATGTCAGAAATGGCTGACAAAATTAGGTAATAACACGAAATATAAGCAAGGCAATTATAAGGTATATGTATAGCATGGAAATTGTAATCGTTGCTCGCACGCTCCGCTCGCTCGTAAATATTTAGTCCATCCTCACATCCGATCCGACACGTTCCCAATTTGAAATATTGTCGCCACCATATCGAATAATGAACGCAAGATGGATTGGTTTTAGGTTAGGTTATAGTTGTCGAGCGAGCGCTGCGAGCGAGAGACGCCTAAAGGTGTGTCTCAAACCAACGGTTTGGCATATACGGACATTGAAACATTCGCACCAGCCCGAGGAGCCGGAAGTATTTATCCTATTGCCTACTGACAAATGTTTACAGTTTTACCTATAGTTTCACATAAGTAGTACTATTTCCTCATAGTACAGTGCAATGTGATGTCCGAAATGGCTGAAAATTAGGTACGAACACGAAATATGTTCAAGGCAATATAAGGTATATGCATAGCTTGGAAATTGTGACCGTTGCTCGCTCGCTCCTCTCGCTCGTAAAAATCTAGTCCAACCTCACAACCGATCCGACACGTTCGCAAATTCGAAATATGTCGCCGCCATATCGAATAATGAACGCAAGATGATTGGTTTCAGGTTAGGCTATATTTTTCGATCGAGCGCAGCGAGCGAGGGACGCGGGAGAGGTGTGTCACAATCCAACGGTTTGGCATATACGGACTTGAAACATTCGCACCAGCCCGAGGAGCCGGAAGTCTTTATCCTATTTCCTACTGACAAATGTTTACAGTTTACCTATAGTTTCACACAAGTAGTACTATTTCCTCATAGTACAGTGCAATGTGATGTACGAAATGGCTGACAAAATTAGGTAATAACACGAAATATATGCAAGGCAATATAATGGTATATGTATAGCTTGGAAATTGTGACCGTTGCTCGCTCGCTCCTCTCGCTCGTAAAAATCTAGTCCAACCTCACAACCGATCCGACACGTTCGCAATTCGAAATATGTTGCCACCATATCGAATAATGAACGCAAGATGGATTGGTTTCAGGTTAGGCTATAGTTTCGATCGAGCGCAGCGAGCGAGGGACGCGGAGAGGTGTGTCACAATCCAACGGTTTGGCATATACGGACATTGAAACATTCTCACCAGCCCGAGGAGCCGGAAGTCTTTATCCTATTTCCTACTGACAAATGTTACAGTTTACCTATAGTTTCACACAAGTAGTACTATTTCCTCATAGTACAGTGCAATGTGATGTACGAAATGGCTGACAAAATTAGGTAATAACACGAAATATATGCAAGGCAATATAAGGTATATGTATAGCTTGGAAATTGTGATCGTTGCTCGCTCGCTCCGCTCGCTCGTAAAAATTTAGTCCAACCTCACATCCGATACGACACGTTCTCAAATTTGAAATTAGTCGCCACCATATCGAATAATGAACTCAAGATGGATTGGTTTTAGGTTAGGCTATAGTTTTCGAGCGAGCGCAGCGAGCGAGGGACGCGTAAATGTGTATCACAAACCAACGGTTTGGCAGATGGGGACATTGAAATATTCGCACCAGCCCGAGGGGCCGGAAGTCTTTATCCTATTCCTACTGACAAATGTTTTACAGTTTACCTATATTTTCACATAAGTAGTACTATTTCCTCATAGTACAGTGCAATGTGATGTACGAAATGGCTGACAAAATTAGGTAATAACACGAAATATATGCAAGGCAATATAAGGTATATGTATAGCTTGGAAATTGTGATCGTTGCTCGCACGCTTCCGCTCGCTCGTAAATATTTAGTCCATCCTCACATCCGATCCGACACGTTCCCAAATTTGAAATATGTCGCCACCATATCGCTATAATGAACGCAAGATGGATTGGTTTTTTAGGTTATGCTATAGTTTTCGAGCGAGCGCAGCGAGCGAGGGATGCGGAAAGTTGTGTCACAATCCAACGGTGTTGGCACATGGTGACATTGAAACATTCGCACCAGCCCGAGTAGCCGGAAGCATTATCATATTGCCTACTGGACAAATGTTTACAGTTTACTATAGTTTCACATAAGTAGTACTATTTCCTCATAGTACAGTGCAATGTGATGTCCGAAATGGCTGAAAATTAGGTACGAACACGAAATATGTTCAAGGCAATATAAGGTATATGTGTAGCTTGGAAATTGTGACCGTTGCTCGCTCGCTCCTCTCGCTCGTAAAAATCTAGTCCAACCTCACAACCGATCCGACACGTTCGCAAATTCGAAATATGTCGCCACCATATCGAATAATGAACGCAAGATGGATTGGTTTCAGGTTAGGCTATAGTTTTCGATCGAGCGCAGCGAGCGAGGGACGCGGAGAGGTGTGTCCACAATCCAACGGTATGGCATATACGGACATTGAAACATTCGCACCAGCCCGAGGAGCCGGAAGTCTTTATCCTATTTCCTACTGACAAATGTTTACAGTTTACCTATAGTTTCACACAAGTAGTACTATTTCCTCATAGTACAGTGCAATGTGATGTACGAAATGGCTGACAAAATTAGGTAATAACACGAAATATATGCAAGGCAATATAAGGTATATGTATAGCTTGGAAATTGTGACCGTTGCTCGCTCGCTCCTCTCGCTCGTAAAAATTTAGTCCAACCTCACAACCGATCCGACACGTTCGCAAATTCGAAATATGTCGCCACCATATCGAATAATGAACGCAAGATGGATTGGTTTCAGGTTAGGCTATAGTTTTTCGATCGAGCGCAGCGAGCGAGGGACGCGGAGAGGTGTGTCACAATCCAACGGTTTGGCATATACGGACATTGAAACATTCGCACCAGCCCGAGGAGCCGGAAGCCTTTATCCTATTTCCTACTGACAAATGTTTACAGTTTACCTATAGTTTCACACAAGTAGTACTATTTCCTCATAGTACAGTGCAATGTGATGTACGAAATGGCTGACAAATTAGGTAATAACACGAAATATATGCAAGGCAATATAAGGTATATGTATAGCTTGGAAATTGTGATCGTTGCTCGCTCGCTCCGCTCGCTCGTAAAAATATAGTCCAACCTCACATCCGATACGACACGTTCTCAAATTGAAATTAGTCGCCACCATATCGAATAATGAACTCAAGATGGATTGGTTTTAGGTTAGGCTATAGTTTTCGAGCGAGCGCAGCGAGCGAGGGACGCGTAAAGGTGTATCACAAACCAACGGTTTTGGCACATGCGGACATTGAAATATCCGCATCAGCCCGAGGAGCCGGATGTCTTTATCCTATTGCATATTGACAAATGTTTACAGTTTACCTATAGTTTCACATAAATAGTACTATTTCCACATACTACAGTGCACATACTACACATACATTTCCACATACTACAATCTGATGCCCGAAATGGCTGACAAAATTAGGTAATAACACGAAATATATGCAAGGCAATATAAGGTATATGTATAGCTTGGAAGTTGTGATCGTTGCTCGCTCGCTCCGCTCGCTCGTAAAAATCTAGTCCAACCTCACAACCGATCCGACACGTTCGCAAATTCGAAATATGTCGCCGCCATATCGAATAATGAACGCAAGATGGATTGGGGTTAGGTTAGGCTATAGTTTTCGAGCGCTTCACGGCGAGCGAGGGACGCGGAAAGTTGTGTCACAATCCAACGGTTTGGCACATGGGGACATTGAAATATTCGCACCAGCCCGAGGAGCCGGAAGTCTTTATCCTATTGCCTACTGACAAATGTTTACAGTTTACCTACAGTTTCACATACATAGTACTATTTCCACATACTACAGAGCAATGGTGATGTACGAAATGGCGGACAAAATAGGTAATAACACGAAATATATGCAAGGCAATATAAGGTAAATGTATAGCTTGGAAATTGTGATCGTTGCTCGCTCGCTCCGCTCGCTCGTAAAAATTTAGTCCAACCTCACATCCGATACGACACGTTCTCAAATTTGAAAATAGTCGCCACCATATCGAATAATGAACTCAAGATGGATTGGTTTTAGGTTAGGCTACAGTTTTCGAGCGAGCGCAGCGAGCGAGGGACGCGTAAAGGTGTATCACAAACCAACGGTTTGGCACAATGCGGACATTGAAATATTCGCACCAGCCCGAGGAGCCAGAAGTCTTTATCCTATTGCCTACTGACAAATGTTACATTTTATGAATAGTTTCACATGAATAGTACTATTTGCACATAGTAAAGTGCAATGTGATGTCAGAAATGGCTGACAAAATTAGGTAATAACACGAAATATAAGCAAGGCAATATAAGGTATATGTATAGCATCGGAAATTGTAATCGTTGCTCGCACGCTCCGCTCGCTCGTAATATTTAGTCCATCCTCACATCCGATCCGACACGTTCCCAAATTTGAAATATGTCGCCACCATATCGAATAATGAACGCAAGATGGATTGGTTTTAGGTTAGGTTATAGTTGTCGAGCGAGCGCTGCGAGCGAGAGACGCCTAAAGGTGTGTCTCAAACCAACGGTTTGGCAATATACGGACATTGAAACATTCGCACCAGCCCGAGGAGCCGGAAGTATTATCCTATTGCCTACTGACAAATGTTTACAGTTTACCTATAGTTTCACATAAGTAGTACTATTTCCTATAGTACAGTGCAATGTGATGTCCGAAATGGCTGAAAATTAGGTACGAACACGAAATATGTTCAAGGCAATATAAGGTATATGTATAGCTTGGAAATTGTGACCGTTGCTCGCTCGCTCCTCTCGCTCGTAAAAATCTAGTCCAACCTCACAACCGATCCGGACACGTTCGCAAATTCGAAATATGTCGCCCGCCATATCGAATAATGACGCAAGATGGATTGGTTTCAGGTTAGGCTATATTTTTCGATCGAGCGCAGCGAGCGAGGGACGCGGAGAGGTGTGTCACAATCCAACGGTTTGGCATATACGGACATTGAAACATTCGCACCAGCCCGAGGAGCCGGAAGTATTTATCCTTTGCCTACTGACAAATGTTTACAGTTTACCTATAGTTTCACATAAGTAGTACTATTTCTCATAGTACAGTGCAATGTGATGTACGAAATGCTGACAAAATTAGGTAATAACACGAAATATATGCAAGGCAATATAAGGTATATGTATACGCTTGGAAATTGTGATCGTTGCTCGCTCGCTCCGCTCGCTCGTAAAAATCTATTCCAACCTCACAACCGATCCGACACGTTCGCAAATTCGAAATATGTCGCCGCAATATCGAATAATGACGCAAGATGGATTGGAGTTAGGTTACGCTATAGTTTTCGAGCGAGCACGGCGAGCGAGGGACGCCTAAAGGTGTACCCACAAACCAACGGTTTGGCACATGCGGACATTGAAATATCCGCATCAGCCCGAGGAGCCGGATGTCTTTATCCTATTGCCTATAGACAAATGTTTACAGTTTACTATAGTTTCACATAAATAGTACTATTCCACATACTACAGAGCAATGTGATGTACGAAATGGCTGACAAAATTAGGTAATAACACGAAATATATGCAAGGCAATATAAGGTATATGTATAGCTTGGAAATTGTGATCGTTGCTCGCTCGCTCCGCTCGCTCGTAAAAATTTAGTCCAACCTCACATCCGACAAGGCACGTTCTCAAATTTGAAAATTAGTCGCCACCATATCGAATATGAACTCAAGATGGATTGGTTTTAGGTTAGGCTATAGTTTTCGAGCGAGCGCAGCGAGCGAGGGACGCGCAAAGGTGTATCACAAACCAACGGTTTGGCACATGCGGACATTGAAATATTCGCACCAGCCCGAGGAGCCAGAAGTCTTTATCCTATTGCCTACTGAACAAATGTTTACATTTTATGAATAGTTTCACATAAATAGTACTAATTAGGCACATAGTAAAGTGCAAGGTGATGTCAGAAATGGCTGACAAAGTTAGGTAATAACACGAAATATATGCAAGGCATATAAGGTATATGTATAGCTTGGAAATTGTAATCGTTGCTCGCACGCTCCGCTCGCTCGTAAATATTTAGTCCATCCTCACATCCGATCCGACACGTTTCCCAAATTTGAAATATGTCGCCACCATATCGCTATAATGAACGCAAGATGGATTGGTTTTAGGTTATGCTATATTTTTCGATCGAGCGCAGCGAGCGAGGGACGCGGAGAGGGGTGTGTCACAATCCAACGGTTTGGCATATACGGACATTGAAACATTCGCACCAGCCCGAGGAGCCGGAAGTATTTATCCTATTGCCTACTGACAAATGTTTACAGTTTACCTATAGTTTCACATAAATAGTACTATTTCCACATACTACAGTGCAATGTGATGCCCGAAATGGCTGACAAGATTAGGTAATAACACGAAATATATGCAAGGGCAGTATAAGGTATATGTATAGCTTGGAAATTATGACCGTTGCTCGCTCGCTCCTCTCGCTCGTAAAAATCTAGTCCGACCTCACAATCCGATCGACACGTTCCCAAATTGGAAATAAGTCGCCACCATATCGAATAATGAACGCAAGATGGATTGGTTTTAGGTTAGACTATAGCTTTCGAGCGATCACGGCGAGCGAGGGCCGCGGAGAGCTGTGACACAATCCAACGGTTTGCAGATGGGGACATTGAAATATTCGCACCAGCCCGAGGAGCCGGAAGTCTTTATCCTATTTCCTACTGACAAATGTTTACAGTTTACCTATAGTTTCCACATAAGTAGTACTATTTCCTCATAGTATCAGTGCAATGTGATGTACGAAATGGCTGACAAAATTAGGTAATAACACGAAATATATGCAAGGCAATATAATGTATATGTATAGCTTGGGAAATATGATCGTTGCTCGCTCGCTCCGCTCGCTCGTAAAAATTTAGTCCAACCTCAAATCCGATACGACACGTTCCCAAATTTGAAATAAGTCGCCCACCATATCGAATAATGAACTCAAGATGGATTGGTTTTAGGTTAGGCTATAGTTTTCGAGCGTGCGCAGCGAGCGAGGGACGCGTAAAGGTGTATCACAAACCAACGGTTTGGCACATGCGGACATTGAAATTTTCGCACCAGCCCGAGGAGCCAGAAGTCTTTATCGAATTGCCTACTGACAAATGTTTACAGTTTACCAATAGTTTCACATAAATAGTACTATTTGCACTAGTAAAGTGCAATGTGATGTCAGAAATGGCTGACAAAATTAGGTAATAACACGAAATATATGCAAGGCAATATAAGGTATATATTATCTTAGAAATTGTAATCGTTGCTCGCACGCTCCACTCGCTCGTAAATATTTAGTCCATCCTCACATCCGATCCGACACGTTCCCAAATTTGAAATTAGTCGCCACCATATCGAATAATGAACTCAAGATGGATTGGTTTTAGGTTAGGCTATAGTTTTCGAGCGAGCGCAGCGAGCGAGGGACGCGTAAAGGTGTATCACAAACCAACGGTTTGGCACATGCGGACATTGAAATATTCGCACCAGCCCGAGGAGCCAGAAGTCTTTATCCTATTGCCTACTGACAAATGTTTACATTTTATGAATAGTTTCACATAAATAGTACTATTTGCACATAGTAAAGTGCAATGTGATGTCAGAAATGGCTGACAAAATTAGGTAATAACACGAAATATATGCAAGGCAATATAAGGTATAATGTATAGCTTGGAAATTGTAATCGTTGCTCGCACGCTCCGCTCGCTCGTAAATATTTAGTCCCATCCTCACATCCGATCCGACACGTTCCCAAATTTGAAATATGTCGCCACATATCGCTATAATGAACGCAAGATGGATTGGTTTCAGGTTAGGCTATAGTTTTCGATCGAGCGCAGCGAGCGAGGACGCGGAGAGGTGTGTCACAATCCAACGGTTTGGCATATACGGACATTGAAACATTCGCACCAGCCGAGGAGCCGGAAGTCTTTATCCTATTTCCTACTGACAAATGTTTACAGTTTACCTATAGTTTCACACAAGTAGTACTATTTTCCTCATAGTACAGTGCAATGTGATGTACGAAATGGCTGACAAAATTAGGTAATAACACGAAATATATGCAAGGCAATATAAGGTATATGTATAGCTTGGAAATTGTGACCGTTGCTCGCTCGCTCCTCTCGCTCGTAAAAATCTAGTCCAACCTCACAACCGCATCCGACACGTTCGCAAATTCGAAATATGTCGCCACCATATCGAATAATGAACGCAAGATGGATTGGTTTCAGGTTAGGCTATAGTTTTTAGCGCAGCGAGCGAGGGACGCGGAGAGGTGTGTCACAATCCAACGGTTTGGCATATACGGACATTGAAACATTCGCACCAGCCCGAGGAGCCGGAAGTCTTTATCCTATTTCCTACTGACAAATGTTTACAGTTTACCTATAGTTTCACACAAGTAGTACTATTTCCTCATAGTACAGTGCAATGCGATGTACGAAATGGCTGACAAAATTAGGTAATAACACGAAATATATGCAAGGCAATATAAGGTATATGTATAGCTTGGAAATTGTGATCGTTGCACGCTCGCTCCGCTCGCTCGTAAAAATTTAGTCCAACCTCACATCCGATACGACACGTTCTCAAATTTGAAATTAGTCGCCACCATATCGAATAATGAACTCAAGATGGATTGGTTTTAGGTTAGGCTATAGTTTTCGAGCGAGCGCAGCGAGCGAGGGACGCGTAAATGTGTATCACAAACCAACGGTTTGGCAGATGGGGACATTGAAATATTCGCACCAGCCCGAGGGGCCGGAAGTCTTTATCCTATTTCCTACTGACAAATGTTTACAGTTTACCTATAGTTTCACATAAGTAGTACTATTTCCTCATAGTACAGTGCAATGTGATGTACGAAATGGCTGACAAAATTAGGTAATAACACGAAATATATGCAAGGCAATATAAGGTATATGTATAGCTTGGAAATTGTGATCGTTGCTCGCTCGCTCCGCTCGCTCGTAAAAATTTAGTCCAACCTCACATCCGATACGACACGTTCTCAAATTTGAAATTAGTCGCCACCATATCGAATAATGAACTCAAGATGGATTGGTTTTAGGTTAGGCTATAGTTTTCAAGCGAGCGCAGCGAGCGAGGGACGCGTAAAGGTGTATCACAAACCAACGGTTTGGCACATGCGGACATTGAAATATCCGCATCAGCCCGAGGAGCCGGATGTCTTTATCCTATTGCCTATTGACAAATGTTTACAGTTTACCTATAGTTTCACATAAATAGTACTATTTCCACATACTACAGTGCAATGTGATGCCCGAAATGGCTGACAAAATTAGGTAATAACACGAAATATATGCAAGGCAATATAAGGTATATGTATAGCTTGGAAATTGTGATCGTTGCTCGCTCGCTCCGCTCGCTCGTAAAAATCTAGTCCAACCTCACAACCGATCCGACACGTTCGCAAATTCGAAATATGTCGCCGCCATATCGAATAATGAACGCAAGATGGATTGGGGTTAGGTTAGGCTATAGTTTTCGAGCGCTCACGGCGAGCGAGGGACGCGGAAAGTTGTGTCACAATCCAACGGTTTGGCACATGGGGACATTGAAATATTCGCACCAGCCCGAGGAGCCGGAAGTCTTTATCCTAATTCCTACTGACAAATGTTTACAGTTTACCTACAGTTTCACATACATAGTACTATTTCCACATACTACAGAGCAATGTGATGTACGAAATGGCGGACAAAATTAGGTAATAACACGAAATATATGCAAGGCAATATAAGGTAAATGTATAGCTTGGAAATTGTGATCGTTGCTCGCTCGCTCCGCTCGCTCGTAAAAATTTAGTCCAACCTCACATCCGATACGACACGTTCTCAAATTTGAAATTAGTCGCCACCATATCGAATAATGAACTCAAGATGGATTGGTTTTAGGTTAGGCTACAGTTTTCGAGCGAGCGCAGCGAGCGAGGGACGCGTAAAGGTGTATCACAAACCAACGGTTTGGCACATGCGGACATTGAAATATTCGCACCAGCCCGAGGAGCCAGAAGTCTTTATCCTATTGCCTACTGACAAATGTTTACATTTTATGAATAGTTTCACATAAATAGTACTATTTGCACATAGTAAAGTACAATGTGATGTCAGAAATGGCTGACAAAATTAGGTAATAACACGAAATATAAGCAAGGCAATATAAGGTATATGTATAGCATGGAAATTGTAATCGTTGCTCGCACGCTCCGCTCGCTCGTAAATATTTAGTCCATCCTCACATCCGATCCGACACGTTCCCAAATTTGAAATATGTCGCCACCATATCGAATAATGAACGCAAGATGGATTGGTTTTAGGTTAGGTTATAGTTGTCGAGCGAGCGCTGCGAGCGAGAGACGCCTAAAGGTGTGTCTCAAACCAACGGTTTGGCATATACGGACATTGAAACATTCGCACCAGCCCAAGGAGCCGGAAGTATTTATCCTATTGCCTACTGACAAATGTTTACAGTTTACCTATAGTTTCACATAAGTAGTACTATTTCCTCATAGTACAGTGCAATGTGATGTCCGAAATGGCTGAAAATTAGGTACGAACACGAAATATGTTCAAGGCAATATAAGGTATATGTATAGCTTGGAAATTGTGACCGTTGCTCGCTCGCTCCTCTCGCTCGTAAAAATCTAGTCCAACCTCACAACCGATCCGACACGTTCGCAAATTCGAAATATGTCGCCGCCATATCGAATAATGAACTCAAGATGGATTGGTTTTAGATTAGGCTATAGTTTTCGAGCGAGCGCAGCGAGCGAGGGACGCGTAAAGGTGTATCACAAACCAACGGTTTGGCACATGCGGACATTGAAATATCCGCATCAGCCCGAGGAGCCGGATGTCTTTATCCTATTGCCTATTGACAAATGTTTACAGTTTACCTATAGTTTCACATAAATAGTACTATTTCCACATACTACAGTGCAATGTGATGCCAGAAATGGCTGACGAAATTAGGTAATAACACGAAATATATGCAAGGCAATATAAGGTATGTATAGCTTGGAAATTGTGATCGTTGCTCGCTCGCTCCGCTCGCTCGTAAAAATCTATTCCAACCTCACAACCGATCCGACACGTTCGCAAATTCGAAATATGTCGCCGTCATATCGAATAATGAACGCAAGATGGATTGGAGTTAGGTTAGGCTATAGTTTTCGAGCGAGCACGGCGAGCGAGAGACGCCTAAAGGTGTACCACAAACCAACGGTTTGGCACATGCGGACATTGAAATATCCGCATCAGCCCGAGGAGCCGGATGTCTTTATCCTATTGCCTATAGACAAATGTTTACAGTTTACCTATAGTTTCACATAAATAGTACTATTTCCACATACTACAGTGCAATGTGATGTCCCGAAATGGCTGACAAAATTAGGTAATAACACGAAATATATGCAAGGCAATTTAAGGTATATGTATAGCTTGGAAATTGTGATCGTTGCTCGCTCGCTCCGCTCGCTCGTAAAAATCAAGTCCAACCTCACAACCGATCCGACACGTTCGCAAATTCGGAATATGTCGCCGCATATCGAATAATGAACGCAAGATGGATTGGAGTTAGGTTAGGCTATAGTTTTTCGAGCGAGCACGGCGAGCGAGGGACGCGTAAAGCTTTATCACAACCAACGGTTTGGCACATGGGAACATTGAAATATTCGCACCAGCCCGAGGAGCCGGAAGTCTTTACCCTATTGCCTACTGACAAATGTTTACAGTTTACCTACAGTTTCACATAAATAGTACTATTTCCACATACTACAGAGCAATGTGATGTACGAAATGGCTGACAAAATTAGGTTAATAACACGAATATATGCAAGGCAATTGTAAGGTAAATGTATAGCTTGGAAATTGTGATCGTTGCTCGCTCGCTCCGCTCGCACGTAAAATTTAGTCCAACCTCACATCCGACACGACACGTTCTCCAATTTGAAATTAGTCGCCACCATATCGAATAATGAACTCAAGATGGATTGGTTTCAGGTTAGGCTATAATTTTTCGATCGAGCGCAGCGAGCGAGGGACGCGGAGAGGTGTGTCACAATCCAACGGTTTGGCATATACGGACATTGAAACATTCGCACCAGCCCGAGGAGCCGGAAGTATTTATCCTTTGCCTACTGACAAATGTTTACAGTTTACCTATAGTTTCACATAAGTAGTACTATTTTCCACATACTACAGTGCAATGTGATGTCCGAAAAGGCTGACAAAATTAGGTAATAACACGAAATATATGCAAGGCAATATAAGGTATATGTATAGCTTGGAAATTGTGATCGTTGCTCGCTCGCTCCGCTCGCTCGTAAAAATTTAGTCCAACCTCACATCCGATACGACACGTTCTCAAATTTGAAATTAGTCGCCACCATATCGAATAATGAACTCAAGATGGATTGGTTTTAGATTAGGCTATAGTTTTCGAGCGAGCGCAGCGAGCGAGGGACGCGTAAAGGTGTATCACAAACCAACGGTTTGGCACATGCGGACATTGAAATATCCGCATCAGCCCGAGGAGCCAGAAGTCTTTATCCTATTGCCTACTGACAAATGTTTACATTTTATGAATAGTTTCACATAAATAGTACTATTTGCACATAGTAAAGTGCAATGTGATGTCAGAAATGGCTGACAAAATTAGGTAATAACACGAAATATATGCAAGGCAATATAAGGTATATGTATAGCTTGGAAATTGTAATCGTTGCTCGCACGCTCCGCTCGCTCGTAAATATTTAGTCCATCCTCACATCCGATCCGACACGTTCCCAAATTTGAAATATGTCGCCACCATATCGCTATAATGAACGCAAGATGGATTGGTTTTAGGTTATGCTATATTTTTCGATCGAGCGCAGCGAGCGAGGGACGCGGAGAGGTGTGTCACAATCCAGCGGTTTTGGCATATACGGACATTGAAACATTCGCACAGCTCGAGGAGCCGGAAGTATTTATCCTATTGCCTACTGACAAATGTTTACAGTTTACCTATAGTTTCACATAAATAGTACTATTTCCACATACTACAGTGCAATGTGATGTCCGAAATGGCTGATAAAATTAGGTAATAACACGAAATATATGCAAGGCAGTATAAGGTATATGTATAGCTTGGAAATTATGACCGTTGCTCGCTCGCTCCTCTCGCTCGTAAAAATCTAGTCCAACCTCACAACCGATCGGACACGTTTCCCAAATTTGAAATAAGTCGCCACCATATCGAATAATGAACGCAAGATGGATTGGATTTAGGTTAGACTATAGCTTTCGAGCGATCACGGCGAGCGAGGGCCGCGGAGAGCTGTGACACAATCCAACGGTTTGGCAGATGGGGACATTGAAATATTCGCACCAGCCCGAGGAGCCGGAAGTCTTTATCCTATTTCCTACTGACAAATGTTTACAGTTTACCTATAGTTTCACATAAGTAGTACTATTTCCTCATAGTACAGTGCAATGTGATGTACGAAATGGCTGACAAAATTAGGTAATAACACGAAATATATGCAAGGCAATATAAGGTATATGTATAGCTTGGAAATTGTGAACGTTGCTCGCTCGCTCCGCTCGCTCGAAAAAATTTAGTCCAACCTCACATCCGATACGACACGTTCTCAAATTTGAAATTAGTCGCCGCCATATCGAATAATGAACGCAAGATGGATTGGAGTTAGGTTTGGCTATAGTCTTCGAGCGAGCACGGCGATCGAGGGACGCGGAAAGTTGTGTCACAATCCAACGGTTTGGCACATGGGGACATTGAATTATTCGCACCAGCCCCGAGGAGCCGGAAGTCTTTATCCTATTGCCTACTGACAAATGTTTACAGTTTACCTATAGTTTCCACATAAATAGTACTATTTCCACATACTACAGAGCAATGTGATGTACGAAATGGCTGACAAAATTAGGTAATAACACAAAATATATGCAAGGCAATATTAGGTATATGTATATCTTGGAAATTGTGATCGTTGCTAGCTCGCACCGCTCGCTCGTAAAAATCTAGTCCCAACCTCACAACCGATCCGACACGTTCGCAAATTCGAAATATGTCGCGCCATATGGAATAATGAACGCAAGATGGATTGGAGTTAGGTTAGGCTATAGTTTTCGAGCGAGCACGGCGAGCGAGGGCGCGTAAAGGTGTATCACAAACCAACGGTTTTGGAACATGCGGATATTGAAATATCCGCATCAGCCCGAGGAGCCGGATGTCTTTATCCTATTGCCTATTGACAAATGTTTACAGTTTACCTATAGTTTCACATAAATAGTACTATTTCCACATACTACAGTGCAATGTGATGCCAGAAATGGCTGACAAAATTAGGTAATAACACGAAATATATGCAAGGCAATATAAGGTATATGTATAGCTTGGAAATTGTAATCGTTGCTCGCACGCTCCGCTCGCTCGTAAATATTTAGTCCATCCTCACATCCGATCCGACACGTTCCCAAATTTGAAATATGTCGCCACCATATCGCTATAATGAACGCAAGATGGATTGGTTTTAGGTTATGCTATATTTTTCGATCGAGCGCAGCGAGCGAGGGACGCGGAGAGGTCTGTCACAATCCAACGGTTTGGCATATACGGACATTGATAACATTCGCACCAGCCCGAGGAGCCGGAAGTATTTATCCTATTGCCTACTGACAAATGTTTACAGTTTACCTATAGTTTCACATAAATAGTACTATTTCCACATACTACAGTGCAATGTGATGTCCGAAATGGCTGACAAATTAGGTAATAACACGAAATATATGCAAGGCAGTATAAGGTATATGTATAGCTTGGAAATTATGACCGTTGCTCGCTCGCTCCTCTCGCTCGTAAAAAATCTAGTCCAACCTCACAACCGATCGGACACGTTCCCAAATTTGAAATAAGTCGCCACATATCGAATAATGAACGCAAGATGGATTGGTTTTAGGTTAGACTATAGCTTTCGAGCGATCACGGCGAGCGAGGGCCGCGGAGAGCTGTGGACACAATCCAACGGTTGGCAGATGGGGACATTGAAATATTCGCACAGCCCGAGGAGCCGGAAGTCTTTATCCTATTTCCTACTGACAAATGTTTACAGTTTACCTATAGTTTCACATAAGTAGTACTATTTCCTCATAGTACAGTGCAATGTGATGTACGAAATGGCTGACAAAATTAGGTAATAACACGAAAATATATGCAAGGCAATATAAGGTATATGTATAGCTTGGAAATTGTGATCGTTGCTCGCTCGCTCCGCTCGCTCGTAAAAATTTAGTCCAACCTCACATCCGATACGACACGTTCTCAAATTTGAAATTAGTCGCCACCATATCGAATAATGAACTCAAGATGGATTGGTTTTAGATTAGGGCTATAGTTTTCGAGCGAGCGCAGCGAGCGAGGGACGCGTAAAGGTGTATCACAAACCAACGGTTTGGCACATGCGGACATTGAAATATCCGCATCAGCCCGAGGAGCCGGATGTCTTTATCCTATTGCCTATTGACAAATGTTTTACAGTTTACCTATAGTTTCACATAAATAGTACTATTTCCACATACTACAGTGCAAAAGTGATGCCAGAAATGGCTGACAAAATTAGGTAATAACACGAAATATATGCAAGGCAATATAAGGTATATGTATAGCTTGGAAAATTGTGATCGTTGCTCGCTCGCTCCGCTCGCTCGTAAAAATCTAGTCCAACCTCACAACCGATCCGACACGTTCGCAAATTCGAAATTATGCCGCCGCCATATCGAATAATGAACGCAAGATGGATTAGAGTTAGGTTAGGCTATAGTTTTCGAGCGAGCACGGCGAGCGAGGGACGCGTAAAGGTGTATCACAAACCAACGGTTTGGCAACATGCGGACATTGAAATATCCGCATCAGCCCGAGGAGCCGGATGTCTTTATCCTATTGCCTATTGACAAATGTTTACAGTTTACCTATAGTTTCACATAAATAGTACTATTTCCACATACTACAGTGCAATGTGATGCCAGAAATGGCTGACAAAATTAGGTAATAACACGAAATATATGCAAGGCAATATAAGGTATATGTATAGCTTGGAAATTGTGATCGTCGCTCGCTCGCTCCGCTCGCTCGTAAAATCTAGTCCATCCTCACAACCGATCCGACACGTTCGCAAATTCGAAATATGTCGCCGCCATATCGAATAATGGACGCAAGATGGATTGGAGTTAGGTTAGGCTATAGTTTTCGAGCGAGCACGGCGAGCGAGGGACGCGTAAAGGTGTATCACAAACAACGGTTTGGCACATGCGGACATTGAAATATCCGCATCAGCCCGAGGAGCCGGATGTCTTTATCCTATTGCCTATTGACAAATGTTTACAGTTTACCTATAGTTTCACATAAATAGTACTATTTCCACATACTACAGTGCAATGTGATGTCCGAAATGGCTGACAAAATTAGGTAATAACACGAAATATATGCAAGGCAATTTAAGGTATATGTATAGCTTGGAAATTGTGATCGTTGCTCGTTCGCTCCGCTCACTCGTAAAAATCTAGTCCAACCTCACAACCGATCCGACACGTTCGCAAATTCGAATATGTCGCCGCCATATCGAATAATGAACGCAAGATGGATTGGAGTTAGGTTAGGCTATAGTTTTTCGAGCGAGCACGGCGAGCGAGGGACGCGTAAAGGTGTATCACAAACCAACGGTTTGGCACATGCGGACATTGAAATATCCGCATCAGCTCGAGGAGCCGGTTGTCTTTATCCTATTGCCTATTGCCAAATGTTTACAGTTTACCTATAGTTTCACATAAATAGTACTATTTCCACATACTACAGTGCAATGTGATGTCCGAAATGGCTGACAAAATTAGGTAATAGCACGAAATATATGCAAGGCAATTTAAGGTATATGTATAGCTTGGAAATTGTGATCGTTGCTCGCTCGCTCCGCTCACTCGTAAAAATCTAGTCCAACCTCACAACCGATCCGACACGTTCGCAAATTCGAAATATGTCGCCGCCATATCGAATAATGAACGCAAGATGGATTGGAGTTAGGTTAGGCTATAGTTTTCGAGCGAGCACGGCGAGCGAGGGACGCGTAAAGGTGTATCACAAACCAACGGTTTGGCACATGCGGACATTGAAATATCCGCATCAGCTCGAGGAGCCGGATGTCTTTATCCTATTGCCTATTGACAAATGTTTACAGTTTACCTATAGTTTCAAATAAATAGTACTATTTCCACATACTACAGTGCAATGTGATGTCCGAAATGGCTGACAAAATTAGGTAATAACACGAAATATATGCAAGGCAATATAAGGTATATGTATAGCTTGGAAATTGTGATCGTTGCTCGCTCGCTCCGCTCGCTCGTAAAAATCTAGTCCAACCTCACAACCGATCCGACACGTTCGCAAATTCGAAATATGTCGCCGCCATATCGAATAATGAACGCAAGATGGATTGGAGTTAGGTTAGGCTATAGTTTTCGAGCGAGCACGGCGAGCGAGGGACGCGGAAAGTTGTGTCACAATCCAACGGTTTGGCACATGGGAACATTGAAATATTCGCACCAGCCCGAGGAGCCGGAAGTCTTTATCCTATTGCCTACTGACAAATGTTTACAGTTTACCTACAGTTTCACATAAATAGTACTATTTCCACATACTACAGAGCAATGTGATGTACGAAATGGCTGACAAAATTAGGTAATAACACGAAATATATGCAAGGCAATATAAGGTAAATGTATAGCTTGGAAATTGTGATCGTTGCTCGCTCGCTCCTCTCGCTCGTAAAAATCTAGTCCGACCTCACAACCGATCGGACACGTTCCCAAATTTGAAATAAGTCGCCACCATATCGAATAATGAACGCAAGATGGATTGGTTTTAGGTTAGACTATAGCTTTCGAGCGATCACGGCGAGCGAGGGCCGCGGAGAGCTGTGACACAATCCAACGGTTTGGCAGATGGGGACATTGAAATATTCGCACCAGCCCGAGGAGCCGGAAGTCTTTATCCTATTTCCTACTGACAAATGTTTACAGTTTACCTATAGTTTCACATAAGTAGTACTATTTCCTCATAGTACAGTGCAATGTGATGTACGAAATGGCTGACAAAATTAGGTAATAACACGAAATATATGCAAGGCAATATAAGGTATATGTATAGCTTGGAAATTGTGATCGTTGCTCGCTCGCTCCGCTCGCTCGTAAAAATTTAGTCCAACCTCACATCCGATACGACACGTTCTCAAATTTGAAATTAGTCGCCACCATATCGAATAATGAACTCAAGATGGATTGGTTTTAGATTAGGCTATAGTTTTCGAGCGAGCGCAGCGAGCGAGGGACGCGTAAAGGTGTATCACAAACCAACGGTTTGGCACATGCGGACATTGAAATATCCGCATCAGCCCGAGGAGCCAGAAGTCTTTATCCTATTGCCTACTGACAAATGTTTACATTTTATGAATAGTTTCACATAAATAGTACTATTTGCACATAGTAAAGTGCAATGTGATGTCAGAAATGGCTGACAAAATTAGGTAATAACACGAAATATATGCAAGGCAATATAAGGTATATGTATAGCTTGGAAATTGTAATCGTTGCTCGCACGCTCCGCTCGCTCGTAAATATTTAGTCCATCCTCACATCCGATCCGACACGTTCCCAAATTTGAAATATGTCGCCACCATATCGCTATAATGAACGCAAGATGGATTGGTTTTAGGTTATGCTATATTTTTCGATCGAGCGCAGCGAGCGAGGGACGCGGAGAGGTGTGTCACAATCCGGCGGTTTGGCATATACGGACATTGAAACATTCGCACCAGCTCGAGGAGCCGGAAGTATTTATCCTATTGCCTACTGACAAATGTTTACAGTTTACCTATAGTTTCACATAAATAGTACTATTTCCACATACTACAGTGCAATGTGATGTCCGAAATGGCTGATAAAATTAGGTAATAACACGAAATATATGCAAGGCAGTATAAGGTATATGTATAGCTTGGAAATTATGACCGTTGCTCGCTCGCTCCTCTCGCTCGTAAAAATCTAGTCCAACCTCACAACCGATCGGACACGTTCCCAAATTTGAAATAAGTCGCCACCATATCGAATAATGAACGCAAGATGGATTGGATTTAGGTTAGACTATAGCTTTCGAGCGATCACGGCGAGCGAGGGCCGCGGAGAGCTGTGACACAATCCAACGGTTTGGCAGATGGGGACATTGAAATATTCGCACCAGCCCGAGGAGCCGGAAGTCTTTATCCTATTTCCTACTGACAAATGTTTACAGTTTACCTATAGTTTCACATAAGTAGTACTATTTCCTCATAGTACAGTGCAATGTGATGTACGAAATGGCTGACAAAATTAGGTAATAACACAAAATATATGCAAGGCAATATTAGGTATATGTATATCTTGGAAATTGTGATCGTTGCTAGCTCGCACCGCTCGCTCGTAAAAATCTAGTCCAACCTCACAACCGATCCGACACGTTCGCAAATTCGAAATATGTCGCCGCCATATGGAATAATGAACGCAAGATGGATTGGAGTTAGGTTAGGCTATAGTTTTCGAGCGAGCACGGCGAGCGAGGGCGCGTAAAGGTGTATCACAAACCAACGGTTTGGAACATGCGGATATTGAAATATCCGCATCAGCCCGAGGAGCCGGATGTCTTTATCCTATTGCCTATTGACAAATGTTTACAGTTTACCTATAGTTTCACATAAATAGTACTATTTCCACATACTACAGTGCAATGTGATGCCAGAAATGGCTGACAAAATTAGGTAATAACACGAAATATATGCAAGGCAATATAAGGTATATGTATAGCTTGGAAATTGTAATCGTTGCTCGCACGCTCCGCTCGCTCGTAAATATTTAGTCCATCCTCACATCCGATCCGACACGTTCCCAAATTTGAAATATGTCGCCACCATATCGCTATAATGAACGCAAGATGGATTGGTTTTAGGTTATGCTATATTTTTCGATCGAGCACAGCGAGCGAGGGACGCGGAGAGGTCTGTCACAATCCAACGGTTTGGCATATACGGACATTGAAACATTCGCACCAGCCCGAGGAGCCGGAAGTATTTATCCTATTGCCTACTGACAAATGTTTACAGTTTACCTATAGTTTCACATAAATAGTACTATTTCCACATACTACAGTGCAATGTGATGTCCGAAATGGCTGACAAAATTAGGTAATAACACGAAATATATGCAAGGCAGTATAAGGTATATGTATAGCTTGGAAATTATGACCGTTGCTCGCTCGCTCCTCTCGCTCGTAAAAATCTAGTCCAACCTCACAACCGATCGGACACGTTCCCAAATTTGAAATAAGTCGCCACCATATCGAATAATGAACGCAAGATGGATTGGTTTTAGGTTAGACTATAGCTTTCGAGCGATCACGGCGAGCGAGGGCCGCGGAGAGCTGTGACACAATCCAACGGTTTGGCAGATGGGGACATTGAAATATTCGCACCAGCCCGAGGAGCCGGAAGTCTTTATCCTATTTCCTACTGACAAATGTTTACAGTTTACCTATAGTTTCACATAAGTAGTACTATTTCCTCATAGTACAGTGCAATGTGATGTACGAAATGGCTGACAAAATTAGGTAATAACACGAAATATATGCAAGGCAATATAAGGTATATGTATAGCTTGGAAATTGTGATCGTTGCTCGCTCGCTCCGCTCGCTCGTAAAAATTTAGTCCAACCTCACATCCGATACGACACGTTCTCAAATTTGAAATTAGTCGCCACCATATCGAATAATGAACTCAAGATGGATTGGTTTTAGATTAGGCTATAGTTTTCGAGCGAGCGCAGCGAGCGAGGGACGCGTAAAGGTGTATCACAAACCAACGGTTTGGCACATGCGGACATTGAAATATCCGCATCAGCCCGAGGAGCCGGATGTCTTTATCCTATTGCCTATTGACAAATGTTTACAGTTTACCTATAGTTTCACATAAATAGTACTATTTCCACATACTACAGTGCAAAGTGATGCCAGAAATGGCTGACAAAATTAGGTAATAACACGAAATATATGCAAGGCAATATAAGGTATATGTATAGCTTGGAAATTGTGATCGTTGCTCGCTCGCTCCGCTCGCTCGTAAAAATCTAGTCCAACCTCACAACCGATCCGACACGTTCGCAAATTCGAAATATGCCGCCGCCATATCGAATAATGAACGCAAGATGGATTAGAGTTAGGTTAGGCTATAGTTTTCGAGCGAGCACGGCGAGCGAGGGACGCGTAAAGGTGTATCACAAACCAACGGTTTGGCACATGCGGACATTGAAATATCCGCATCAGCCCGAGGAGCTGGATGTCTTTATCCTATTGCCTATTGACAAATGTTTACAGTTTACCTATAGTTTCACATAAATAGTACTATTTCCACATACTACAGTGCAATGTGATGCCAGAAATGGCTGACAAAATTAGGTAATAACACGAAATATATGCAAGGCAATATAAGGTATATGTATAGCTTGGAAATTGTGATCGTTGCTCGCTCGCTCCGCTCGCTCGTAAAAATCTAGTCCATCCTCACAACCGATCCGACACGTTCGCAAATTCGAAATATGTCGCCGCCATATCGAATAATGGACGCAAGATGGATTGGAGTTAGGTTAGGCTATAGTTTTCGAGCGAGCACGGCGAGCGAGGGACGCGTAAAGGTGTATCACAAACCAACGGTTTGGCACATGCGGACATTGAAATATCCGCATCAGCCCGAGGAGCCGGATGTCTTTATCCTATTGCCTATTGACAAATGTTTACAGTTTACCTATAGTTTCACATAAATAGTACTATTTCCACATACTACAGTGCAATGTGATGTCCGAAATGGCTGACAAAATTAGGTAATAACACGAAATATATGCAAGGCAATTTAAGGTATATGTATAGCTTGGAAATTGTGATCGTTGCTCGTTCGCTCCGCTCACTCGTAAAAATCTAGTCCAACCTCACAACCGAACCGACACGTTCGCAAATTCGAAATATGTCGCCGCCATATCGAATAATGAACGCAAGATGGATTGGAGTTAGGTTAGGCTATAGTTTTCGAGCGAGCACGGCGAGCGAGGGACGCGTAAAGGTGTATCACAAACCAACGGTTTGGCACATGCGGACATTGAAATATCCGCATCAGCTCGAGGAGCCGGATGTCTTTATCCTATTGCCTATTGACAAATGTTTACAGTTTACCTATAGTTTCACATAAATAGTACTATTTCCACATACTACAGTGCAATGTGATGTCCGAAATGGCTGACAAAATTAGGTAATAGCACGAAATATATGCAAGGCAATTTAAGGTATATGTATAGCTTGGAAATTGTGATCGTTGCTCGCTCGCTCCGCTCACTCGTAAAAATCTAGTCCAACCTCACAACCGATCCGACACGTTCGCAAATTCGAAATATGTCGCCGCCATATCGAATAATGAACGCAAGATGGATTGGAGTTAGGTTAGGCTATAGTTTTCGAGCGAGCACGGCGAGCGAGGGACGCGTAAAGGTGTATCACAAACCAACGGTTTGGCACATGCGGACATTGAAATATCCGCATCAGCTCGAGGAGCCGGATGTCTTTATCCTATTGCCTATTGACAAATGTTTACAGTTTACCTATAGTTTCAAATAAATAGTACTATTTCCACATACTACAGTGCAATGTGATGTCCGAAATGGCTGACAAAATTAGGTAATAACACGAAATATATGCAAGGCAATATAAGGTATATGTATAGCTTGGAAATTGTGATCGTTGCTCGCTCGCTCCGCTCGCTCGTAAAAATCTAGTCCAACCTCACAACCGATCCGACACGTTCGCAAATTCGAAATATGTCGCCGCCATATCGAATAATGAACGCAAGATGGATTGGAGTTAGGTTAGGCTATAGTTTTCGAGCGAGCACGGCGAGCGAGGGACGCGGAAAGTTGTGTCACAATCCAACGGTTTGGCACATGGGAACATTGAAATATTCGCACCAGCCCGAGGAGCCGGAAGTCTTTATCCTATTGCCTACTGACAAATGTTTACAGTTTACCTACAGTTTCACATAAATAGTACTATTTCCACATACTACAGAGCAATGTGATGTACGAAATGGCTGACAAAATTAGGTAATAACACGAAATATATGCAAGGCAATATAAGGTAAATGTATAGCTTGGAAATTGTGATCGTTGCTCGCTCGCTCCGCTCGCTCGTAAAAATTTAGTCCAACCTCACATCCGACACGACACGTTCTCAAATTTGAAATTAGTCGCCACCATATCGAATAATGAACTCAAGATGGATTGGTTTTAGGTTAGGCTATAGCTTTCGAGCGAGCGCAGCGAGCGAGGGACGCGCAAAGGTGTATCACAAACCAACGGTTTGGCACATGCGGACATTGAAATATTCGCACCAGCCCGAGGAGCCAGAAGTCTTTATCCTATTGCCTACTGACAAATGTTTACATTTTATGAATAGTTTCACATAAATAGTACTATTTGCACATAGTAAAGTGCAATGTGATGTCAGAAATGGCTGACAAATTTAGGTAATAACACGAAATATATGCAAGGCAATATAAGGTATATGTATAGCTTGGAAATTGTAATCGTTGCTCGCACGCTCCGCTCGCTCGTAAATATTTAGTCCATCCTCACATCCGATCCGACACGTTCCCAAATTTGAAATATGTCGCCACCATATCGCTATAATGAACGCAAGATGGATTGGTTTTAGGTTATGCTATAGTTGTCGAGCGAGCGCTGCGAGCGTGAGACGCCTAAAGGTGTGTCTCAAACCAACGGTTTGGCATATACGGACATTGAAACATTCGCACCAGCCCGAGGAGCCGGAAGCATTTATCCTATTGCCTACTGACAAATGTTTACAGTTTACCTATAGTTTCACATAAGTAGTACTATTTCCTCATAATACAGTGCAATGTGATGTCCGAAATGGCTGAAAATTAGGTAGGAACACGAAATATATGCAAGGCAATATAAGGTATATGTATAGCTTGGAAATTGTGATCGTTGCTCGCTCGCTTCGCTCGCTCGTAAAAATTTAGTTCAACCTCACATCCGATACGACACGTTCTCAAATTTGAAATTAGTCGCCACCATATCGAATAATGAACTCAAGATGGATTGGTTTTAGGTTAGGCTATAGTTTTCGAGCGAGCGCAGCGAGCGAGGGACGCGTAAATGTGTATCACAAACCAACGGTTTGGCAGATGGGGACATTGAAATATTCGCACCAGCCCGAGGAGCCGGAAATCTTTATCCTATTTCCTACTGACAAATGTTTACAGTTTACCTATAGTTTCACACAAGTAGTACTATTTCCTCATAGTACAGTGCAATGTGATGTACGAAATGGCTGACAAAATTAGGTAATAACACGAAATATATGCAAGGCAATATAAGGTATATGTATAGCTTGGAAATTGTGATCGTTGCTCGCTCGTTCCGCTCGCTCGTAAAAATTTAGTCCAACCTCACATCCGATACGACACGTTCTCAAATTTGAAATTAGTCGCCACCATATCGAATAATGAACTCAAGATGGATTGGTTTTAGGTTAGGCTACAGTTTTCGAGCGAGCGCAGCGAGCGAGGGACGCGTAAATGTGTATCACAAACCAACGGTTTGGCAGATGGGGACATTGAAATATTCGCACCAGCCCGAGGGACCGGAAGTCTTTATCCTATTTCCTACTGACAAATGTTTACAGTTTACCTATAGTTTCACATAAGTAGTACTATTTCCTCATAGTACAGTGCAATGTGATGTCCGAAATGGCTGACAAAATTATGTACTAACACGAATGACATGCAAGGCAATATAAGGTATATGTACAGCTTGGAAATTGTGACCGTTGCTCGCTCGCTCCGCTCGCTCGTAAAAATGTAGTCCAACCTCACAACCGATCCGACACGTTCGCAAATTCGAAATATGTCGCCGCCATATCGAATAATGAACGTAAGATGGATTGGTTTTACGTTAGGCTATAGTTTTCGAGCGAGCGCAGCGAGCGAGAGACGCCTAAAGGTGTGTCACAAACCAACGGTTTGGCATATACGGACATTGAAACATTCGCACCAGCCCGAGGGGCCGGAAGTATTTATCCTATTGCCTACTGACAAATGTTTACAGTTTACCTATAGTTTCACATAAGTAGTACTATTTCCTCATAGTAAAGTGCAATGTGATGTCCGAAATGGCTGACAAAATTAGGTAATAACACGAAATATATGCAAGGCAATATAAGGTATATGTATAGCTTGGAAATCGTGACCGTTGCTCGCTCGCTCCGCTCGCTCGTAAAAATTTAGTCCAACCTCACATCCGATCCGACACGATCCCAAATTTGAAATTAGTTTCCTCCATATCGAATGACTAACGCAAGAGGGATTCCTTCTAGGTTAGGCTATAGCTTTCTAGCGAGCACGGCGAGCGAGGGACGAGTAAATGTGTGTCACAAACCAACGGTTTGGCACATACGGACATTGAAATGTTCGCACCAGCCAGAGGAGCCGAAAGTCTTTATCCTATTGCCTACTGACAAATGTTTACAGTTTACCTATAGTTTCACATAAATAGTACTATTTCCACATACTACAGAGCAATGTGATGTCCGAAATGGCTGACAAAATTAGGTAATAACACGAAATATATGCAAGGCAATATAAGGTATATGTATAGCTTGGAAATTGTAATAGTTGCTCGCACGCTCCGCTCGCTCGTAAATATTTAGTCCATCCTCATATCCGATCCGACACGTTCCCAAATTTGAAATATGTCGCCACCATATCGAATAATGAACTCAAGATGGATTGGTTTTAGATTAGGCTATAGTTTTCGAGCGAGCGCAGCGAGCGAGGGACGCGTAAAGGTGTATCACAAACCAACGGTTTGGCACATGCGGACATTGAAATATCCGCATCAGCCCGAGGAGCCGGATGTCTTTATCCTATTGCCTATTGACAAATGTTTACAGTTTACCTATAGTTTCACATAAATAGTACTATTTCCACATACTACAGTGCAATGTGATGCCAGAAATGGCTGACGAAATTAGGTAATAACACGAAATATATGCAAGGCAATATAAGGTATATGTATAGCTTGGAAATTGTGATCGTTGCTCGCTCCTTCCGCTCGCTCGTAAAAATCTATTCCAACCTCACAACCGATCCGACACGTTCGCAAATTCGAAATATGTCGCCGCCATATCGAATAATGAACGCAAGATGGATTGGAGTTAGGTTAGGCTATAGTTTTCGAGCGAGCACGGCGAGCGAGGGACGCCTAAAGGTGTACCACAAACCAACGGTTTGGCACATGCGGACATTGAAATATCCGCATCAGCCCGAGGAGCCGGATGTCTTTATCCTATTGCCTATAGACAAATGTTTACAGTTTACCTATAGTTTCACATAAATAGTACTATTTCCACATACTACACTGCAATGTGATGTCCGAAATGGCTGACAAAATTAGGTAATAACACGAAATATATGCAAGGCAATTTAAGGTATATGTATAGCTTGGAAATTGTGATCGTTGCTCGCTCGCTCCGCTCGCTCGTAAAAATCTAGTCCAACCTCACAACCGATCCGACACGTTCGGAATATGTCGCCGCCATATCGAATAATGAACGCAAGATGGATTGGAGTTAGGTTAGGCTATAGTTTTCGAGCGAGCACGGCGAGCGAGGGACGCGTAAAGCTGTATCACAAACCAACGGTTTGGCACATGGGAACATTGAAATATTCGCACCAGCCCGAGGAGCCGGAAGTCTTTACCCTATTGCCTACTGACAAATGTTTACAGTTTACCTACAGTTTCACATAAATAGTACTATTTCCACATACTACAGAGCAATGTGATGTACGAAATGGCTGACAAAATTAGGTAATAACACGAAATATATGCAAGGCAATGTAAGGTAAATGTATAGCTTGGAAATTGTGATCGTTGCTCGCTCGCTCCGCTCGCTCGTAAAAATTTAGTCCAACCTCACATCCGACACGACACGTTCTCAAATTTGAAATTAGTCGCCACCATATCGAATAATGAACTCAAGATGGATTGGTTTCAGGTTAGGCTATATTTTTCGATCGAGCGCAGCGAGCGAGGGACGCGGAGAGGTGTGTCACAATCCAACGGTTTGGCATATACGGACATTGAAACATTCGCACCAGCCCGAGGAGCCGGAAGTATTTATCCTTTGCCTACTGACAAATGTTTACAGTTTACCTATAGTTTCACATAAGTAGTACTATTTCCACATACTACAGTGCAATGTGATGTCCGAAATGGCTGACAAAATTAGGTAATAACACGAAATATATGCAAGGCAATATAAGGTATATGTATAGCTTGGAAATTGTGATCGTTGCTCGCTCGCTCCGCTCGCTCGTAAAAATTTAGTCCAACCTCACATCCGACACGACACGTTCTCAAATTTGAAATTAGTCGCCACCATATCGAATAATGAACTCAAGATGGATTGGTTTTAGGTTAGGCTATAGTTTTCGAGCGAGCGCAGCGAGCGAGGGACGCGCAAAGGTGTATCACAAACCAACGGTTTGGCACATGCGGACATTGAAATATTCGCACCAGCCCGAGGAGCCAGAAGTCTTTATCCTATTGCCTACTGACAAATGTTTACATTTTATGAATAGTTTCACATAAATAGTACTATTTGCACATAGTAAAGTGCAATGTGATGTCAGAAATGGCTGACAAAATTAGGTAATAACACGAAATATATGCAAGGCAATATAAGGTATATGTATAGCTTGGAAATTGTAATCGTTGCTCGCACGCTCCGCTCGCTCGTAAATATTTAGTCCATCCTCACATCCGATCCGACACGTTCCCAAATTTGAAATATGTCGCCACCATATCGCTATAATGAACGCAAGATGGATTGGTTTTAGGTTATGCTATATTTTTCGATCGAGCGCAGCGAGCGAGGGACGCGGAGAGGTGTGTCACAATCCAACGGTTTGGCATATACGGACATTGAAACATTCGCACCAGCCCGAGGAGCCGGAAGTATTTATCCTATTGCCTGCTGACAAATGTTTACAGTTTACCTATAGTTTCACATAAATAGTACTATTTCCACATACTACAGTGCAATGTGATGTCCGAAATGGCTGACAAAATTAGGTAATAACACGAAATATATGCAAGGCAGTATAAGGTATATGTATAGCTTGGAAATTATGACCGTTGCTCGCTCGCTCCTCTCGCTCGTAAAAATCTAGTCCAACCTCACAACCGATCGGACACGTTCCCAAATTTGAAATAAGTCGCCACCATATCGAATAATGAACGCAAGATGGATTGGATTTAGGTTAGACTATAGCTTTCGAGCGATCACGGCGAGCGAGGGCCGCGGAGAGCTGTGACACAATCCAACGGTTTGGCAGATGGGGACATTGAAATATTCGCACCAGCCCGAGGAGCCGGAAGTCTTTATCCTATTTCCTACTGACAAATGTTTACAGTTTACCTATAGTTTCACATAAGTAGTACTATTTCCTCATAGTACAGTGCAATGTGATGTACGAAATGGCTGACAAAATTAGGTAATAACACGAAATATATGCAAGGCAATATAAGGTATATGTATAGCTTGGAAATTGTGATCGTTGCTCGCTCTCTCCGCTCGCTCGAAAAAATTTAGTCCAACCTCACATCCGATACGACACGTTCTCAAATTTGAAATTAGTCGCCGCCATATCGAATAATGAACGCAAGATGGATTGGAGTTAGGTTTGGCTATAGTTTTCGAGCGAGCACGGCGATCGAGGGACGCGGAAAGTTGTGTCACAATCCAACGGTTTGGCACATGGGGACATTGAAATATTCGCACCAGCCCGAGGAGCCGGAAGTCTTTATCCTATTGCCTACTGACAAATGTTTACAGTTTACCTATAGTTTCACATAAATAGTATTATTTCCACATACTACAGAGCAATGTGATGTACGAAATGGCTGACAAAATTAGGTAATAACACAAAATATATGCAAGGCAATATTAGGTATATGTATATCTTGGAAATTGTGATCGTTGCTAGCTCGCACCGCTCGCTCGTAAAAATCTAGTCCAACCTCACAACCGATCCGACACGTTCGCAAATTCGAAATATGTCGCCGCCATATGGAATAATGAACGCAAGATGGATTGGAGTTAGGTTAGGCTATAGTTTTCGAGCGAGCACGGCGAGCGAGGGCGCGTAAAGGTGTATCACAAACCAACGGTTTGGCACATGCGGACATTGAAATATCCGCATCAGCCCGAGGAGCCGGATGTCTTTATCCTATTGCCTATTGACAAATGTTTACAGTTTACCTATAGTTTCACATAAATAGTACTATTTCCACATACTACAGTGCAATGTGATGTCAGAAATGGCTGACAAAATTAGGTAATAACACGAAATATATGCAAGGCAATATAAGGTATATGTATAGCTTGGAAATTGTAATCGTTGCTCGCACGCTCCGCTCGCTCGTAAATATTTAGTCCATCCTCACATCCGATCCGACACGTTCCCAAATTTGAAATATGTCGCCACCATATCGCTATAATGAACGCAAGATGGATTGGTTTTAGGTTATGCTATATTTTTCGATCGAGCGCAGCGAGCGAGGGACGCGGAGAGGTGTGTCACAATCCAACGGTTTGGCATATACGGACATTGAAACATTCGCACCAGCCCGAGGAGCCGGAAGTATTTATCCTATTGCCTGCTGACAAATGTTTACAGTTTACCTATAGTTTCACATAAATAGTACTATTTCCACATACTACAGTGCAATGTGATGTCCGAAATGGCTGACAAAATTAGGTAATAACACGAAATATATGCAAGGCAGTATAAGGTATATGTATAGCTTGGAAATTATGACCGTTGCTCGCTCGCTCCTCTCGCTCGTAAAAATCTAGTCCAACCTCACAACCGATCGGACACGTTCCCAAATTTGAAATAAGTCGCCACCATATCGAATAATGAACGCAAGATGGATTGGATTTAGGTTAGACTATAGCTTTCGAGCGATCACGGCGAGCGAGGGCCGCGGAGAGCTGTGACACAATCCAACGGTTTGGCAGATGGGGACATTGAAATATTCGCACCAGCCCGAGGAGCCGGAAGTCTTTATCCTATTTCCTACTGACAAATGTTTACAGTTTACCTATAGTTTCACATAAGTAGTACTATTTCCTCATAGTACAGTGCAATGTGATGTACGAAATGGCTGACAAAATTAGGTAATAACACGAAATATATGCAAGGCAATATAAGGTATATGTATAGCTTGGAAATTGTGATCGTTGCTCGCTCTCTCCGCTCGCTCGAAAAAATTTAGTCCAACCTCACATCCGATACGACACGTTCTCAAATTTGAAATTAGTCGCCGCCATATCGAATAATGAACGCAAGATGGATTGGAGTTAGGTTAGGCTATAGTTTTCGAGCGAGCACGGCGAGCGAGGGCGCGTAAAGGTGTATCACAAACCAACGGTTTGGCACATGCGGACATTGAAATATCCGCATCAGCCCGAGGAGCCGGATGTCTTTATCCTATTGCCTATTGACAAATGTTTACAGTTTACCTATAGTTTCACATAAATAGTACTATTTCCACATACTACAGTGCAATGTGATGCCAGAAATGGCTGACAAAATTAGGTAATAACACGAAATATATGCAAGGCAATATAAGGTATATGTATAGCTTGGAAATTGTAATCGTTGCTCGCACGCTCCGCTCGCTCGTAAATATTTAGTCCATCCTCACATCCGATCCGACACGTTCCCAAATTTGAAATATGTCGCCACCATATCGCTATAATGAACGCAAGATGGATTGGTTTTAGGTTATGCTATATTTTTCGATCGAGCGCAGCGAGCGAGGGACGCGGAGAGGTGTGTCACAATCCAACGGTTTGGCATATACGGACATTGAAACATTCGCACCAGCCCGAGGAGCCGGAAGTATTTATCCTATTGCCTACTGACAAATGTTTACAGTTTACCTATAGTTTCACATAAATAGTACTATTTCCACATACTACAGTGCAATGTGATGTCCGAAATGGCTGACAAAATTAGGTAATAACACGAAATATATGCAAGGCAGTATAAGGTATATGTATAGCTTGGAAATTATGACCGTTGCTCGCTCGCTCCTCTCGCTCGTAAAAATCTAGTCCAACCTCACAACCGATCGGACACGTTCCCAAATTTGAAATAAGTCGCCACCATATCGAATAATGAACGCAAGATGGATTGGATTTAGGTTAGACTATAGCTTTCGAGCGATCACGGCGAGCGAGGGCCGCGGAGAGCTGTGACACAATCCAACGGTTTGGCAGATGGGGACATTGAAATATTCGCACCAGCCCGAGGAGCCGGAAGTCTTTATCCTATTTCCTACTGACAAATGTTTACAGTTTACCTATAGTTTCACATAAGTAGTACTATTTCCTCATAGTACAGTGCAATGTGATGTACGAAATGGCTGACAAAATTAGGTAATAACACGAAATATATGCAAGGCAATATAAGGTATATGTATAGCTTGGAAATTGTGATCGTTGCTCGCTCGCTCCGCTCGCTCGAAAAAATTTAGTCCAACCTCACATCCGATACGACACGTTCTCAAATTTGAAATTAGTCGCCGCCATATCGAATAATGAACGCAAGATGGATTGGAGTTAGGTTTGGCTATAGTTTTCGAGCGAGCACGGCGATCGAGGGACGCGGAAAGTTGTGTCACAATCCAACGGTTTGGCACATGGGGACATTGAAATATTCGCACCAGCCCGAGGAGCCGGAAGTCTTTATCCTATTGCCTACTGACAAATGTTTACAGTTTACCTATAGTTTCACATAAATAGTACTATTTCCACATACTACAGAGCAATGTGATGTACGAAATGGCTGACAAAATTAGGTAATAACACAAAATATATGCAAGGCAATATAAGGTATATGTATAGCTTGGAAATTGTGATCGTTGCTCGCTCGCTCCGCTCGCTCGTAAAAATTTAGTCCAACCTCACAACCGATCCGACACGTTCGCAAATTCGAAATATGCCGCCGCCATATCGAATAATGAACGCAAGATGGATTAGAGTTAGGTTAGGCTATAGTTTTCGAGCGAGCACGGCGAGCGAGGGACGCGTAAAGGTGTATCACAAACCAACGGTTTGGCACATGCGGACATTGAAATATCCGCATCAGCCCGAGGAGCCGGATGTCTTTATCCTATTGCCTATTGACAAATGTTTACAGTTTACCTATAGTTTCAAATAAATAGTACTATTTCCACATACTACAGTGCAATGTGATGTCCGAAATGGCTGACAAAATTAGGTAATAACACGAAATATATGCAAGGCAATATAAGGTATATGTATAGCTTGGAAATTGTGATCGTTGCTCGCTCGCTCCGCTCGCTCGTAAAAATTTAGTCCAACCTCACATCCGATACGACACGTTCTCAAATTTGAAATTAGTCGCCGCCATATCGAATAATGAACGCAAGATGGATTGGAGTTAGGTTTGGCTATAGTTTTCGAGCTAGCACGGCGATCGAGGGACGCGGAAAGTTGTGTCACAATCCAACGGTTTGGCACATGGGGACATTGAAATATTCGCACCAGCCCGAGGAGCCGGAAGTCTTTATCCTATTGCCTACTGACAAATGTTTACAGTTTACCTATAGTTTCACATAAATAGTACTATTTCCACATACTACAGAGCAATGTGATGTACGAAATGGCTGACAAAATTAGGTAATAACACAAAATATATGCAAGGCAATATTAGGTATATGTATATCTTGGAAATTGTGATCGTTGCTAGCTCGCACCGCTCGCTCGTAAAAATCTAGTCCAACCTCACAACCGATCCGACACGTTCGCAAATTCGAAATATGTCGCCGCCATATGGAATAATGAACGCAAGATGGATTGGAGTTTGGTTAGGCTATAGTTTTCGAGCGAGCACGGCGAGCGAGGGCGCGTAAAGGTGTATCACAAACCAACGGTTTGGCACATGTGGACATTGAAATATCCGCATCAGCCCGAGGAGCCGGATGTCTTTATCCTATTGCCTATTGACAAATGTTTACAGTTTACCTATAGTTTCACATAAATAGTACTATTTCCACATACTACAGTGCAATGTGATGCCGGAAATGGCTGACAAAATTAGGTAATAACACGAAATATATGCAAGGCAATATAAGGTATATGTATAGCTTGGAAATTGTGATCGTTGCTCGATCGCTCCGCTCGCTCGTAAAAATCTAGTCCAACCTCACAACCGATCCGACACGTTCGCAAATTCGAAATATGTCGCCGCCATATCGAATAATGGACGCAAGATGGATTGGAGTTAGGTTAGGCTATAGTTTTCGAGCGAGCACGGCGAGCGAGGGACGCGTAAAGGTGTATCACAAACCAACGGTTTGGCACATGCGGACATTGAAATATCCGCATCAGCCCGAGGAGCCGGATGTCTTTATCCTATTGCCTATTGACAAATGTTTACAGTTTACCTATAGCTTCACATAAATAGTACTATTTCCACATACTACAGTGCAATGTGATGTCCGAAATGGCTGACAAAATTAGGTAATAACACGAAATATATGCAAGGCAATTTAAGGTATATGTATAGCTTGGAAATTGTGATCGTTGCTCGCTCGCTCCGCTCACTCGTAAAAATCTAGTCCAACCTCACAACCGATCCGACACGTTCGCAAATTCGAAATATGTCGCCGCCATATCGAATAATGAACGCAAGATGGATTGGAGTTAGGTTAGGCTATAGTTTTCGAGCGAGCACGGCGAGCGAGGGACGCGTAAGGGTGTATCACAAACCAACGGTTTGGCACATGCGGACATTGAAATATCCGCATCAGCTCGAGGAGCCGGATGTCTTTATCCTATTGCCTATTGACAAATGTTTACAGTTTACCTATAGTTTCAAATAAATAGTACTATTTCCACATACTACAGTGCAATGTGATGTCCGAAATGGCTGACAAAATTAGGTAATAACACGAAATATATGCAAGGCAATATAAGGTATATGTATAGCTTGGAAATTGTGATCGTTGCTCGCTCGCTCCGCTCGCTCGTAAAAATTTAGTCCAACCTCACATCCGATACGACACGTTCTCAAATTTGAAATTAGTCGCCGCCATATCGAATAATGAACGCAAGATGGATTGGAGTTAGGTTTGGCTATAGTTTTCGAGCTAGCACGGCGATCGAGGGACGCGGAAAGTTGTGTCACAATCCAACGGTTTGGCACATGGGGACATTGAAATATTCGCACCAGCCCGAGGAGCCGGAAGTCTTTATCCTATTGCCTACTGACAAATGTTTACAGTTTACCTATAGTTTCACATAAATAGTACTATTTCCACATACTACAGAGCAATGTGATGTACGAAATGGCTGACAAAATTAGGTAATAACACAAAATATATGCAAGGCAATATTAGGTATATGTATATCTTGGAAATTGTGATCGTTGCTAGCTCGCACCGCTCGCTCGTAAAAATCTAGTCCAACCTCACAACCGATCCGACACGTTCGCAAATTCGAAATATGTCGCCGCCATATGGAATAATGAACGCAAGATGGATTGGAGTTAGGTTAGGCTATAGTTTTCGAGCGAGCACGGCGAGCGAGGGCGCGTAAAGGTGTATCACAAACCAACGGTTTGGCACATGTGGACATTGAAATATCCGCATCAGCCCGAGGAGCCGGATGTCTTTATCCTATTGCCTATTGACAAATGTTTACAGTTTACCTATAGCTTCACATAAATAGTACTATTTCCACATACTACAGTGCAATGTGATGTCCGAAATGGCTGACAAAATTAGGTAATAACACGAAATATATGCAAGGCAGTATAAGGTATATGTATAGCTTGGAAATTATGACCGTTGCTCGCTCGCTCCTCTCGCTCGTAAAAATCTAGTACAACCTCACAACCGATCGGACACGTTCCCAAATTTGAAATAAGTCGCCACCATATCGAATAATGAACGCAAGATGGATTGGATTTAGGTTAGACTATAGCTTTCGAGCGATCACGGCGAGCGAGGGCCGCGGAGAGCTGTGACACAATCCAACGGTTTGGCAGATGGGGACATTGAAATATTCGCACCAGCCCGAGGAGCCGGAAGTCTTTATCCTATTTCCTACTGACAAATGTTTACAGTTTACCTATAGTTTCACATAAGTAGTACTATTTCCTCATAGTACAGTGCAATGTGATGTACGAAATGGCTGACAAAATTAGGTAATAACACGAAATATATGCAAGGCAATATAAGGTATATGTATAGCTTGGAAATCGTGATCGTTGCTCGCTCTCTCCGCTCGCTCGAAAAAATTTAGTCCAACCTCACATCCGATACGACACGTTCTCAAATTTGAAATTAGTCGCCGCCATATCGAATAATGAACGCAAGATGGATTGGAGTTAGGTTTGGCTATAGTTTTCGAGCGAGCACGGCGATCGAGGGACGCGGAAAGTTGTGTCACAATCCAACGGTTTGGCACATGGGGACATTGAAATATTCGCACCAGCCCGAGGAGCCGGAAGTCTTTATCCTATTGCCTACTGACAAATGTTTACAGTTTACCTATAGTTTCACATAAATAGTACTATTTCCACATACTACAGAGCAATGTGATGTACGAAATGGCTGACAAAATTAGGTAATAACACAAAATATATGCAAGGCAATATTAGGTATATGTATATCTTGGAAATTGTGATCGTTGCTAGCTCGCACCGCTCGCTCGTAAAAATCTAGTCCAACCTCACAACCGATCCGACACGTTCGCAAATTCGAAATATGTCGCCGCCATATGGAATAATGAACGCAAGATGGATTGGAGTTAGGTTAGGCTATAGTTTTCGAGCGAGCACGGCGAGCGAGGGCGCGTAAAGGTGTATCACAAACCAACGGTTTGGCACATGCGGACATTGAAATATCCGCATCAGCCCGAGGAGCCGGATGTCTTTATCCTATTGCCTATTGACAAATGTTTACAGTTTACCTATAGTTTCACATAAATAGTACTATTTCCACATACTACAGTGCAATGTGATGCCAGAAATGGCTGACAAAATTAGGTAATAACACGAAATATATGCAAGGCAATATAAGGTATATGTATAGCTTGGAAATTGTAATCGTTGCTCGCACGCTCCGCTCGCTCGTAAATATTTAGTCCATCCTCACATCCGATCCGACACGTTCCCAAATTTGAAATATGTCGCCACCATATCGCTATAATGAACGCAAGATGGATTGGTTTTAGGTTATGCTATATTTTTCGATCGAGCGCAGCGAGCGAGGGACGCGGAGAGGTGTGTCACAATCCAACGGTTTGGCATATACGGACATTCAAACATTCGCACCAGCCCGAGGAGCCGGAAGTATTTATCCTGTTGCCTACTGACAAATGTTTACAGTTTACCTATAGTTTCACATAAATAGTACTATTTCCACATACTACAGTGCAATGTGATGTCCGAAATGGCTGACAAAATTAGGTAATAACACGAAATATATGCAAGGCAGTATAAGGTATATGTATAGCTTGGAAATTATGACCGTTGCTCGCTCGCTCCTCTCGCTCGTAAAAATCTAGTCCAACCTCACAACCGATCGGACACGTTCCCAAATTTGAAATAAGTCGCCACCATATCGAATAATGAACGCAAGATGGATTGGATTTAGGTTAGACTATAGCTTTCGAGCGATCACGGCGAGCGAGGGCCGCGGAGAGCTGTGACACAATCCAACGGTTTGGCAGATGGGGACATTGAAATATTCGCACCAGCCCGAGGAGCCGGAAGTCTTTATCCTATTTCCTACTGACAAATGTTTACAGTTTACCTATAGTTTCACATAAGTAGTACTATTTCCTCATAGTACAGTGCAATGTGATGTACGAAATGGCTGACAAAATTAGGTAATAACACGAAATATATGCAAGGCAATATAAGGTATATGTATAGCTTGGAAATTGTGATCGTTGCTCGCTCGCTCCGCTCGCTCGTAAAAATTTAGTCCAACCTCACATCCGATACGACACGTTCTCAAATTTGAAATTAGTCGCCACCATATCGAATAATGAACTCAAGATGGATTGGTTTTAGATTAGGCTATAGTTTTCGAGCGAGCACGGCGAGCGAGGGACGCGTAAAGGTGTATCACAAACCAACGGTTTGGCACATGCGGACATTGAAATATCCGCATCAGCCCGAGGAGCCGGATGTCTTTATCCTATTGCCTATTGACAAATGTTTACAGTTTACCTATAGTTTCACATATATAGTACTATTTCCACATACTACAGTGCAATGTGATGCCAGAAATGGCTGACAAAATTAGGTAATAACACGAAATATATGCAAGGCAATATAAGGTATATGTATAGCTTGGAAATTGTGATCGTTGCTCGCTCGCTCCGCTCGCTCGTAAAAATCTAGTCCAACCTCACAACCGATCCGACACGTTCACAAATTCGAAATATGCCGCCGCCATATCGAATAATGAACGCAAGATGGATTAGAGTTAGGTTAGGCTATAGTTTTCGAGCGAGCACGGCGAGCGAGGGACGCGTAAAGGTGTATCACAAACCAACGGTTTGGCACATGCGGACATTGAAATATCCGCATCAGCCCGAGGAGCCGGATGTCTTTATCCTATTGCCTATTGACAAATGTTTACAGTTTACCTATAGTTTCAAATAAATAGTACTATTTCCACATACTACAGTGCAATGTGATGTCCGAAATGGCTGACAAAATTAGGTAATAACACGAAATATATGCAAGGCAATATAAGGTATATGTATAGCTTGGAAATTGTGATCGTTGCTCGCTCGCTCCGCTCGCTCGTAAAAATTTAGTCCAACCTCACATCCGATACGACACGTTCTCAAATTTGAAATTAGTCGCCGCCATATCGAATAATGAACGCAAGATGGATTGGAGTTAGGTTTGGCTATAGTTTTCGAGCTAGCACGGCGATCGAGGGACGCGTAAAGTTGTGTCACAATCCAACGGTTTGGCACATGGGGACATTGAAATATTCGCACCAGCCCGAGGAGCCGGAAGTCTTTATCCTATTGCCTACTGACAAATGTTTACAGTTTACCTATAGTTTCACATAAATAGTACTATTTCCACATACTACAGAGCAATGTGATGTACGAAATGGCTGACAAAATTAGGTAATAACACAAAATATATGCAAGGCAATATTAGGTATATGTATATCTTGGAAATTGTGATCGTTGCTAGCTCGCACCGCTCGCTCGTAAAAATCTAGTCCAACCTCACAACCGATCCGACACGTTCGCAAATTCGAAATATGTCGCCGCCATATGGAATAATGAACGCAAGATGGATTGGAGTTAGGTTAGGCTATAGTTTTCGAGCGAGCACGGCGAGCGAGGGCGCGTAAAGGTGTATCACAAACCAACGGTTTGGCACATGCGGACATTGAAATATCCGCATCAGCCCGAGGAGCCGGATGTCTTTATCCTATTGCCTATTGACAAATGTTTACAGTTTACCTATAGTTTCACATAAATAGTACTATTTCCACATACTACAGTGCAATGTGATGCCAGAAATGGCTGACAAAATTAGGTAATAACACGAAATATATGCAAGGCAATATAAGGTATATGTATAGCTTGGAAATTGTGATCGTTGCTCGCTCGCTCCGCTCGCTCGTAAAAATCTAGTCCAACCTCACAACCGATCCGACACGTTCGCAAATTCGAAATATGTCGCCGCCATATCGAATAATGGACGCAAGATGGATTGGAGTTAGGTTAGGCTATAGTTTTCGAGCGAGCACGGCGAGCGAGGGACGCGTAAAGGTGTATCACAAACCAACGGTTTGGCACATGCGGACATTGAAATATCCGCATCAGCCCGAGGAGCCGGATGTCTTTATCCTATTGCCTATTGACAAATGTTTACAGTTTACCTATAGCTTCACATAAATAGTACTATTTCCACATAATACAGTGCAATGTGATGTCCGAAATGGCTGACAAAATTAGGTAATAACACGAAATATATGCAAGGCAATTTAAGGTATATGTATAGCTTGGAAATTGTGATCGTTGCTCGCTCGCTCCGCTCACTCGTAAAAATCTAGTCCAACCTCACAACCGATCCGACACGTTCGCAAATTCGAAATATGTCGCCGCCATATCGAATAATGAACGCAAGATGGATTGGAGTTAGGTTAGGCTATAGTTTTCGAGCGAGCACGGCGAGCGAGGGACGCGTAAAGGTGTATCACAAACCAACGGTTTGGCACATGCGGACATTGAAATATCCGCATCAGCTCGAGGAGCCGGATGTCTTTATCCTATTGCCTATTGACAAATGTTTACAGTTTACCTATAGTTTCAAATAAATAGTACTATTTCCACATACTACAGTGCAATGTGATGTCCGAAATGGCTGACAAAATTAGGTAATAACACGAAATATATGCAAGGCAATATAAGGTATATGTATAGCTTGGAAATTGTGATCGTTGCTCGCTCGCTCCGCTCGCTCGTAAAAATCTAGTCCAACCTCACAACCGATCCGACACGTTCGCAAATTCGAAATATGTCGCCGCCATATCGAATAATGAACGCAAGATGGATTGGAGTTAGGTTAGGCTATAGTTTTCGAGCGAGCACGGCGAGCGAGGGACGCGGAAAGTTGTGTCACAATCCAACGGTTTGGCACATGGGAACATTGAAATATTCGCACCAGCCCGAGGAGCCGGAAGTCTTTATCCTATTGCCTACTGACAAATGTTTACAGTTTACCTACAGTTTCACATAAATAGTACTATTTCCACATACTACAGAGCAATGTGATGTACGAAATGGCTGACAAAATTAGGTAATAACACGAAATATATGCAAGGCAATATAAGGTAAATGTATAGCTTGGAAATTGTGATCGTTGCTCGCTCGCTCCGCTCGCTCGTAAAAATTTAGTCCAACCTCACATCCGACACGACACGTTCTCAAATTTGAAATTAGTCGCCACCATATCGAATAATGAACTCAAGATGGATTGGTTTTAGGTTAGGCTATAGTTTTCGAGCGAGCGCAGCGAGCGAGGGACGCGCAAAGGTGTATCACAAACCAACGGTTTGGCACATGCGGACATTGAAATATTCGCACCAGCCCGAGGAGCCAGAAGTCTTTATCCTATTTCCTACTGACAAATGTTTACATTTTATGAATAGTTTCACATAAATAGTACTATTTGCACATAGTAAAGTGCAATGTGATGTCAGAAATGGCTGACAAAATTAGGTAATAACACGAAATATATGCAAGGCAATATAAGGTATATGTATATCTTGGAAATTGTAATCGTTGCTCGCACGCTCCGCTCGCTCGTAAATATTTAGTCCATCCTCACATCCGATCCGACACGTTCCCAAATTTGAAATATGTCGCCACCATATCGCTATAATGAACGCAAGATGGATTGGTTTTAGGTTATGCTATAGTTGTCGAGCGAGCGCTGCGAGCGTGAGACGCCTAAAGGTGTGTCTCAAACCAACGGTTTGGCATATACGGACATTGAAACATTCGCACCAGCCCGAGGAGCCGGAAGCATTTATCCTATTGCCTACTGACAAATGTTTACAGTTTACCTATAGTTTCACATAAGTAGTACTATTTCCTCATAATACAGTGCAATGTGATGTCCGAAATGGCTGAAAATTAGGTAGGAACACGAAATATATGCAAGGCAATATAAGGTATATGTATAGCTTGGAAATTGTGATCGTTGCTCGCTCGCTTCGCTCGCTCGTAAAAATTTAGTTCAACCTCACATCCGATACGACACGTTCTCAAATTTGAAATTAGTCGCCACCATATCGAATAATGAACTCAAGATGGATTGGTTTTAGGTTAGGCTATAGTTTTCGAGCGAGCGCAGCGAGCGAGGGACGCGTAAATGTGTATCACAAACCAACGGTTTGGCAGATGGGGACATTGAAATATTCGCACCAGCCCGAGGAGCCGGAAGTCTTTATCCTATTTCCTACTGACAAATGTTTACAGTTTACCTATAGTTTCACACAAGTAGTACTATTTCCTCATAGTACAGTGCAATGTGATGTACGAAATGGCTGACACAATTAGGTAATAACACGAAATATACGCAAGGCAATATAAGGTATATGTATAGCTTGGAAATTGTGATCGTTGCTCGCTCGCTCCGCTCGCTCGTAAAAATTTAGTCCAACCTCACATCCGATACGACACGTTCTCAAATTTGAAATTAGTCGCCACCATATCGAATAATGAACTCAAGATGGATTGGTTTTAGATTAGGCTATAGTTTTCGAGCGAGCGCAGCGAGCGAGGGACGCGTAAATGTGTATCACAAACCAACGGTTTGGCAGATGGGGACATTGAAATATTCGCACCAGCCCGAGGGACCGGAAGTCTTTATCCTATTTCCCACTGACAAATGTTTACAGTTTACCTATAGTTTCACATAAGTAGTACTATTTCCTCATAGTACAGTGCAATGTGATGTCCGAAATGGCTGACAAAATTATGTACTAACACGAATGACATGCAAGGCAATATAAGGTATATGTACAGCTTGGAAATTGAGACCGTTGCTCGCTCGCTCCGCTCGCTCGTAAAAATGTAGTCCAACCTCACAACCGATCCGACACGTTCGCAAATTCGAAATATGTCGCCGCCATATCGAATAATGAACGCAAGATGGATTGGTTTTACGTTTGGCTATAGTTTTCGAGCGAGCGCAGCGAGCGAGAGACGCCTAAAGGTGTGTCACAAACCAACGGTTTGGCATATACGGACATTGAAACATTCGCACCAGCCCGAGGGGCCGGAAGTATTTATCCTATTGCCTACTGACAAATGTTTACAGTTTACCTATAGTTTCACATAAGTAGTACTATTTCCTCATAGTAAAGTGCAATGTGATGTCCGAAATGGCTGAAAATTAGGTACGAACACGAAATATATGCAAGGCAATATAAGGTATATGTATAGCTTGGAAATTGTGACCGTTGTTCGCTCGCTCCGCTCGCTCGTAAAAATGTAGACCAACCTCACAACCGATCCGACACGTTCGCAAATTCGAAATATGTCGCCACCATATCGAATAATGTACGCAAGATGGATTGGTTTTAGGTTAGGCTATAGTTTTCGAGCGAGCGCAGCGAGCGAGGGACGCGTAAAGGTGTATCACAAACCAACGGTTTGGCACATGCGGACATTGAAATATTCGCACCAGCCCGAGGAGCCGGAAGTATTTATCCTATTGCCTACTGACAAATGTTTACAGTTTACCTATAGTTTCACATAAGTAGTACTATTTCCACATAGTACAGTGCAATGTGATGTCAGAAATGGCTGACAAAATTAGGTAATAACACGAAATATATGCAAGGCAATATAAGGTATGTGTATAGCTTGGAAATCGTGACCGTTGCTCGCTCGCTCCGCTCGCTCGTAAAAATTTAGTCCAACCTCACATCCGATCCGACACGATCCCAAATTTGAAATTAGTTTCCTCCATATCGAATGACTAACGCAAGAGGGATTCGTTCTAGGTTAGGCTATAGCTTTCTAGCGAGCACGGCGAGCGAGGGACGAGTAAATGTGTGTCACGAACCAACGGTTTGGCACATACGGACATTGAAATGTTCGCACCAGCCAGAGGAGCCGAAAGTCTTTATCCTATTGCCTACTGACAAATGTTTACAGTTTACCTATAGTTTCACATAAATAGTACTATTTCCACATACTACAGAGCAATGTGATGTCCGAAATGGCTGACAAAATTAGGTAATAACACGAAATATATGCAAGGCAATATAAGGTATATGTATAGCTTGGAAATTGTAATAGTTGCTCGCACGCTCCGCTCGCTCGTAAATATTTAGTCCATCCTCACATCCGATCCGACACGTTCCCAAATTTGAAATATGTCGCCTCCATGTCGAATGACTAACGCAACAGGGCTTGGTTTTAGTTTAGGCTATAGTTTTGGAGCGAGCGCAGCGAGCGAGGGACGCCTAAAGGTGTGTCACAAACCAACGGTTTGGCATATACGGACATTGAAACATTCGCACCAGCCCGAGCAGCCGGAAGTATTTATCCTATTGCCTACTGACAAATGTTTACAGTTTACCTATAGTTTCACATAAGTAGTTCTCTTTCCTCATAGTACAGTGCAATGTGATGTCCGAAATGGCTGAAAATTAGGTACGAACACGAAATATATGCAAGGCAATATAAGATATATGTATAGCTTGGAAATCGTGACCGTTGCTCGCTCGCTCCGCTCGCTCGTAAAAATCTAGTCCAACCTTACAACCGATCCGACACGTTCGCAAATTCGAAATATGTCGCCAACATATCGAATAATGAACGCAAGATGGATTGGTTTCAGGTTAGGCTATAGTATTCGAGCGAGCATAGCGAGCGAGAGACGCGTAAATGTGTGTCACGAACCAACGGTTTGGCACATACGGACATTGAAATGTTCGCACCAGCCCGAGGAGCCGAAAGTCTTTATCCTATTGCCTACTGACAAATGTTTACAGTTTACCAATAGTTTCACATAAATAGTACTATTTCCACATACTACAGAGCAATGTGATGTCCGAAATGGCTGACAAAATTAGGTAATAACACGAAATATATGCAAGGCAATATAAGGTATATGTATAGCTTGGAAATTGTGTTCGTTGCTCGCTCGCTCCGCTCGCTCGTAAAAATTTAGTCCAACCTCACATCCGATACGACACGTTCCCAAATTTGAAATAAGTCGCCACCATATCGAATAACGAACGCAAGATGGATTGGTTTTAGGTTAGACTATAGCTTTCGAGCGATCACGGCGAGCGAGGGACGCGGAGAGGTGTGTCACAATCCAACGGTTTGGCATATACGGACATTGAAACAATCGCACCAGCCCGAGGGGCCGGAAGTATTTATCCTATTGCCTACTGACAAATGTTTACAGTTTACCTATAGTTTCACATAAGTAGTACTATTTCCTCATAGTAAAGTGCAATGTGATGTCCGAAATGGCTGAAAATTAGGTACGAACACGAAATATATGCAAGGCAATATAAGGTATATGTATAGCTTGGAAATTGTGACCGTTGCTCGCTCGCTCCGCTCGCTCGTAAAAATGTAGACCAACCTCACAACCGATCCGACACGATCCCAAATTTGAAATTAGTTTCCTCCATATCGAATGACTAACGCAAGAGGGATTCGTTCTAGGTTAGGCTATAGCTTTCTAGCGAGCACGGCGAGCGAGGGACGAGTAAATGTGTGTCACAAACCAACGGTTTGGCACATACGGACATTGAAATGTTCGCACCAGCCAGAGGAGCCGAAAGTCTTTATCCTATTGCCTACTGACAAATGTTTACAGTTTACCTATAGTTTCACATAAATAGTACTATTTCCACATACTACAGAGCAATGTGATGTCCGAAATGGCTGACAAAATTAGGTAATAACACGAAATATATGCAAGGCAATATAAGGTATATGTATAGCTTGGAAATTGTAATAGTTGCTCGCACGCTCCGCTCGCTCGTAAATATTTAGTCCATCCTCACATCCGATCCGACACGTTCCCAAATTTGAAATATGTCGCCTCCATGTCGAATGACTAACGCAACAGGGCTTGGTTTTAGTTTAGGCTATAGTTTTGGAGCGAGCGCAGCGAGCGAGGGACGCCTAAAGGTGTGTCACAAACCAACGGTTTGGCATATACGGACATTGAAACATTCGCACCAGCCCGAGCAGCCGGAAGTATTTATCCTATTGCCTACTGACAAATGTTTACAGTTTACCTATAGTTCCACATAAGTAGTACTCTTTCCTCATAGTACAGTGCAATGTGATGTCCGAAATGGCTGAAAATTAGGTACGAACACGAAATATATGCAAGGCAATATAAGATATATGTATAGCTTGGAAATCGTGACCGTTGCTCGCTCGCTCCGCTCGCTCGTAAAAATCTAGTCCAACCTTACAACCGATCCGACACGTTCGCAAATTCGAAATATGTCGCCAACATATCGAATAATGAACGCAAGATGGATTGGTTTCAGGTTAGGCTATAGTTTTCGAGCGAGCATAGCGAGCGAGAGACGCGTAAATGTGTGTCACGAACCAACGGTTTGGCACATACGGACATTGAAATGTTCGCACCAGCCCGAGGAGCCGAAAGTCTTTATCCTATTGCCTACTGACAAATGTTTACAGTTTACCAATAGTTTCACATAAATAGTACTATTTCCACATACTACAGAGCAATGTGATGTCCGAAATGGCTGACAAAATTAGGTAATAACACGAAATATATGCAAGGCAATATAAGGTATATGTATAGCTTGGAAATTGTGTTCGTTGCTCGCTCGCTCCGCTCGCTCGTAAAAATTTAGTCCAACCTCACATCCGATACGACACGTTCCCAAATTTGAAATAAGTCGCCACCATATCGAATAACGAACGCAAGATGGATTGGTTTTAGGTTAGACTATAGCTTTCGAGCGATCACGGCGAGCGAGGGACGCGGAGAGGTGTGTCACAATCCAACGGTTTGGCATATACGGACATTGAAACAATCGCACCAGCCCGAGGGGCCGGAAGTATTTATCCTATTGCCTACTGACAAATGTTTACAGTTTACCTATAGTTTCACATAAGTAGTACTATTTCCTCATAGTAAAGTGCAATGTGATGTCCGAAATGGCTGAAAATTAGGTACGAACACGAAATATATGCAAGGCAATATAAGGTATATGTATAGCTTGGAAATTGTGACCGTTGCTCGCTCGCTCCGCTCGCTCGTAAAAATGTAGACCAACCTCACAACCGATCCGACACGATCCCAAATTTGAAATTAGTTTCCTCCATATCGAATGACTAACGCAAGAGGGATTCGTTCTAGGTTAGGCTATAGCTTTCTAGCGAGCACGGCGAGCGAGGGACGAGTAAATGTGTGTCACAAACCAACGGTTTGGCACATACGGACATTGAAATGTTCGCACCAGCCAGAGGAGCCGAAAGTCTTTATCCTATTGCCTACTGACAAATGTTTACAGTTTACCTATAGTTTCACATAAATAGTACTATTTCCACATACTACAGAGCAATGTGATGTCCGAAATGGCTGACAAAATTAGGTAATAACACGAAATATATGCAAGGCAATATAAGGTATATGTATAGCTTGGAAATTGTAATAGTTGCTCGCACGCTCCGCTCGCTCGTAAATATTTAGTCCATCCTCACATCCGATCCGACACGTTCCCAAATTTGAAATATGTCGCCTCCATGTCGAATGACTAACGCAACAGGGCTTGGTTTTAGTTTAGGCTATAGTTTTGGAGCGAGCGCAGCGAGCGAGGGACGCCTAAAGGTGTGTCACAAACCAACGGTTTGGCATATACGGACATTGAAACATTCGCACCAGCCCGAGCAGCCGGAAGTATTTATCCTATTGCCTACTGACAAATGTTTACAGTTTACCTATAGTTCCACATAAGTAGTACTCTTTCCTCATAGTACAGTGCAATGTGATGTCCGAAATGGCTGAAAATTAGGTACGAACACGAAATATATGCAAGGCAATATAAGATATATGTATAGCTTGGAAATCGTGACCGTTGCTCGCTCGCTCCGCTCGCTCGTAAAAATCTAGTCCAACCTTACAACCGATCCGACACGTTCGCAAATTCGAAATATGTCGCCAACATATCGAATAATGAACGCAAGATGGATTGGTTTCAGGTTAGGCTATAGTTTTCGAGCGAGCATAGCGAGCGAGAGACGCGTAAATGTGTGTCACGAACCAACGGTTTGGCACATACGGACATTGAAATGTTCGCACCAGCCCGAGGAGCCGAAAGTCTTTATCCTATTGCCTACTGACAAATGTTTACAGTTTACCAATAGTTTCACATAAATAGTACTATTTCCACATACTACAGAGCAATGTGATGTCCGAAATGGCTGACAAAATTAGGTAATAACACGAAATATATGCAAGGCAATATAAGGTATATGTATAGCTTGGAAATTGTGTTCGTTGCTCGCTCGCTCCGCTCGCTCGTAAAAATTTAGTCCAACCTCACATCCGATACGACACGTTCCCAAATTTGAAATAAGTCGCCACCATATCGAATAACGAACGCAAGATGGATTGGTTTTAGGTTAGACTATAGCTTTCGAGCGATCACGGCGAGCGAGGGACGCGGAGAGGTGTGTCACAATCCAACGGTTTGGCATATACGGACATTGAAACAATCGCACCAGCCCGAGGAGCCGGAAGTCTTTATGCTATTGCCTACTGACACATGTTTACAGTTTATGAATAGTTTCACATAAATAGTACTATTTCCACATAGTACAGTGCAATGTGTTGTTCGAAATGGTTGACGAAATTAGATAATAGCACGAAATATATGCAAGGCAATATAAGGTATATGTATAGCTTGGAAATTGTAATCGTTGCTCGCTCGCTCCTCTCGCTCGTAAAAATCTAATCCAACCTCACAACCGATCCGACACGATCGCAAATTCGAAATATGTCGCCACCATATCGAATAATGAACGCAAGTTGGATTGGTTTCAGGTTAGGCTATAGTTTTCGAGCGAGCGCAGCGAGCGAGAGACGCGTAAATGTGTGTCACAAGCCAACGGTTTGGCACATACGGACATTGAAATATCCGCATTAGCCCGAGGAGCCGGATGTCTTTATCCTATTGCCTATTGACAAATGTTTACAGTTTACCTATAGTTTCACATAAATAGTACTATTTCCACATACCACAGTCCAATGTGATGTCCGAAATGGCTGACAAAATTATGTAATAACACGAAATATATGCAAGGCAATATAAGGTATATGTATAGCTTGGGAATTGTGATCGTTGCTCGCTCGCTGCGCTCGCTCGTAAAAATCTAGTCCAACCTCACAACCGATCCGACACGTTCGCAAATTCGAAATATGTCGCCGCCATATCGAATAATGAACTCAAGATGGATTGGTTTTAGGTTAGGCTATAGTTTTCGAGCGAGCGCAGCGAGCGAGGGACGCGTAAAGGTGTATCACAAACCAACGGTTTGGCACATGCGGACATTGAAATATTCGCACCAGTACGAGGAGCCAGAAGTCTTTATCCTATTGCCTACTGACAAATGTTTACAGTTTACCTATAGTTGCACATATGTAGTACTATTTCCTCATAGTACAGTGCAATGTGATGTCCGAAATGGCTGAAAATTAGGTACGAACACGAAATATGTGCAAGGCAATATAAGGTATATGTATAGCTTGGAAATTGTGACCGTTGCTCGCGCGCTCCTCTCGCTCGTAAAAATCTAGTCCAACCTCACAACCGATCCGACACGTTCGCAAATTCGAAATATGTCGCCACCATATCGAATAATGAACGCAAGATGGATTGGTTTCAGGTTAGGCTATAGTTTTCGAGCGAGGCAGCGAGCGAGAGACGCGTATATGTGTGTCACAAACCAACGGTTTGGCACATACGGACATTGAAATATCCGCATCAGCCCGAGGAGCCGGAAGTATTTATCCTATTGCCTACTGACAAATGTTTACAGTTTACCTATAGTTTCACATAAATAGTACTATTTCCACATACTACAGAGCAATGTGATGTCCGAAATGGCTGACAAAATTAGGTAATAACACGAAATATATGCAAGGCAATATAAGGTATATGTATAGCTTGGAAATTGTGTTCGTTGCTCGCTCGCTCCGCTCGCTCGTAAAAATTTAGTCCAACCTCACATCCGATACGACACGTTCCCAAATTTGAAATAAGTCGCCACCATATCGAATAACGAACGCAAGATGGATTGGTTTTAGGTTAGACTATAGCTTTCGAGCGATCACGGCGAGCGAGGGACGCGGAGAGGTGTGTCACAATCCAACGGTTTGGCATATACGGACATTGAAACAATCGCACCAGCCCGAGGGGCCGGAAGTATTTATCCTATTGCCTACTGACAAATGTTTACAGTTTACCTATAGTTTCACATAAGTAGTACTATTTCCTCATAGTAAAGTGCAATGTGATGTCCGAAATGGCTGAAAATTAGGTACGAACACGAAATATATGCAAGGCAATATAAGGTATATGTATAGCTTGGAAATTGTGACCGTTGCTCGCTCGCTCCGCTCGCTCGTAAAAATGTAGACCAACCTCACAACCGATCCGACACGATCCCAAATTTGAAATTAGTTTCCTCCATATCGAATGACTAACGCAAGAGGGATTCGTTCTAGGTTAGGCTATAGCTTTCTAGCGAGCACGGCGAGCGAGGGACGAGTAAATGTGTGTCACAAACCAACGGTTTGGCACATACGGACATTGAAATGTTCGCACCAGCCAGAGGAGCCGAAAGTCTTTATCCTATTGCCTACTGACAAATGTTTACAGTTTACCTATAGTTTCACATAAATAGTACTATTTCCACATACTACAGAGCAATGTGATGTCCGAAATGGCTGACAAAATTAGGTAATAACACGAAATATATGCAAGGCAATATAAGGTATATGTATAGCTTGGAAATTGTAATAGTTGCTCGCACGCTCCGCTCGCTCGTAAATATTTAGTCCATCCTCACATCCGATCCGACACGTTCCCAAATTTGAAATATGTCGCCTCCATGTCGAATGACTAACGCAACAGGGCTTGGTTTTAGTTTAGGCTATAGTTTTGGAGCGAGCGCAGCGAGCGAGGGACGCCTAAAGGTGTGTCACAAACCAACGGTTTGGCATATACGGACATTGAAACATTCGCACCAGCCCGAGCAGCCGGAAGTATTTATCCTATTGCCTACTGACAAATGTTTACAGTTTACCTATAGTTCCACATAAGTAGTACTCTTTCCTCATAGTACAGTGCAATGTGATGTCCGAAATGGCTGAAAATTAGGTACGAACACGAAATATATGCAAGGCAATATAAGATATATGTATAGCTTGGAAATCGTGACCGTTGCTCGCTCGCTCCGCTCGCTCGTAAAAATCTAGTCCAACCTTACAACCGATCCGACACGTTCGCAAATTCGAAATATGTCGCCAACATATCGAATAATGAACGCAAGATGGATTGGTTTCAGGTTAGGCTATAGTTTTCGAGCGAGCATAGCGAGCGAGAGACGCGTAAATGTGTGTCACGAACCAACGGTTTGGCACATACGGACATTGAAATGTTCGCACCAGCCCGAGGAGCCGAAAGTCTTTATCCTATTGCCTACTGACAAATGTTTACAGTTTACCAATAGTTTCACATAAATAGTACTATTTCCACATACTACAGAGCAATGTGATGTCCGAAATGGCTGACAAAATTAGGTAATAACACGAAATATATGCAAGGCAATATAAGGTATATGTATAGCTTGGAAATTGTGTTCGTTGCTCGCTCGCTCCGCTCGCTCGTAAAAATTTAGTCCAACCTCACATCCGATACGACACGTTCCCAAATTTGAAATAAGTCGCCACCATATCGAATAACGAACGCAAGATGGATTGGTTTTAGGTTAGACTATAGCTTTCGAGCGATCACGGCGAGCGAGGGACGCGGAGAGGTGTGTCACAATCCAACGGTTTGGCATATACGGACATTGAAACAATCGCACCAGCCCGAGGAGCCGGAAGTCTTTATGCTATTGCCTACTGACACATGTTTACAGTTTATGAATAGTTTCACATAAATAGTACTATTTCCACATAGTACAGTGCAATGTGTTGTTCGAAATGGTTGACGAAATTAGATAATAGCACGAAATATATGCAAGGCAATATAAGGTATATGTATAGCTTGGAAATTGTAATCGTTGCTCGCTCGCTCCTCTCGCTCGTAAAAATCTAATCCAACCTCACAACCGATCCGACACGATCGCAAATTCGAAATATGTCGCCACCATATCGAATAATGAACGCAAGATGGATTGGTTTCAGGTTAGGCTATAGTTTTCGAGCGAGCGCAGCGAGCGAGAGACGCGTAAATGTGTGTCACAAGCCAACGGTTTGGCACATACGGACATTGAAATATCCGCATTAGCCCGAGGAGCCGGATGTCTTTATCCTATTGCCTATTGACAAATGTTTACAGTTTACCTATAGTTTCACATAAATAGTACTATTTCCACATACCACAGTCCAATGTGATGTCCGAAATGGCTGACAAAATTATGTAATAACACGAAATATATGCAAGGCAATATAAGGTATATGTATAGCTTGGGAATTGTGATCGTTGCTCGCTCGCTGCGCTCGCTCGTAAAAATCTAGTCCAACCTCACAACCGATCCGACACGTTCGCAAATTCGAAATATGTCGCCGCCATATCGAATAATGAACTCAAGATGGATTGGTTTTAGGTTAGGCTATAGTTTTCGAGCGAGCGCAGCGAGCGAGGGACGCGTAAAGGTGTATCACAAACCAACGGTTTGGCACATGCGGACATTGAAATATTCGCACCAGTACGAGGAGCCAGAAGTCTTTATCCTATTGCCTACTGACAAATGTTTACAGTTTACCTATAGTTGCACATATGTAGTACTATTTCCTCATAGTACAGTGCAATGTGATGTCCGAAATGGCTGAAAATTAGGTACGAACACGAAATATGTGCAAGGCAATATAAGGTATATGTATAGCTTGGAAATTCTGACCGTTGCTCGCGCGCTCCTCTCGCTCGTAAAAATCTAGTCCAACCTCACAACCGATCCGACACGTTCGCAAATTCGAAATATGTCGCCACCATATCGAATAATGAACGCAAGATGGATTGGTTTCAGGTTAGGCTATAGTTTTCGAGCGAGGCAGCGAGCGAGAGACGCGTATATGTGTGTCACAAACCAACGGTTTGGCACATACGGACATTGAAATATCCGCATCAGCCCGAGGAGCCGGAAGTATTTATCCTATTGCCTACTGACAAATGTTTACAGTTTACCTATAGTTTCACATAAATAGTACTATTTCCACATACTACAGAGCAATGTGATGTCCTAAATGGCTGAAAATTAGGTACGAACACGAAATATGTGCAAGGCAATATAAGGTATATGTATAGCTTGGAAATTGTGACCGTTGCTCGCGCGCTCCTCTCGCTCGTAAAAATCTAGTCCAACCTCACAACCGATCCGACACGTTCGCAAATTCGAAATATGTCGCCACCATATCGAATAACGAACGCAAGATGGATTGGTTTTAGGTTAGACTATAGCTTTCGAGCGATCACGGCGAGCGAGGGACGCGGAGAGGTGTGTCACAATCCAACGGTTTGGCATATACGGACATTGAAACAATCGCACCAGCCCGAGGAGCCGGAAGTCTTTATGCTATTGCCTACTGACACATGTTTACAGTTTATGAATAGTTTCACATAAATAGTACTATTTCCACATAGTACAGTGCAATGTGTTGTTCGAAATGGTTGACGAAATTAGATAATAACACGAAATATATGCAAGGCAATATAAGGTATATGTATAGCTTGGAAATTGTGACCGTTGTTCGCTCGCTCCGCTCGCTCGTAAAAATGTAGACCAACCTCACAACCGATCCGACACGTTCGCAAATTCGAAATATGTCGCCACCATATCGAATAATGTACGCAAGATGGATTGGTTTTAGTTTAGGCTATAGTTTTGGAGCGAGCGCAGCGAGCGAGGGACGCCTAAAGGTGTGTCACAAACCAACGGTTTGGCATATACGGACATTGAAACATTCGCACCAGCCCGAGCAGCCGGAAGTATTTATCCTATTGCCTACTGACAAATGTTTACAGTTTACCTATAGTTCCACATAAGTAGTACTCTTTCCTCATAGTACAGTGCAATGTGATGTCCGAAATGGCTGAAAATTAGGTACGAACACGAAATATATGCAAGGCAATATAAGATATATGTATAGCTTGGAAATCGTGACCGTTGCTCGCTCGCTCCGCTCGCTCGTAAAAATCTAGTCCAACCTTACAACCGATCCGACACGTTCGCAAATTCGAAATATGTCGCCAACATATCGAATAATGAACGCAAGATGGATTGGTTTCAGGTTAGGCTATAGTTTTCGAGCGAGCATAGCGAGCGAGAGACGCGTAAATGTGTGTCACGAACCAACGGTTTGGCATATACGGACATTGAAACATTCGCACCAGCCCGAGCAGCCGGAAGTATTTATCCTATTGCCTACTGACAAATGTTTACAGTTTACCAATAGTTTCACATAAATAGTACTATTTCCACATACTACAGAGCAATGTGATGTCCGAAATGGCTGACAAAATTAGGTAATAACACGAAATATATGCAAGGCAATATAAGGTATATGTATAGCTTGGAAATTGTGTTCGTTGCTCGCTCGCTCCGCTCGCTCGTAAAAATTTAGTCCAACCTCACATCCGATACGACACGTTCCCAAATTTGAAATAAGTCGCCACCATATCGAATAACGAACGCAAGATGGATTGGTTTTAGGTTAGACTATAGCTTTCGAGCGATCACGGCGAGCGAGGGACGCGGAGAGGTGTGTCACAATCCAACGGTTTGGCATATACGGACATTGAAACAATCGCACCAGCCCGAGGGGCCGGAAGTATTTATCCTATTGCCTACTGACAAATGTTTACAGTTTACCTATAGTTTCACATAAGTAGTACTATTTCCTCATAGTAAAGTGCAATGTGATGTCCGAAATGGCTGAAAATTAGGTACGAACACGAAATATATGCAAGGCAATATAAGGTATATGTATAGCTTGGAAATTGTGACCGTTGCTCGCTCGCTCCGCTCGCTCGTAAAAATGTAGACCAACCTCACAACCGATCCGACACGATCCCAAATTTGAAATTAGTTTCCTCCATATCGAATGACTAACGCAAGAGGGATTCGTTCTAGGTTAGGCTATAGCTTTCTAGCGAGCACGGCGAGCGAGGGACGAGTAAATGTGTGTCACAAACCAACGGTTTGGCACATACGGACATTGAAATGTTCGCACCAGCCAGAGGAGCCGAAAGTCTTTATCCTATTGCCTACTGACAAATGTTTACAGTTTACCTATAGTTTCACATAAATAGTACTATTTCCACATACTACAGAGCAATGTGATGTCCGAAATGGCTGACAAAATTAGGTAATAACACGAAATATATGCAAGGCAATATAAGGTATATGTATAGCTTGGAAATTGTAATAGTTGCTCGCACGCTCCGCTCGCTCGTAAATATTTAGTCCATCCTCACATCCGATCCGACACGTTCCCAAATTTGAAATATGTCGCCTCCATGTCGAATGACTAACGCAACAGGGCTTGGTTTTAGTTTAGGCTATAGTTTTGGAGCGAGCGCAGCGAGCGAGGGACGCCTAAAGGTGTGTCACAAACCAACGGTTTGGCATATACGGACATTGAAACATTCGCACCAGCCCGAGCAGCCGGAAGTATTTATCCTATTGCCTACTGACAAATGTTTACAGTTTACCTATAGTTCCACATAAGTAGTACTCTTTCCTCATAGTACAGTGCAATGTGATGTCCGAAATGGCTGAAAATTAGGTACGAACACGAAATATATGCAAGGCAATATAAGATATATGTATAGCTTGGAAATCGTGACCGTTGCTCGCTCGCTCCGCTCGCTCGTAAAAATCTAGTCCAACCTTACAACCGATCCGACACGTTCGCAAATTCGAAATATGTCGCCAACATATCGAATAATGAACGCAAGATGGATTGGTTTCAGGTTAGGCTATAGTTTTCGAGCGAGCATAGCGAGCGAGAGACGCGTAAATGTGTGTCACGAACCAACGGTTTGGCACATACGGACATTGAAATGTTCGCACCAGCCCGAGGAGCCGAAAGTCTTTATCCTATTGCCTACTGACAAATGTTTACAGTTTACCAATAGTTTCACATAAATAGTACTATTTCCACATACTACAGAGCAATGTGATGTCCGAAATGGCTGACAAAATTAGGTAATAACACGAAATATATGCAAGGCAATATAAGGTATATGTATAGCTTGGAAATTGTGTTCGTTGCTCGCTCGCTCCGCTCGCTCGTAAAAATTTAGTCCAACCTCACATCCGATACGACACGTTCCCAAATTTGAAATAAGTCGCCACCATATCGAATAACGAACGCAAGATGGATTGGTTTTAGGTTAGACTATAGCTTTCGAGCGATCACGGCGAGCGAGGGACGCGGAGAGGTGTGTCACAATCCAACGGTTTGGCATATACGGACATTGAAACAATCGCACCAGCCCGAGGAGCCGGAAGTCTTTATGCTATTGCCTACTGACACATGTTTACAGTTTATGAATAGTTTCACATAAATAGTACTATTTCCACATAGTACAGTGCAATGTGTTGTTCGAAATGGTTGACGAAATTAGATAATAACACGAAATATATGCAAGGCAATATAAGGTATATGTATAGCTTGGAAATTGTAATCGTTGCTCGCTCGCTCCGCTCGCTCGTAAAAATTTAGTCCAACCTCACAACCGATCCGACACGTTCGCAAATTCGAAATATGTCGCCGCCATATCGAATAATGAACTCAAGATGGATTGGTTTTAGGTTAGACTATAGTTTTCGAGCGAGCGCAGCGAGCGAGGGACGCGTAAAGGTGTATCACAAACCAACGGTTTGGCACATGCGGACATTGAAATATTCGCACCAGTACGAGGAGCCAGAAGTCTTTATCCTATTGCCTACTGACAAATGTTTACAGTTTACCTATAGTTGCACATAAGTAGTACTATTTCCTCATAGTAAAGTGCAATGTGATGTCCGAAATGGCTGAAAATTAGGTACGAACACGAAATATATGCAAGGCAATATAAGGTATATGTATAGCTTGGAAATTGTGACCGTTGCTCGCTCGCTCCGCTCGCTCGTAAAAATGTAGACCAACCTCACAACCGATCCGACACGATCCCAAATTTGAAATTAGTTTCCTCCATATCGAATGACTAACGCAAGAGGGATTCGTTCTAGGTTAGGCTATAGCTTTCTAGCGAGCACGGCGAGCGAGGGACGAGTAAATGTGTGTCACAAACCAACGGTTTGGCACATACGGACATTGAAATGTTCGCACCAGCCAGAGGAGCCGAAAGTCTTTATCCTATTGCCTACTGACAAATGTTTACAGTTTACCTATAGTTTCACATAAATAGTACTATTTCCACATACTACAGAGCAATGTGATGTCCTAAATGGCTGAAAATTAGGTACGAACACGAAATATGTGCAAGGCAATATAAGGTATATGTATAGCTTGGAAATTGTGACCGTTGCTCGCGCGCTCCTCTCGCTCGTAAAAATCTAGTCCAACCTCACAACCGATCCGACACGTTCGCAAATTCGAAATATGTCGCCACCATATCGAATAACGAACGCAAGATGGATTGGTTTTAGGTTAGACTATAGCTTTCGAGCGATCACGGCGAGCGAGGGACGCGGAGAGGTGTGTCACAATCCAACGGTTTGGCATATACGGACATTGAAACAATCGCACCAGCCCGAGGAGCCGGAAGTCTTTATGCTATTGCCTACTGACACATGTTTACAGTTTATGAATAGTTTCACATAAATAGTACTATTTCCACATAGTACAGTGCAATGTGTTGTTCGAAATGGTTGACGAAATTAGATAATAACACGAAATATATGCAAGGCAATATAAGGTATATGTATAGCTTGGAAATTGTAATCGTTGCTCGCTCGCTCCTCTCGCTCGTAAAAATCTAATCCAACCTCACAACCGATCCGACACGATCGCAAATTCGAAATATGTCGCCACCATATCGAATAATGAACGCAAGATGGATTGGTTTCAGGTTAGGCTATAGTTTTCGAGCGAGCGCAGCGAGCGAGAGACGCGTAAATGTGTGTCACAAGCCAACGGTTTGGCACATACGGACATTGAAATATCCGCATCAGCCCGAGGAGCCGGATGTCTTTATCCTATTGCCTATTGACAAATGTTTACAGTTTACCTATAGTTTCACATAAATAGTACTATTTCCACATACCACAGTCCAATGTGATGTCCGAAATGGCTGACAAAATTATGTAATAACACGAAATATATGCAAGGCAATGTAAGGTATATGTATAGCTTGGGAATTGTGATCGTTGCTCGCTCGCTGCGCTCGCTCGTAAAAATCTAGTCCAACCTCACAACCGATCCGACACGTTCGCAAATTCGAAATATGTCGCCGCCATATCGAATAATGAACTCAAGATGGATTGGTTTTAGGTTAGGCTATAGTTTTCGAGCGAGCGCAGCGAGCGAGGGACGCGTAAAGGTGTATCACAAACCAACGGTTTGGCACATGCGGACATTGAAATATTCGCACCAGTACGAGGAGCCAGAAGTCTTTATCCTATAGCCTACTGACAAATGTTTACAGTTTACCTATAGTTTCACATATGTAGTACTATTTCCTCATAGTACAGTGCAATGTGATGTCCGAAATGGCTGAAAATTAGGTACGAACACGAAATATGTGCAAGGCAATATAAGGTATATGTATAGCTTGGAAATTGTGACCGTTGCTCGCGCGCTCCTCTCGCTCGTAAAAATCTAGTCCAACCTCACAACCGATCCGACACGTTCGCAAATTCGAAATATGTCGCCACCATATCGAATAATGAACGCAAGATGGATTGGTTTCAGGTTAGGCTATAGTTTTCGAGCGAGGCAGCGAGCGAGAGACGCGTATATGTGTGTCACAAACCAACGGTTTGGCACATACGGACATTGAAATATCCGCATCAGCCCGAGGAGCCGGAAGTATTTATCCTATTGCCTACTGACAAATGTTTACAGTTTACCTATAGTTTCACATAAATAGTACTATTTCCACATACTACAGAGCAATGTGATGTCCTAAATGGCTGAAAATTAGGTACGAACACGAAATATGTGCAAGGCAATATAACGTATATGTATAGCTTGGAAATTGTAATCGTTGCTCGCACGCTCCGCTCGCTCGTAAAAATTTAGTCCATCCTCACATCCGATACGACACGTTCCCAAATTTGAAATAAGTCGCCACCATATCGAATAACGAACGCAAGATGGATTGGTTTTAGGTTATACTATAGCTTTCGAGCGATCACGGCGAGCGAGGGACGCGGAGAGGTGTGTCACAATCCAACGGTTTGGCATATACTGACATTGAAACAATCGCACCAGCCCGAGGAGCCGGAAGTCTTTATGCTATTGCCTACTGACAAACGTTTACAGTTTATGAATAGTTTCACATAAATAGTACTATTTCCACATAGTACAGTGCAATGTGTTGTTCGAAATGGTTGACGAAATTAGATAATAACACGAAATATATGCAAGGCAATATAAGGTATATGTATAGCTTGGAAATTGTAATCGTTGCTCGCTCGCTCCTCTCGCTCGTAAAAATCTAATCCAACCTCACAACCGATCCGACACGATCGCAAATTCGAAATATGTCGCCACCATATCGAATAATGAACGCAAGATGGATTGGTTTCAGGTTAGGCTATAGTTTTAGTCACATACCAACGGTTTGGCATATACGGACATTGAAACATTCGCACCAGCCCGAGGAGCCGGAAGTATTTATCCTATTGCCTACTAACAAATGTTTACAGTTTACCTATAGTTTCACATAAGTAGTACTCTTTCCTCATAGTACAGTGCAATGTGATGTCCGAAATGGCTGAAAATTAGGTACGAACACGAAATATATGCAAGGCAATATAAGGTGTATGTATAGCTTGGAAATTGTGGTCGTTGCTCGCTCGCTCCGCTCGCTCGTAAAAATGTAGTCCAACCTCACAACCGATCCGACACGTTCGCAAATTCGAAATATGTCGCCGCCATATCGAATAATGAACGCAAGATGGATTGGTTTTACGTTAGGCTATAGTTTTCGAGCGAGCGCAGCGAGCGAGAGGCGCGTAAATGTGTGTCACGAACCAACGGTTTGGCACATACGGACATTGAAATGTTCGCACCAGCCCGAGGAGCCGAAAGTCTTTATCCTATTGCCTACTGACAAATGTTTACAGTTTACCAATAGTTTCACATAAATAGTACTATTTCCACATAGTACAGTGCAATGTGATGTCCGAAATGGCTGAAAATTAGGTACGAACACGAAATATATGCAAGGCAATATAAGGTATATGTATAGCTTGGAAATTGTGACCGTTGCTCGCTCGCTCCGCTCGCTCGTAAAAATGTAGACCAACCTCACAACCGATCCGACACGTTCGCAAATTCGAAATATGTCGCCACCATATCGAATAATGTACGCAAGATGGATTGGTTTTAGGTTAGGCTATAGTTTTCGAGCAAGCGCAGCGAGCGAGGGACGCGTAAAGGTGTATCACAAACCAACGGTTTGGCACATGCGGACATTGAAATATTCGCACCAGCCCGAGGAGCCGGAAGTATTTATCCTATTGCCTATTGACAAATGTTTACAGTTTACCTATAGTTTCACATAAGTAGTACTATTTCCACATAGTACAGTGCAATGTGATGTCAGAAATGGCTGACAAAATTAGGTAATAACACGAAATATATGCAAGGCAATATAAGGTATATGTATAGCTTGGAAATCGTGACCGTTGCTCGCTCGCTCCGCTCGCTCGTAAAAATTTAGTCCAACCTCACATCCGATCCGACACGATCCCAAATTTGAAATTAGTTTCCTCCATATCGAATGACTAACGCAAGAGGGAATCGTTCTAGGTTAGGCTATAGCTTTCTAGCGAGCACGGCGAGCGAGGGACGAGTAAATGTGTGTCACAAACCAACGGTTTGGCACATACGGACATTGAAATGTTCGCACCAGCCAGAGGAGCCGAAAGTCTTTATCCTATTGCCTACTGACAAATGTTTACAGTTTACCTATAGTTTCACATAAATAGTACTATTTCCACATACTACAGAGCAATGTGATGTCCGAAATGGCTGACAAAATTAGGTAATAACACGAAATATATGCAAGGCAATATAAGGTATATGTATAGCTTGGAAATTGTAATAGTTGCTCGCACGCTCCGCTCGCTCGTAAATATTTAGTCCATCCTCACATCCGATCCGACACGTTCCCAAATTTGAAATATGTCGCCTCCATGTCGAATGACTAACGCAACAGGGCTTGGTTTTAGTTTAGGCTATAGTTTTGGAGCGAGCGCAGCGAGCGAGGGACGCCTAAAGGTGAGTCACAAACCAACGGTTTGGCATATACGGACATTGAAACATTCGCACCAGCCCGAGGAGCCGGAAGTCTTTATCCTATTGCCTACTGACAAATGTTTACAGTATATGAGTAGTTTCATATAAATAGTACTATTTCCACATAGTAAAGTGCAATGTGATGTCAGAAATGGCTGACAAAATTAGGTAACAACACGAAATATATGCAAGGCAATATAAGGTGTATGTATAGCTTGGAAATTGTGGTCGTTGCTCGCTCGCTCCGCTCGCTCGTAAAAATGTAGTCCAACCTCACAACCGATCCGACACGTTCGCAAATTCGAAATATGTCGCCGCCATATCGAATAATGAACGCAAGATGGATTGGTTTTACGTCAGGCTATAGTTTTCGAGCGAGCGCAGCGAGCGAGAGGCGCGTAAATGTGTGTCACGAACCAACGGTTTGGCACATACGGACATTGAAATGTTCGCACCAGCCCGAGGAGCCGAAAGTCTTTATCCTATTGCCTACTGACAAATGTTTACAGTTTACCAATAGTTTCACATAAATAGTACTATTTCCACATAGTACAGTGCAATGTGATGTCCGAAATGGCTGAAAATTAGGTACGAACACGAAATATATGCAAGGCAATATAAGGTATATGTATAGCTTGGAAATTGTGACCGTTGCTCGCTCGCTCCGCTCGCTCGTAAAAATGTAGACCAACCTCACAACCGATCCGACACGTTCGCAAATTCGAAATATGTCGCCACCATATCGAATAATGTACGCAAGATGGATTGGTTTTAGGTTAGGCTATAGTTTTCGAGCGAGCGCAGCGAGCGAGGGACGCGTAAAGGTGTATCACAAACCAACGGTTTGGCACATGCGGACATTGAAATATTCGCACCAGCCCGAGGAGCCGAAAGTCTTTATCCTATTGCCTACTGACAAATGTTTACAGTTTACCAATAGTTTCACATAAATAGTACTATTTCCACATAGTACAGTGCAATGTGATGTCCGAAATGGCTGAAAATTAGGTACGAACACGAAATATATGCAAGGCAATATAAGGTATATGTATAGCTTGGAAATTGTGACCGTTGCTCGCTCGCTCCGCTCGCTCGTAAAAATGTAGACCAACCTCACAACCGATCCGACACGTTCGCAAATTCGAAATATGTCGCCACCATATCGAATAATGTACGCAAGATGGATTGGTTTTAGGTTAGGCTATAGTTTTCGAGCGAGCGCAGCGAGCGAGGGACGCGTAAAGGTGTATCACAAACCAACGGTTTGGCACATGCGGACATAGAAATATTCGCACCAGCCCGAGGAGCCAGATGTCTTTATCCTATTGCCTACTGACAAATGTTTACAGTTTACCTATAGTTTCACATATGTAGTACTATTTCCTCATAGTACAGTGCAATGTGATGTCCGAAATGGCTGAAAATTAGGTACGAACACGAAATATGTGCAAGGCAATATAAGGTATATGTATAGCTTGGAAATTGTGACCGTTCCTCGCGCGCTCCTCTCGCTCGTAAAAATCTAGTCCAACCTCACAACCGATCCGACACGTTCGCAAATTCGAAATATGTCGCCACCATATCGAATAATGAACGCAAGATGGATTGGTTTCAGGTTAGGCTATAGCTTTCTAGCGAGCACGGCGAGCGAGGGACGAGTAAATGTGTGTCACAAACCAACGGTTTGGCACATACGGACATTGAAATGTTCGCACCAGCCAGAGGAGCCGAAAGTCTTTATCCTATTGCCTACTGACAAATGTTTACAGTTTACCTATAGTTTCACATAAATAGTACTATTTCCACATACTACAGAGCAATGTGATGTCCGAAATGGCTGACAAAATTAGGTAATAACACGAAATATATGCAAGGCAATATAAGGTATATGTATAGCTTGGAAATTGTAATCGTTGCTCGCACGCTCCGCTCGCTCGTAAATATTTAGTCCATCCTCACATCCGATCCGACACGTTCCCAAATTTGAAATATGTCGCCTCCATGTCGAATGACTAACGCAACAGGGCTTGGTTTTAGTTTAGGCTATAGTTTTGGAGCGAGCGCAGCGAGCGAGGGACGCCTAAAGGTGTGTCACAAACCAACGGTTTGGCATATACGGACATTGAAACATTCGCACCAGCCCGAGCAGCCGGAAGTATTTATCCTATTGCCTACTGACAAATGTTTACAGTTTACCTATAGTTTCACATAAGTAGTACTCTTTCCTCATAGTACAGTGCAATGTGATGTCCGAAATGGCTGAAAATTAGGTACGAACACGAAATATATGCAAGGCAATATAAGATATATGTATAGCTTGGAAATCGTGACCGTTGCTCGCTCGCTCCGCTCGCTCGTAAAAATCTAGTCCAACCTTACAACCGATCCGACACGTTCGCAAATTCGAAATATGTCGCCAACATATCGAATAATGAACGCAAGATGGATTGGTTTCAGGTTAGGCTATAGTTTTCGAGCGAGCATAGCGAGCGAGAGACGCGTAAATGTGTGTCACGAACCAACGGTTTGGCACATACGGACATTGAAATGTTCGCACCAGCCCGAGGAGCCGAAAGTCTTTATCCTATTGCCTACTGACAAATGTTTACAGTTTACCAATAGTTTCACATAAATAGTACTATTTCCACATACTACAGAGCAATGTGATGTCCGAAATGGCTGACAAAATTAGGTAATAACACGAAATATATGCAAGGCAATATAAGGTATATGTATAGCTTGGAAATTGTGTTCGTTGCTCGCTCGCTCCGCTCGCTCGTAAAAATTTAGTCCAACCTCACATCCGATACGACACGTTCCCAAATTTGAAATAAGTCGCCACCATATCGAATAACGAACGCAAGATGGATTGGTTTTAGGTTAGACTATAGCTTTCGAGCGATCACGGCGAGCGAGGGACGCGGAGAGGTGTGTCACAATCCAACGGTTTGGCATATACGGACATTGAAACAATCGCACCAGCCCGAGGAGCCGGAAGTCTTTATGCTATTGCCTACTGACACATGTTTACAGTTTATGAATAGTTTCACATAAATAGTACTATTTCCACATAGTACAGTGCAATGTGTTGTTCGAAATGGTTGACGAAATTAGATAATAACACGAAATATATGCAAGGCAATATAAGGTATATGTATAGCTTGGAAATTGTAATCGTTGCTCGCTCGCTCCTCTCGCTCGTAAAAATCTAATCCAACCTCACAACCGATCCGACACGATCGCAAATTCGAAATATGTCGCCACCATATCGAATAATGAACGCAAGATGGATTGGTTTCAGGTTAGGCTATAGTTTTCGAGCGAGCGCAGCGAGCGAGAGACGCGTAAATGTGTGTCACAAGCCAACGGTTTGGCACATACGGACATTGAAATATCCGCATCAGCCCGAGGAGCCGGATGTCTTTATCCTATTGCCTATTGACAAATGTTTACAGTTTACCTATAGTTTCACATAAATAGTACTATTTCCTCATAGTACAGTGCAATGTGATGTCCGAAATGGCTGAAAATTAGGTACGAACACGAAATATGTGCAAGGCAATATAAGGTATATGTATAGCTTGGAAATTGTGACCGTTGCTCGCGCGCTCCTCTCGCTCGTAAAAATCTAGTCCAACCTCACAACCGATCCGACACGTTCGCAAATTCGAAATATGTCGCCACCATATCGAATAATGAACGCAAGATGGATTGGTTTCAGGTTAGGCTATAGTTTTCGAGCGAGGCAGCGAGCGAGAGACGCGTATATGTGTGTCACAACCCAACGGTTTGGCACATACGGACATTGAAATATCCGCATCAGCCCGAGGAGCCGGAAGTATTTATCCTATTGCCTACTGACAAATGTTTACAGTTTACCTATAGTTTCACATAAATAGTACTATTTCCACATACTACAGAGCAATGTGATGTCCTAAATGGCTGAAAATTAGGTACGAACACGAAATATGTGCAAGGCAATATAACGTATATGTATAGCTTGGAAATTGTAATCGTTGCTCGCACGCTCCGCTCGCTCGTAAAAATTTAGTCCATCCTCACATCCGATACGACACGTTCCCAAATTTGAAATAAGTCGCCACCATATCGAATAACGAACGCGAGATGGATTGGTTTTAGGTTAGACTATAGCTTTCGAGCGATCACGGCGAGCGAGGGACGCGGAGAGGTGTGTCACAATCCAACGGTTTGGCATATACTGACATTGAAACAATCGCACCAGCCCGAGGAGCCGGAAGTCTTTCTGCTATTGCCTACTGACAAACGTTTACAGTTTATGAATAGTTTCACATAAATAGTACTATTTCCACATAGTACAGTGCAATGTGTTGTTCGAAATGGTTGACGAAATTAGATAATAACACGAAATATATGCAAGGCAATATAAGGTATATGTATAGCTTGGAAATTGTAATCGTTGCTCGCTCGCTCCTCTCGCTCGTAAAAATCTAATCCAACCTCACAACCGATCCGACACGATCGCAAAGTCGAAATATGTCGCCACCATATCGAATAATGAACGCAAGATGGATTGGTTTCAGGTTAGGCTATAGTTTTTGTCACATACCAACGGTTTGGCATATACGGACATTGAAACATTCGCACCAGCCCGAGGAGCCGGAAGTATTTATCCTATTGCCTACTGACAAATGTTTACAGTTTACCTATAGTTTCACATAAGTAGTACTCTTTCCTCATAGTACAGTGCAATGTGATGTCCGAAATGGCTGAAAATTAGGTACGAACACGAAATATATGCAAGGCAATATAAGGTGTATGTATAGCTTGGAAATTGTGGTCGTTGCTCGCTCGCTCCGCTCGCTCGTAAAAATGTAGTCCAACCTCACAACCGATCCGACACGTTCGCAAATTCGAAATATGTCGCCGCCATATCGAATAATGAACGCAAGATGGATTGGTTTTACGTTAGGCTATAGTTTTCGAGCGAGCGCAGCGAGCGAGAGACGCGTAAATGTGTGTCACGAACCAACGGTTTGGCACATACGGACATTGAAATGTTCGCACCAGCCCGAGGAGCCGAAAGTCTTTATCCTATTGCCTACTGACAAATGTTTACAGTTTACCAATAGTTTCACATAAATAGTACTATTTCCACATAGTACAGTGCAATGTGATGTCCGAAATGGCTGAAAATTAGGTACGAACACGAAATATATGCAAGGCAATATAAGGTATATGTATAGCTTGGAAATTGTGACCGTTGCTCGCTCGCTCCGCTCGCTCGTAAAAATGTAGACCAACCTCACAACCGATCCGACACGTTCGCAAATTCGAAATATGTCGCCACCATATCGAATAATGTACGCAAGATGGATTGGTTTTAGGTTAGGCTATAGTTTTCGAGCGAGCGCAGCGAGCGAGGGACGCGTAAAGGTGTATCACAAACCAACGGTTTGCCACATGCGGACATTGAAATATTCGCACCAGCCCGAGGAGCCGGAAGTATTTATCCTATTGCCTACTGACAAATGTTTACAGTTTACCTATAGTTTCACATAAGTAGTACTATTTCCACATAGTACAGTGCAATGTGATGTCAGAAATGGCTGACAAAATTAGGTAATAACACGAAATATATGCAAGGCAATATAAGGTATATGTATAGCTTGGAAATCGTGACCGTTGCTCGCTCGCTCCGCTCGCTCGTAAAAATGTAGTCCAACCTCACAACCGATCAGACACGTTCGCAAATTCGAAATATGTCGCCACCATATCGAATAATAAACGCAAGATGGATTGGTTTTAGGTAAGGCTACAGTTTTCGAGCGAGCGCAGCGAGCGAGAGACGCCTAAAGTTGTGTCACAAACCAACGGTTTGTCATATACGGACATTGAAACAATCGCACCAGCCCGAGGAGCCGGAAGTCTTTATGCTATTGCCTACTGACAAATGTTTACAGTTTATGAATAGTTTCACATAAATAGTACTATTTCCACATAGTACAGTGCAATGTGTTGTTCGAAATGGTTGACGAAATTAGATAATAACACGAAATATATGCAAGGCAATATAAGGTATATGTATAGCTTGGAAATTGTAATCGTTGCTCGCTCGCTCCTCTCGCTCGTAAAAATCTAATCCAACCTCACAACCGATCCGACACGATCGCAAATTCGAAATATGTCGCCACCATATCGAATAATGAACTCAAGATGGATTGGTTTTAGGTTAGGCTATAGTTTTCGAGCGAGCGCAGCGAGCGAGGGACGCGTAAAGGTGTATCACAAACCAACGGTTTGGCACATGCGGACATTGAAATATTCGCACCAGTACGAGGAGCCAGAAGTCTTTATTCTATTGCCTACTGACAAATGTTTACAGTTTACCTATAGTTTCACATATGTAGTACTATTTCCTCATAGTACAGTGCAATGTGATGTCCGAAATGGCTGAAAATTAGGTACGAACACGAAATATATGCAAGGCAATATAAGGTATATGTATAGCTTGGAAATCGTGACCGTTGCTCGCTCGCTCCGCTCGCTCGTAAAAATCTAGTCCAACCTTACAACCGATCCGACACGTTCGCAAATTCGAAATATGTCGCCAACATATCGAATAATGAACGCAAGATGGATTGGTTTCAGGTTAGGCTATAGTTTTCGAGCGAGCATAGCGAGCGAGAGACGCGTAAATGTGTGTCACAATCCAACGGTTTGGCACATACGGACATTGAAATATCCACATCAGCCCGAGGAGCCGGATGTCTTTATCCTATTGCCTATTGACAAATGTTTACAGTTTACCTGTATTTTCACATAAATAGTACTATTTCCACATACTACAGAGCAATGTGATGTCCGAAATGGCTGACAAAATTAGGTAATAACACGAAATATATGCAAGGCAATATAAGGTATATGTATAGCTTGGAAATTGTGTTCGTTGCTCGCTCGCTCCGCTCGCTCGTAAAAATTTAGTCCAACCTCACAACCGATCAGACACGTTCGCAAATTCGAAATATGTCGCCACCATATCGAATAATAAACGCAAGATGGATTGGTTTTAGGTAAGGCTACAGTTTTCGAGCGAGCGCAGCGAGCGAGAGACGCCTAAAGTTGTGTCACAAACCAACGGTTTGTCATATACGGACATTGAAACAATCGCACCAGCCCGAGGAGCCGGAAGTCTTTATGCTATTGCCTACTGACAAATGTTTACAGTTTATGAATAGTTTCACATAAATAGTACTATTTCCACATAGTACAGTGCAATGTGTTGTTCGAAATGGTTGACGAAATTAGATAATAACACGAAATATATGCAAGGCAATATAAGGTATATGTATAGCTTGGAAATTGTAATCGTTGCTCGCTCGCTCCTCTCGCTCGTAAAAATCTAATCCAACCTCACAACCGATCCGACACGATCGCAAATTCGAAATATGTCGCCACCATATCGAATAATGAACTCAAGATGGATTGGTTTTAGGTTAGGCTATAGTTTTCGAGCGAGCGCAGCGAGCGAGGGACGCGTAAAGGTGTATCACAAACCAACGGTTTGGCACATGCGGACATTGAAATATTCGCACCAGTACGAGGAGCCAGAAGTCTTTATTCTATTGCCTACTGACAAATGTTTACAGTTTACCTATAGTTTCACATATGTAGTACTATTTCCTCATAGTACAGTGCAATGTGATGTCCGAAATGGCTGAAAATTAGGTACGAACACGAAATATATGCAAGGCAATATAAGGTATATGTATAGCTTGGAAATCGTGACCGTTGCTCGCTCGCTCCGCTCGCTCGTAAAAATCTAGTCCAACCTTACAACCGATCCGACACGTTCGCAAATTCGAAATATGTCGCCAACATATCGAATAATGAACGCAAGATGGATTGGTTTCAGGTTAGGCTATAGTTTTCGAGCGAGCATAGCGAGCGAGAGACGCGTAAATGTGTGTCACAATCCAACGGTTTGGCACATACGGACATTGAAATATCCACATCAGCCCGAGGAGCCGGATGTCTTTATCCTATTGCCTATTGACAAATGTTTACAGTTTACCTGTATTTTCACATAAATAGTACTATTTCCACATACTACAGAGCAATGTGATGTCCGAAATGGCTGACAAAATTAGGTAATAACACGAAATATATGCAAGGCAATATAAGGTATATGTATAGCTTGGAAATTGTGTTCGTTGCTCGCTCGCTCCGCTCGCTCGTAAAAATTTAGTCCAACCTCACATCCGATACGACACGTTCCCAAATTTGAAATAAGTCGCCACCATATCGAATAACGAACGCAAGATGGATTGGTTTTAGGTTAGACTATAGCTTTCGAGCGATCACGGCGAGCGAGGGACGCGGAGAGGTGTGTCACAATCCAACGGTTTGGCATATACGGACATTGAAACAATCGCACCAGCCCGAGGAGCCGGAAGTCTTTATGCTATTGCCTACTGACAAATGTTTACAGTTTATGAATAGTTTCACATAAATAGTACTATTTCCACATAGTACAGTGCAATGTGTTGTTCGAAATGGTTGACCAAATTAGATAATAACACGAAATATATGCAAGGCAATATAAGGTATATGTATAGCTTGGAAATTGTAATCGTTGCTCGCTCGCTCCTCTCGCTCGTAAAAATCTAATCCAACCTCACAACCGATCCGACACGATCGCAAATTCGAAATATGTCGCCACCATATCGAATAATGAACGCAAGATGGATTGGTTTCAGGTTAGGCTATAGTTTTCGAGCGAGCGCAGCGAGCGAGAGACGCGTAAATGTGTGTCACAAGCCAACGGTTTGGCACATACGGACATTGAAATATCCGCATCAGCCCGAGGAGCCGGATGTCTTTATCCTATTGCCTATTGACAAATGTTTACAGTTTACCTATAGTTTCACATAAATAGTACTGTTTCCACATACCACAGTGCAATGTGATGTCCGAAATGGCTGACAAAATTAGGTAATAACACGAAATATATGCAAGGCAATATAAGGTATATGTATAGCTTGGGAATTGTGATCGTTGCTCGCTCGCTGCGCTCGCTCGTAAAAATCTAGTCCAACCTCACAACCGATCCGACACGTTCCCAAATTCGAAATATGTCGCCGCCATATCGAATAATGAACTCAAGATGGATTGGTTTTAGGTTAGGCTATAGTTTTCGAGCGAGCGCAGCGAGCGAGGGACACGTAAAGGTGTATCACAAACCAACGGTTTGGCACATGCGGACATTGAAATATTCGCACCAGTACGAGGAGCCAGAAGTCTTTATCCTATTGCCTACTGACAAATGTTTACAGTTTACCTATAGTTTCACATATGTAGTACTATTTCCTCATAGTACAGTGCAATGTGATGTCCGAAATGGCTGAAAATTAGGTACGAACACGAAATATGTGCAAGGCAATATAAGGTATATGTATAGCTTGGAAATTGTGACCGTTGCTCGCGCGCTCCTCTCGCTCGTAAAAATCTAGTCCAACCTCACAACCGATCCGACACGGTCGCAAATTCGAAATATGTCGCCACCATATCGAATAATGAACGCAAGATGGATTGGTTTCAGGTTAGGCTATAGCTTTCTAGCGAGCACGGCGAGCGAGGGACGAGTAAATGTGTGTCACAAACCAACGGTTTGGCACATACGGACATTGAAATGTTCGCACCAGCCAGAGGAGCCGAAAGTCTTTATCCTATTGCCTACTGACAAATGTTTACAGTTTACCTATAGTTTCACATAAATAGTACTATTTCCACATACTACAGAGCAATGTGATGTCCGAAATGGCTGACAAAATTAGGTAATAACACGAAATATATGCAAGGCAATATAAGGTATATGTATAGCTTGGAAATTGTAATCGTTGCTCGCACGCTCCGCTCGCTCGTAAATATTTAGTCCATCCTCACATCCGATCCGACACGTTCCCAAATTTGAAATATGTCGCCTCCATGTCGAATGACTAACGCAACAGGGCTTGGTTTTAGTTTAGGCTATAGTTTTGGAGCGAGCGCAGCGAGCGAGGGACGCCTAAAGGTGTGTCACAAACCAACGGTTTGGCATATACGGACATTGAAACATTCGCACCAGCCCGAGCAGCCGGAAGTATTTATCCTATTGCCTGACAAATGTTTACAGTTTACCTATAGTTTCACATAAGTAGTACTCTTTCCTCATAGTACAGTGCAATGTGATGTCCGAAATGGCTGAAAATTAGGTACGAACACGAAATATATGCAAGGCAATATAAGATATATGTATAGCTTGGAAATCGTGACCGTTGCTCGCTCGCTCCGCTCGCTCGTAAAAATCTAGTCCAACCTTACAACCGATCCGACACGTTCGCAAATTCGAAATATGTCGCCAACATATCGAATAATGAACGCAAGATGGATTGGTTTCAGGTTAGGCTATAGTTTTCGAGCGAGCATAGCGAGCGAGAGACGCGTAAATGTGTGTCACGAACCAACGGTTTGGCACATACGGACATTGAAATGTTCGCACCAGCCCGAGGAGCCGAAAGTCTTTATCCTATTGCCTACTGACAAATGTTTACAGTTTACCAATAGTTTCACATAAATAGTACTATTTCCTCATAGTACAGTGCAATGTGATGTCCGAAATGGCTGACAAAATTAGGTACTAACACGTATTACATGCAAGGCAATATAAGGTATATGTACAGCTTGGAAATTGTGACCGTTGCTCGCTCGCTCCGCTCGCTCGTAAAAATGTAGTCCAACCTCACAACCGATCAGACACGTTCGCAAATTCGAAATATGTCGCCACCATATCGAATAATGAACGCAAGATGGATTGGTTTTAGGTAAGGCTATAGTTTTCGAGCGAGCGCAGCGAGCGAGAGACGCCTAAAGTTGTGTCACAAACCAACGGTTTGTCATATACGGACATTGAAACAATCGCACCAGCCCGAGGAGCCGGAAGTCTTTATGCTATTGCCTACTGACAAATGTTTACAGTTTATGAATAGTTTCACATAAATAGTACTATTTCCACATAGTACAGTGCAATGTGTTGTTCGAAATGGTTGACGAAATTAGATAATAACACGAAATATATGCAAGGCAATATAAGGTATATGTATAGCTTGGAAATTGTAATCGTTGCTCGCTCGCTCCTCTCGCTCGTAAAAATCTAATCCAACCTCACAACCGATCCGACACGATCGCAAATTCGAAATATGTCGCCACCATATCGAATAATGAACGCAAGATGGATTGGTTTCAGGTTAGGCTATAGTTTTCGAGCGAGCGCAGCGAGCGAGAGACGCGTAAATGTGTGTCACAAGCCAACGGTTTGGCACATACGGACATTGAAATATCCGCATCAGCCCGAGGAGCCGGAAGTATTTATCCTATTGCCTACTGACAAATGTTTACAGTTTACCTATAGTTTCACATAAGTAGTACTCTTTCCTCATAGTACAGTGCAATGTGATGTCCGAAATGGCTGAAAATTAGGTACGAACACGAAATATATGCAAGGCAATATAAGGTATATGTATAGCTTGGAAATCGTGACCGTTGCTCGCTCGCTCCGCTCGCTCGTAAAAATCTAGTCCAACCTTACAACCGATCCGACACGTTCGCAAATTCGAAATATGTCGCCAACATATCGAATAATGAACGCAAGATGGATTGGTTTCAGGTTAGGCTATAGTTTTCGAGCGAGCATAGCGAGCGAGAGACGCGTAAATGTGTGTCACAATCCAACGGTTTGGCACATACGGACATTGAAATATCCACATCAGCCCGAGGAGCCGGATGTCTTTATCCTACTGCCTATTGACAAATGTTTACAGTTTACCTGTATTTTCACATAAATAGTACTATTTCCACATACTACAGAGCAATGTGATGTCCGAAATGGCTGACAAAATTAGGTAATAACACGAAATATATGCAAGGCAATATAAGGTATATGTATAGCTTGGAAATTGTGTTCGTTGCTCGCTCGCTCCGCTCGCTCGTAAAAATTTAGTCCAACCTCACATCCGATACGACACGTTCCCAAATTTGAAATAAGTCGCCACCATATCGAATAACGAACGCAAGATGGATTGGTTTTAGGTTAGACTATAGCTTTCGAGCGATCACGGCGAGCGAGGGACGCGGAGAGGTGTGTCACAATCCAACGGTTTGGCATATACGGACATTGAAACAATCGCACCAGTACGAGGAGCCAGAAGTCTTTATCCTATTGCCTACTGACAAATGTTTACAGTTTACCTATAGTTTCACATATGTAGTACTATTTCCTCATAGTACAGTGCAATGTGATGTCCGAAATGGCTGAAAATTAGGTACGAACACGAAATATGTGCAAGGCAATATAAGGTATATGTATAGCTCGGAAATTGTGACCGTTGCTCGCGCGCTCCTCTCGCTCGTAAAAATCTAGTCCAACCTCACAACCGATCCGACACGTTCGCAAATTCGAAATATGTCGCCACCATATCGAATAATGAACGCAAGATGGATTGGTTTCAGGTTAGGCTATAGCTTTCTAGCGAGCACGGCGAGCGAGGGACGAGTAAATGTGTGTCACAAACCAACGGTTTGGCACATACGGACATTGAAATGTTCGCACCAGCCAGAGGAGCCGAAAGTCTTTATCCTATTGCCTACTGACAAATGTTTACAGTTTACCTATAGTTTCACATAAATAGTACTATTTCCACATACTACAGAGCAATGTGATGTCCGAAATGGCTGACAAAATTACGTAATAACACGAAATATATGCAAGGCAATATAAGGTATATGTATAGCTTGGAAATTGTAATCGTTGCTCGCACGCTCCGCTCGCTCGTAAATATTTAGTCCATCCTCACATCCGATCCGACACGTTCCCAAATTTGAAATATGTCGCCTCCATGTCGAATGACTAACGCAACAGGGCTTGGTTTTAGTTTAGGCTATAGTTTTGGAGCGAGCGCAGCGAGCGAGGGACGCCTAAAGGTGTGTCACAAACCAACGGTTTGGCATATACGGACATTGAAACATTCGCACCAGCCCGAGCAGCCGGAAGTATTTATCCTATTGCCTACTGACAAATGTTTACAGTTTACCAATAGTTTCACATAAATAGTACTATTTCCACATACTATAGAGCAATGTGATGTCCGAAATGGCTGACAAAATTAGGTAATAACACGAAATATATGCAAGGCAATATAAGGTATATGTATAGCTTGGAAATTGTGTTCGTTGCTCGCTCGCTCCGCTCGCTCGTAAAAATTTAGTCCAACCTCACATCCGATACGACACGTTCCCAAATTTGAAATAAGTCGCCACCATATCGAATAACGAACGCAAGATGGATTGGTTTTAGGTTAGACTATAGCTTTCGAGCGATCACGGCGAGCGAGGGACGCGGAGAGGTGTGTCACAATCCAACGGTTTGGCATATACGGACATTGAAACAATCGCACCAGCCCGAGGAGCCGGAAGTCTTTATGCTATTGCCTACTGACACATGTTTACAGTTTATGAATAGTTTCACATAAATAGTACTATTTTCACATAGTACAGTGCAATGTGTTGTTCGAAATGGTTGACGAAATTAGATAATAACACGAAATATATGCAAGGCAATATAAGGTATATGTATAGCTTGGAAATTGTAATCGTTGCTCGCTCGCTCCTCTCGCTCGTAAAAATCTAATCCAACCTCACAACCGATCCGACACGATCGCAAATTCGAAATATGTCGCCACCATATCGAATAATGAACGCAAGATGGATTGGTTTCAGGTTAGGCTATAGTTTTCGAGCGAGCGCAGCGAGCGAGAGACGCGTAAATGTGTGTCACAAGCCAACGGTTTGGCACATACGGACATTGAAATATCCGCATCATCCCGAGGAGCCGGATGTCTTTATCCTATTGCCTATTGACAAATGTTTACAGTTTACCTATAGTTTCACATAAATAGTACTATTTCCACATACCACAGTCCAATGTGATGTCCGAAATGGCTGACAAAATTAGGTAATAACACGAAATATATGCAAGGCAATATAAGGTATATGTATAGCTTGGGAATTGTGATCGTCGCTCGCTCGCTGCGCTCGCTCGTAAAAATCTAGTCCAACCTCACAACCGATCCGACACGTTCGCAAATTCGAAATATGTCGCCGCCATATCGAATAATGAACTCAAGATGGATTGGTTTTAGGTTAGGCTATAGTTTTCGAGCGAGCGCAGCGAGCGAGGGACGCGTAAAGGTGTATCACAAACCAACGGTTTGGCACATGCTGACATTGAAATATTCGCACCAGTACGAGGAGCCAGAAGTCTTTATCCTATTGCCTACTGACAAATGTTTACAGTTTACCTATAGTTTCACATATGTAGTACTATTTCCTCATAGTACAGAGCAATGTGATGTCCGAAATGGCTGAAAATTAGGTACGAACACGAAATATATGCAAGGCAATATAAGGTATATGTATAGCTTGGAAATCGTGACCGTTGCTCGCTCGCTCCGCTCGCTCGTAAAAATCTAGTCCAACCTTACAACCGATCCGACACGTTCGCAAATTCGAAATATGTCGCCAACATATCGAATAATGAACGCAAGATGGATTGGTTTCAGGTTAGGCTATAGTTTTCGAGCGAGCATAGCGAGCGAGAGACGCGTAAATGTGTGTCACAATCCAACGGTTTGGCACATACGGACATTGAAATATCCACATCAGCCCGAGGAGCCGGATGTCTTTATCCTATTGCCTATTGACAAATGTTTACAGTTTACCTGTATTTTCACATAAATAGTACTATTTCCACATACTACAGAGCAATGTGATGTCCGAAATGGCTGACAAAATTAGGTAATAACACGAAATATATGCAAGGCAATATAAGGTATATGTATAGCTTGGAAATTGTGTTCGTTGCTCGCTCGCTCCGCTCGCTCGTAAAAATTTAGTCCAACCTCACATCCGATACGACACGTTCCCAAATTTGAAATAAGTCGCCACCATATCGAATAACGAACGCAAGATGGATTGGTTTTAGGTTAGACTATAGCTTTCGAGCGATCACGGCGAGCGAGGGACGCGGAGAGGTGTGTCACAATCCAACGGTTTGGCATATACGGACATTGAAACAATCGCATCAGCCCGAGGAGCCGGAAGTCTTTATGCTATTGCCTACTGACAAATGTTTACAGTTTATGAATAGTTTCACATAAATAGTACTATTTCCACATAGTACAGTGCAATGTGTTGTTCGAAATGGTTGACCAAATTAGATAATAACACGAAATATATGCAAGGCAATATAAGGTATATGTATAGCTTGGAAATTGTAATCGTTGCTCGCTCGCTCCTCTCGCTCGTAAAAATCTAATCCAACCTCACAACCGATCCGACACGATCGCAAATTCGAAATATGTCGCCACCATATCGAATAATGAACGCAAGATGGATTGGTTTCAGGTTAGGCTATAGTTTTCGAGCGAGCGCAGCGAGCGAGAGACGCGTAAATGTGTGTCACAAGCCAACGGTTTGGCACATACGGACATTGAAATATCCGCATCAGCCCGAGGAGCCGGATGTCTTTATCCTACTGCCTATTGACAAATGTTTACAGTTTACCTATAGTTTCACATAAATAGTACTGTTTCCACATACCACAGTGCAATGTGATGTCCGAAATGGCTGACAAAATTAGGTAATAACACGAAATATATGCAAGGCAATATAAGGTATATGTATAGCTTGGGAATTGTGATCGTTGCTCGCTCGCTGCGCTCGCTCGTAAAAATCTAGTCCAACCTCACAACCGATCCGACACGTTCGCAAATTCGAAATATGTCGCCACCATATCGAATAATGAACTCAAGATGGATTGGTTTTAGGTTAGGCTATAGTTTTCGAGCGAGCGCAGCGAGCGAGGGACGCGTAAAGGTGTATCACAAACCAACGGTTTGGCACATGCGGACATTGAAATATTCGCACCAGTACGAGGAGCCAGAAGTCTTTATCCTATTGCCTACTGACAAATGTTTACAGTTTACCTATAGTTTCACATATGTAGTACTATTTCCTCATAGTACAGTGCAATGTGATGTCCGAAATGGCTGAAAATTAGGTACGAACACGAAATATGTGCAAGGCAATATAAGGTATATGTATAGCTTGGAAATTGTGACCGTTGCTCGCGCGCTCCTCTCGCTCGTAAAAATCTAGTCCAACCTCACAACCGATCCGACACGTTCGCAAATTCGAAATATGTCGCCACCATATCGAATAATGAACGCAAGATGGATTGGTTTCAGGTTAGGCTATAGCTTTCTAGCGAGCACGGCGAGCGAGGGACGAGTAAATGTGTGTCACAAACCAACGGTTTGGCACATACGGACATTGAAATGTTCGCACCAGCCAGAGGAGCCGAAAGTCTTTATCCTATTGCCTACTGACAAATGTTTACAGTTTACCTATAGTTTCACATAAATAGTACTATTTCCACATACTACAGAGCAATGTGATGTCCGAAATGGCTGACAAAATTAGGTAATAACACGAAATATATGCAAGGCAATATAAGGTATATGTATAGCTTGGAAATTGTAATCGTTGCTCGCACGCTCCGCTCGCTCGTAAATATTTAGTCCATCCTCACATCCGATCCGACACGTTCCCAAATTTGAAATATGTCGCCTCCATGTCGAATGACTAACGCAACAGGGCTTGGTTTTAGTTTAGGCTATAGTTTTAGAGCGAGCGCAGCGAGCGAGGGACGCCTAAAGGTGTGTCACAAACCAACGGTTTGGCATATACGGACATTGAAACATTCGCACCAGCCCGAGCAGCCGGAAGTATTTATCCTATTGCCTACTGACAAATGTTTACAGTTTACCTATAGTTTCACATAAGTAGTACTCTTTCCTCATAGTACAGTGCAATGTGATGTCCGAAATGGCTGAAAATTAGGTACGAACACGAAATATATGCAAGGCAATATAAGATATATGTATAGCTTGGAAATCGTGACCGTTGCTCGCTCGCTCCGCTCGCTCGTAAAAATCTAGTCCAACCTTACAACCGATCCGACACGTTCGCAAATTCGAAATATGTCGCCAACATATCGAATAATGAACGCAAGATGGATTGGTTTCAGGTTAGGCTATAGTTTTCGAGCGAGCATAGCGAGCGAGAGACGCGTAAATGTGTGTCACGAACCAACGGTTTGGCACATACGGACATTGAAATGTTCGCACCATCCAGGGGAGCCGAAAGTCTTTATCCTATTGCCTACTGACAAATGTTTACAGTTTACCAATAGTTTCACATAAATAGTACTATTTCCACATACTACAGAGCAATGTGATGTCCGAAATGGCTGACAAAATTAGGTAATAACACGAAATATATGCAAGGCAATATAAGGTATATGTATATCTTGGAAATTGTGTTCGTTGCTCGCTCGCTCCGCTCGATCGTAAAAATTTAGTCCAACCTCACATCCGATACGACACGTTCCCAAATTTGAAATAAGTCGCCACCATATCGAATAACGAACGCAAGATGGATTGGTTTTAGGTTAGACTATAGCTTTCGAGCGATCACGGCGAGCGAGGGACGCGGAGAGGTGTGTCACAATCCAACGGTTTGGCATATACGGACATTGAAACAATCGCACCAGCCCGAGGAGCCGGAAGTCTTTATGCTATTGCCTACTGACACATGTTTACAGTTTATGAATAGTTTCACATAAATAGTACTATTTCCACATAGTACAGTGCAATGTGTTGTTCGAAATGGTTGACGAAATTAGATAATAACACGAAATATATGCAAGGCAATATAAGGTATATGTATAGCTTGGAAATTGTAATCGTTGCTCGCTCGCTCCTCTCGCTCGTAAAAATCTAATCCAACCTCACAACCGATCCGACACGATCGCAAATTCGAAATATGTCGCCACCATATCGAATAATGAACGCAAGATGGATTGGTTTCAGGTTAGGCTATAGTTTTCGAGCGAGCGCAGCGAGCGAGAGACGCGTAAATGTGTGTCACAAGCCAACGGTTTGGCACATACGGACATTGAAATATCCGCATCATCCCGAGGAGCCGGATGTCTTTATCCTATTGCCTATTGACAAATGTTTACAGCTTACCTATAGTTTCACAAAAATAGTACTATTTCCACATACCACAGTCCAATGTGATGTCCGAAATGGCTGACAAAATTAGGTAATAACACGAAATATATGCAAGGCAATATAAGGTATATGTATAGCTTGGGAATTGTGATCGTCGCTCGCTCGCTGCGCTCGCTCGTAAAAATCTAGTCCAACCTCACAACCGATCCGACAAGTTCGCAAATTCGAAATATGTCTTCGCCATATCGAATAATGAACTCAAGATGGATTGGTTTTAGGTTAGGCTATAGTTTTCGAGCGAGCGCAGCGAGCGAGGGACGCGTAAAGGTGTATCACAAACCAACGGTTTGGCACATGCGGACATTGAAATATTCGCACCAGTACGAGGAGCCAGAAGTCTTTATCCTATTGCCTACTGACAAATGTTTACAGTTTACCTATAGTTTCACATATGTAGTACTATTTCCTCATAGTACAGTGCAATGTGATGTCCGAAATGGCTGAAATTTAGGTACGAACACGAAATATGTGCAAGGCAATATAAGGTATATGTATAGCTTGGAAATTGTGACCGTTGCTCGCGCGCTCCTCTCGCTCGTAAAAATCTAGTCCAACCTCACAACAGATCCGACACGTTCGCAAATTCGAAATATGTCGCCACCATATCGAATAATGAACGCAAGATGGATTGGTTTCAGGTTAGGCTATAGTTTTCGAGCGAGGCAGCGAGCGAGAGACGCGTATATGTGTGTCACAAACCAACGGTTTGGCACATACGGACATTGAAATATCCGCATCAGCCCGAGGAGCCGGAAGTATTTATCCTATTGCCTACTGACAAATGTTTACAGTTTACCTATAGTTTCACATAAATAGTACTATTTCCACATACTACAGAGCAATGTGATGTCCTAAATGGCTGAAAATTAGGTACGAACACGAAATATGTGCAAGGCAATATAAGGTATATGTATAGCTTGGAAATTGTGACCGTTGCTCGCGCGCTCCTCTCGCTCGTAAAAATCTAGTCCAACCTCACAACCGATCCGACACGTTCGCAAATTCGAAATATGTCGCCACCATATCGAATAATGAACGCAAGATGGATTGGTTTCAGGTTAGGCTATAGCTTTCGAGCGATCACGGCGAGCGAGGGACGCGGAGAGGTGTGTCACAATCCAACGGTTTGGCATATACTGACATTGAAACAATCGCACCAGCCCGAGGAGCCGGAAGTCTTTATGCTATTGCCTACTGACAAACGTTTACAGTTTATGAATAGTTTCACATAAATAGTACTATTTCCACATAGTACAGTGCAATGTGTTGTTCGAAATGGTTGACGAAATTAGATAATAACACGAAATATATGCAAGGCAATATAAGGTATATGTATAGCTTGGAAATTGTAATCGTTGCTCGCTCGCTCCTCTCGCTCGTAAAAATCTAATCCAACCTCACAACCGATCCGACACGATCGCAAATTCGAAATATGTCGCCACCATATCGAATAATGAACGCAAGATCGATTGGTTTCAGGTTAGGCTACAGTTTTAGTCACATACCAACGGTTTGGCATATACGGACATTGAAACATTCGCACCAGCCCGAGGAGCCGGAAGTATTTATCCTATTGCCTACTGACAAATGTTTACAGTTTACCTATAGTTTCACATAAGTAGTACTCTTTCCTCATAGTACAGTGCAATGTGATGTCCGAAATGGCTGAAAATTAGGTACGAACACGAAATATATGCAAGGCAATATAAGGTGTATGTATAGCTTGGAAATTGTGGTCGTTGCTCGCTCGCTCCGCTCGCTCGTAAAAATGTAGTCCAACCTCACAACCGATCCGACACGTTCGCAAATTCGAAATATGTCGCCGCCATATCGAATAATGAACGCAAGATGGATTGGTTTTACGTTAGGCTATAGTTTTCGAGCGAGCGCAGCGAGCGAGAGACGCCTAAAGGTGTGTCACAAACCAACGGTTTGGCATATACGGACATTGAAATATTCGCACCAGCCCGAGGAGCCGGAAGTATTTATCCTATTGCCTACTGACAAATGTTTACAGTTTACCTATAGTTTCACATAAGTAGTACTATTTCCACATAGTACAGTGCAATGTGATGTCAGAAATGGCTGACAAAATTAGGTAATAACACGAAATATATGCAAGGCAATATAAGGTATATGTATAGCTTGGAAATCGTGACCGTTGCTCGCTCGCTCCGCTCGCTCGTAAAAATTTAGTCCAACCTCACATCCGATCCGACACGATCCCAAATTTGAAATTAGTTTCCTCCATATCGAATGACTAACGCAAGAGGGATTCGTTCTAGGTTAGGCTATAGCTTTCTAGCGAGCACGGCGAGCGAGGGACGAGTAAATGTGTGTCACAAACCAACGGTTTGGCACATACGGACATTGAAATGTTCGCACCAGCCAGAGGAGCCGAAAGTCTTTATCCTATTGCCTACTGACAAATGTTTACAATTTACCTATAGTTTCACATAAATAGTACTATTTCCACATACTACAGAGCAATGTGATGTCCGAAATGGCTGACAAAATTAGGTAATAACACGAAATATATGCAAGGCAATATAAGGTATATGTATAGCTTGGAAATTGTAATCGTTGCTCGCACGCTCCGCTCGCTCGTAAATATTTAGTCCATCCTCACATCCGATCCGACACGTTCCCAAATTTGAAATATGTCGCCTCCATGTCGAATGACTAACGCAACAGGGCTTGGTTTTAGTTTAGGCTATAGTTTTGGAGCGAGCGCAGCGAGCGAGGGACGCCTAAAGGTGTGTCACAAACCAACGGTTTGGCATATACGGACATTGAAACATTCGCACCAGCCCGAGCAGCCGGAAGTATTTATCCTATTGCCTACTGACAAATGTTTACAGTTTACCTATAGTTTCACATAAGTAGTACTCTTTCCTCATAGTACAGTGCAATGTGATGTCCGAAATGGCTGAAAATTAGGTACGAACACGAAATATATGCAAGGCAATATAAGATATATGTATAGCTTGGAAATCGTGACCGTTGCTCGCTCTCTCCGCTCGCTCGTAAAAATCTAGTCCAACCTTACAACCGATCCGACACGTTCGCAAATTCGAAATATGTCGCCAACATATCGAATAATGAACGCAAGATGGATTGGTTTCAGGTTAGGCTATAGTTTTCGAGCGAGCATAGCGAGCGAGAGACGCGTAAATGTGTGTCACGAACCAACGGTTTGGCACATACGGACATTGAAATGTTCGCACCAGCCCGAGGAGCCGAAAGTCTTTATCCTATTGCCTACTGACAAATGTTTACAGTTTACCAATAGTTTCACATAAATAGTACTATTTCCTCATAGTACAGTGCAATGTGATGTCCGAAATGGCTGACAAAATTAGGTACTAACACGAATTACATGCAAGGCAATATAAGGTATATGTACAGCTTGGAAATTGTGACCGTTGCTCGCTCGCTCCGCTCGCTCGTAAATATTTAGTCCATCCTCACATCCGATCCGACACGTTCCCAAATTTGAAATATGTCGCCTCCATGTCGAATGACTAACGCAACAGGGCTTGGTTTTAGTTTAGGCTATAGTTTTGGAGCGAGCGCAGCGAGCGAGGGACGCCTAAAGGTGTGTCACAAACCAACGGTTTGGCATATACGGACATTGAAACATTCGCACCAGCCCGAGGAGCCGGAAGTATTTATCCTATTGCCTACTGACAAATGTTTACAGTTTATGAATAGTTTCACATAAATAGTACTATTTCCACATACCACAGTGCAATGTGATGTCCGAAATTGCTGACAAAATTAGGTAATAACACGAAATATATGCAAGGCAATATAAGGTATATGTATAGCTTGGGAATTGTGATCGTTGCTCGCTCGCTGCGCTCGCTCGTAAAAATCTAGTCCAACCTCACAACCGATCCGACACGTTCGCAAATTCGAAATATGTCGCCGCCATATCGAATAATGAACTCAAGATGGATTGGTTTTAGGTTAGGCTATAGTTTTCGAGCGAGCGCAGCGAGCGAGGGACGCGTAAAGGTGTATCACAAACCAACGGTTTGGCACATGCGGACAATGAAATATTCGCACCAGTACGAGGAGCCAGATGTCTTTATCCTATTGCCTACTGACAAATGTTTACAGTTTACCTATAGTTTCACATAAGTAGTACTATTTCCACATAGTACAGTGCAATGTGATGTCAGAAATGGCTGACAAAATTAGGTAATAACACGAAATATATGCAAGGCAATATAAGGTATATGTATAGCTTGGAAATCGTGACCGTTGCTCGCTCGCTCCGCTCGCTCGTAAAAATTTAGTCCAACCTCACATCCGATCCGACACGATCCCAAATTTGAAATTAGTTTCCTCCATATCGAATGACTAACGCAAGAGGGATTCGTTCTAGGTTAGGCTATAGCTTTCTAGCGAGCACGGCGAGCGAGGGACGAGTAAATGTGTGTCACAAACCAACGGTTTGGCACATACGGACATTGAAATGTTCGCACCAGCCAGAGGAGCCGAAAGTCTTTATCCTATTGCCTACTGACAAATGTTTACAATTTACCTATAGTTTCACATAAATAGTACTATTTCCACATACTACAGAGCAATGTGATGTCCGAAATGGCTGACAAAATTAGGTAATAACACGAAATATATGCAAGGCAATATAAGGTATATGTATAGCTTGGGAATTGTGATCGTTGCTCGCTCGCTGCGCTCGCTCGTAAAAATCTAGTCCAACCTCACAACCGATCCGACACGTTCGCAAATTCGAAATATGTCGCCGCCATATCGAATAATGAACTCAAGATGGATTGGTTTTAGGTTAGGCTATAGTTTTCGAGCGAGCGCAGCGAGCGAGGGACGCGTAAAGGTGTATCACAAACCAACGGTTTGGCACATGCGGACAATGAAATATTCGCACCAGTACGAGGAGCCAGATGTCTTTATCCTATTGCCTACTGACAAATGTTTACAATTTACCTATAGTTTCACATAAATAGTACTATTTCCACATACTACAGAGCAATGTGATGTCCGAAATGGCTGACAAAATTAGGTAATAACACGAAATATATGCAAGGCAATATAAGGTATATGTATAGCTTGGAAATCGTGACCGTTGCTCGCTCGCTCCGCTCGCTCGTAAAAATTTAGTCCAACCTCACATCCGATCCGACACGATCCCAAATTTGAAATTAGTTTCCTCCATATCGAATGACTAACGCAAGAGGGATTCGTTCTAGGTTAGGCTATAGCTTTCTAGCGAGCACGGCGAGCGAGGGACGAGTAAATGTGTGTCACAAACCAACGGTTTGGCACATACGGACATTGAAATGTTCGCACCAGCCAGAGGAGCCGAAAGTCTTTATCCTATTGCCTACTGACAAATGTTTACAATTTACCTATAGTTTCACATAAATAGTACTATTTCCACATACTACAGAGCAATGTGATGTCCGAAATGGCTGACAAAATTAGGTAATAACACGAAATATATGCAAGGCAATATAAGGTATATGTATAGCTTGGAAATTGTAATCGTTGCTCGCACGCTCCGCTCGCTCGTAAATATTTAGTCCATCCTCACATCCGATCCGACACGTTCCCAAATTTGAAATATGTCGCCTCCATGTCGAATGACTAACGCAACAGGGCTTGGTTTTAGTTTAGGCTATAGTTTTGGAGCGAGCGCAGCGAGCGAGGGACGCCTAAAGGTGTGTCACAAACCAACGGTTTGGCATATACGGACATTGAAACATTCGCACCAGCCCGAGCAGCCGGAAGTATTTATCCTATTGCCTACTGACAAATGTTTACAGTTTACCTATAGTTTCACATAAGTAGTACTCTTTCCTCATAGTACAGTGCAATGTGATGTCCGAAATGGCTGAAAATTAGGTACGAACACGAAATATATGCAAGGCAATATAAGATATATGTATAGCTTGGAAATCGTGACCGTTGCTCGCTCTCTCCGCTCGCTCGTAAAAATCTAGTCCAACCTTACAACCGATCCGACACGTTCGCAAATTCGAAATATGTCGCCAACATATCGAATAATGAACGCAAGATGGATTGGTTTCAGGTTAGGCTATAGTTTTCGAGCGAGCATAGCGAGCGAGAGACGCGTAAATGTGTGTCACGAACCAACGGTTTGGCACATACGGACATTGAAATGTTCGCACCAGCCCGAGGAGCCGAAAGTCTTTATCCTATTGCCTACTGACAAATGTTTACAGTTTACCAATAGTTTCACATAAATAGTACTATTTCCTCATAGTACAGTGCAATGTGATGTCCGAAATGGCTGACAAAATTAGGTACTAACACGAATTACATGCAAGGCAATATAAGGTATATGTACAGCTTGGAAATTGTGACCGTTGCTCGCTCGCTCCGCTCGCTCGTAAATATTTAGTCCATCCTCACATCCGATCCGACACGTTCCCAAATTTGAAATATGTCGCCTCCATGTCGAATGACTAACGCAACAGGGCTTGGTTTTAGTTTAGGCTATAGTTTTGGAGCGAGCGCAGCGAGCGAGGGACGCCTAAAGGTGTGTCACAAACCAACGGTTTGGCATATACGGACATTGACACATTCGCACCAGCCCGAGGAGCCGGAAGTATTTATCCTATTGCCTACTGACAAATGTTTACAGTTTATGAATAGTTTCACATAAATAGTACTATTTCCACATACCACAGTGCAATGTGATGTCCGAAATTGCTGACAAAATTAGGTAATAACACGAAATATATGCAAGGCAATATAAGGTATATGTATAGCTTGGGAATTGTGATCGTTGCTCGCTCGCTGCGCTCGCTCGTAAAAATCTAGTCCAACCTCACAACCGATCCGACACGTTCGCAAATTCGAAATATGTCGCCGCCATATCGAATAATGAACTCAAGATGGATTGGTTTTAGGTTAGGCTATAGTTTTCGAGCGAGCGCAGCGAGCGAGGGACGCGTAAAGGTGTATCACAAACCAACGGTTTGGCACATGCGGACAATGAAATATTCGCACCAGTACGAGGAGCCAGATGTCTTTATCCTATTGCCTACTGACAAATGTTTACAGTTTACCTATAGTTTCACATAAGTAGTACTATTTCCACATAGTACAGTGCAATGTGATGTCAGAAATGGCTGACAAAATTAGGTAATAACACGAAATATATGCAAGGCAATATAAGGTATATGTATAGCTTGGAAATCGTGACCGTTGCTCGCTCGCTCCGCTCGCTCGTAAAAATTTAGTCCAACCTCACATCCGATCCGACACGATCCCAAATTTGAAATTAGTTTCCTCCATATCGAATGACTAACGCAAGAGGGATTGGTTTCAGGTTAGGCTATAGCTTTCTAGCGAGCACGGCGAGCGAGGGACGAGTAAATGTGTGTCACAAACCAACGGTTTGGCACATACGGACATTGAAATGTTCGCACCAGCCAGAGGAGCCGAAAGTCTTTATCCTATTGCCTACTGACAAATGTTTACAGTTTACCTATAGTTTCACATAAATAGTACTATTTCCACATACTACAGAGCAATGTGATGTCCGAAATGGCTGACAAAATTAGGTAATAACACGAAATATATGCAAGGCAATATAAGGTATATGTATAGCTTGGAAATTGTAATCGTTGCTCGCACGCTCCGCTCGCTCGTAAATATTTAGTCCATCCTCACATCCGATCCGACACGTTCCCAAATTTGAAATATGTCGCCTCCATGTCGAATGACTAACGCAACAGGGCTTGGTTTTAGTTTAGGCTATAGTTTTGGAGCGAGCGCAGCGAGCGAGGGACGCCTAAAGGTGTGTCACAAACCAACGGTTTGGCATATACGGACATTGAAACATTCGCACCAGCCCGAGCAGCCGGAAGTATTTATCCTATTGCCTACTGACAAATGTTTACAGTTTACCTATAGTTTCACATAAGTAGTACTCTTTCCTCATAGTACAGTGCAATGTGATGTCCGAAATGGCTGAAAATTAGGTACGAACACGAAATATATGCAAGGCAATATAAGATATATGTATAGCTTGGAAATCGTGACCGTTGCTCGCTCGCTCCGCTCGCTCGTAAAAATCTAGTCCAACCTTACAACCGATCCGACACGTTCGCAAATTCGAAATATGTCGCCAACATATCGAATAATGAACGCAAGATGGATTGGTTTCAGGTTAGGCTATAGTTTTCGAGCGAGCATAGCGAGCGAGAGATGCGTAAATGTGTGTCACGAACCAACGGTTTGGCACATACGGACATTGAAATGTTCGCACCAGCCCGAGGAGACGAAAGTCTTTATCCTATTGCCTACTGACAAATGTTTACAGTTTACCAATAGTTTCACATAAATAGTACTATTTCCACATACTACAGAGCAATGTGATGTCCGAAATGGCTGACAAAATTAGGTAATAAAACGAAATATATGCAAGGCAATATAAGGTATATGTATAGCTTGGAAATTGTGTTCGTAGCTCGCTCGCTCCGCTCGCTCGTAAAAATTTAGTCCAACCTCACATCCGATACGACACGTTCCCAAATTTGAAATAAGTCGCCACCATATCGAATAACGAACGCAAGATGGATTGGTTTTAGGTTAGACTATAGCTTTCGAACGATCACGGCGAGCGAGGGACGCGGAGAGGTGTGTCACAATCCAACGGTTTGGCATATACGGACATTGAAACAATCGCACCAGCCCGAGGAGCCGGAAGTCTTTATGCTATTGCCTACTGACACATGTTTACAGTTTATGAATAGTTTCACATAAATAGTACTATTTCCACATAGTACAGTGCAATGTGTTGTTCGAAATGGTTGACGAAATTAGATAATAACACGAAATATATGCAAGGCAATATAAGGTATATGTATAGCTTGGAAATTGTAATCGTTGCTCGCTCGCTCCTCTCGCTCGTAAAAATCTAATCCAACCTCACAACCGATCCGACACGATCGCAAATTCGAAATATGTCGCCACCATATCGAATAATGAACGCAAGATGGATTGGTATCAGGTTAGGCTATAGTTTTCGAGCGAGCGCAGCGAGCGAGAGACGCGTAAATGTGTGTCACAAGCCAACGGTTTGGCACATACGGACATTGAAATATCCGCATCAGCCCGAGGAGCCGGATGTCTTTATCCTATTGCCTATTGACAAATGTTTACAGTTTACCTATAGTTTCACATAAATAGTACTATTTCCACATACCGCAGTCCAATGTGATGTCCGAAATGGCTGACAAAATTAGGTAATAACACGAAATATATGCAAGGCAATATAAGGTATATGTATAGCTTGGGAATTGTGATCGTTGCTCGCTCGCTGCGCTCGCTCGTAAAAATCTAGTCCAACCTCACAACCGATCCGACACGTTCGCAAATTCGAAATATGTCGCCGCCATATCGAATAATGAACTCAAGATGGATTGGTTTTAGGTTAGGCTATAGTTTTCGAGCGAGCGCAGCGAGCGAGGGACGCGTAAAGGTGTATCACAAACCAACGGTTTGGCACATGCGGACATTGAAATATTCGCACCAGTACGAGGAGCCAGAAGTCTTTATCCTATTGCCTACTGACAAATGTTTACAGTTTACCTATAGTTTCACATATGTAGTACTATTTCCTCATAGTACAGTGCAATGTGATGTCCGAAATGGCTGAAAATTAGGTACGACTACGAAAGATGTGCAAGGCAATATAAGGTATATGTATAGCTTGGAAATTGTGACCGTTGCTCGCGCGCTCCTCTCGCTCTTAAAAATCTAGTCCAACCTCACAACCGATCCGACACGTTCGCAAATTCGAAATATGTCGCCACCATATCGAATAATGAACGCAAGATGGATTGGTTTCAGGTTAGGCTATAATTTTCGAACGAGGCAGCGAGCGAGAGACGCGTATATGTGTGTCACAAACCAACGGTTTGGCACATACGGACATTGAAATATCCGCATCAGCCCGAGGAGCCGGAAGTATTTATCCTATTGCCTACTGACAAATGTTTACAGTTTACCTATAGTTTCACATAAATAGTACTATTTCCACATACTACAGAGCAATGTGATGTCCTAAATGGCTCAAAATTAGGTACGAACACGAAATATGTGCAAGGCAATATAACGTATATGTATAGCTTGGAAATTGTAATCGTTGCTCGCACGCTCCGCTCGCTCGTAAAAATTTAGTCCATCCTCACATCCGATACGACACGTTCCCAAATTTGAAATAAGTCGCCACCATATCGAATAACGAACGCAAGATGGATTGGTTTTAGGTTAGACTATAGCTTTCGAGCGATCACGGCGAGCGAGGGACGCGGAGAGGTGTGTCACAATCCAACGGTTTGGCATATACTGACATTGAAACAATCGCACCAGCCCGAGGAGCCGGAAGTCTTTATGCTATTGCCTACTGACAAACGTTTACAGTTTATGAATAGTTCCACATAAATAGTACTATTTCCACATAGTACAGTGCAATGTGATGTCCGAAATGGCTGACAAAATTAGGTAATAACACGAAATATATGCAAGGCAATATAAGGTATATGTATTGCTTGGAAATTGTGACCGTTCCTCGCGCGCTCCTCTCGCTCGTAAAAATCTAGTCCAACCTCACAACCGATCCGACACGTTCGCAAATTCGAAATATGTCGCCACCATATCGAATAATGAACGCAAGATGGATTGGTTTCAGGTTAGGCTATAGCTTTCTAGCGAGCACGGCGAGCGAGGGACGAGTAAATGTGTGTCACAAACCAACGGTTTGGCACATACGGACATTGAAATGTTCGCACCAGCCAGAGGAGCCGAAAGTCTTTATCCTATTGCCTACTGACAAATGTTTACAGTTTACCTATAGTTTCACATAAATAGTACTATTTCCACATACTACAGAGCAATGTGATGTCCGAAATGGCTGACAAAATTAGGTAATAACACGAAATATATGCAAGGCAATATAAGGTATATGTATAGCTTGGAAATTGTAATCGTTGCTCGCACGCTCCGCTCGCTCGTAAATATTTAGTCCATCCTCACATCCGATCCGACACGTTCCCAAATTTGAAATATGTCGCCTCCATGTCGAATGACTAACGCAACAGGGCTTGGTTTTAGTTTAGGCTATAGTTTTGGAGCGAGCGCAGCGAGCGAGGGACGCCTAAAGGTGTGTCACAAACCAACGGTTTGGCATATACGGACATTGAAACATTCGCATCAGCCCGAGCAGCCGGAAGTATTTATCCTATTGCCTACTGACAAATGTTTACAGTTTACCTATAGTTTCACATAAGTAGTACTCTTTCCTCATAGTACAGTGCAATGTGATGTCCGAAATGGCTGAAAATTAGGTACGAACACGAAATATATGCAAGGCAATATAAGGTATATGTATAGCTTGGAAATTGTAATCGTTGCTCGCACGCTCCGCTCGCTCGTAAATATTTAGTCCATCCTCACATCCGATCCGACACGTTCCCAAATTTGAAATATGTCGCCTCCATGTCGAATGACTAACGCAACAGGGCTTGGTTTTAGTTTAGGCTATAGTTTTGGAGCGAGCGCAGCGAGCGAGGGACGCCTAAAGGTGTGTCACAAACCAACGGTTTGGCATATACGGACATTGAAACATTCGCACCAGCCCGAGGAGCCGGAAGTATTTATCCTATTGCCTACTGACAAATGTTTACAGTTTATGAATAGTTTCACATAAATAGTACTATTTCCACATACCACAGTGCAATGTGATGTCCGAAATTGCTGACAAAATTAGGTAATAACACGAAATATATGCAAGGCAATATAAGGTATATGTATAGCTTGGGAATTGTGATCGTTGCTCGCTCGCTGCGCTCGCTCGTAAAAATCTAGTCCAACCTCACAACCGATCCGACACGTTCGCAAATTCGAAATATGTCGCCGCCATATCGAATAATGAACTCAAGATGGATTGGTTTTAGGTTAGGCTATAGTTTTCGAGCGAGCACGGCGAGCGAGGGACGAGTAAATGTGTGTCACAAACCAACGGTTTGGCACATACGGACATTGAAATGTTCGCACCAGCCAGAGGAGCCGAAAGTCTTTATCCTATTGCCTACTGACAAATGTTTACAGTTTACCTATAGTTTCACATAAATAGTACTATTTCCACATACTACAGAGCAATGTGATGTCCGAAATGGCTGACAAAATTAGGTAATAACACGAAATATATGCAAGGCAATATAAGGTATATGTATAGCTTGGAAATTGTAATCGTTGCTCGCACGCTCCGCTCGCTCGTAAATATTTAGTCCATCCTCACATCCGATCCGACACGTTCCCAAATTTGAAATATGTCGCCTCCATGTCGAATGACTAACGCAACAGGGCTTGGTTTTAGTTTAGGCTATAGTTTTGGAGCGAGCGCAGCGAGCGAGGGATGCCTAAAGGTGTGTCACAAACCAACGGTTTGGCATATACGGACATTGAAACATTCGCACCAGCCCGAGCAGCCGGAAGTATTTATCCTATTGCCTACTGACAAATGTTTACAGTTTACCTATAGTTTCACATAAGTAGTACTCTTTCCTCATAGTACAGTGCAATGTGATGTCCGAAATGGCTGAAAATTAGGTACGAACACGAAATATATGCAAGGCAATATAAGATATATGTATAGCTTGGAAATCGTGACCGTTGCTCGCTCGCTCCGCTCGCTCGTAAAAATCTAGTCCAACCTTACAACCGATCCGACACGTTCGCAAATTCGAAATATGTCGCCAACATATCGAATAATGAACGCAAGATGGATTGGTTTCAGGTTAGGCTATAGTTTTCGAGCGAGCATAGCGAGCGAGAGACGCGTAAATGTGTGTCACGAACCAACGGTTTGGCACATACGGACATTGAAATGTTCGCACCAGCCCGAGGAGCCGAAAGTCTTTATCCTATTGCCTACTGACAAATGTTTACAGTTTACCAATAGTTTCACATAAATAGTACTATTTCCACATACTACAGAGCAATGTGATGTCCGAAATGGCTGACAAAATTAGGTAATAACACGAAATATATGCAAGGCAATATAAGGTATATGTATAGCTTGGAAATTGTGTTCGTTGCTCGCTCGCTCCGCTCGCTCGTAAAAATTTAGTCCAACCTCACATCCGATACGACACGTTCCCAAATTTGAAATAAGTCGCCACCATATCGAATAACGAACGCAAGATGGATTGGTTTTAGGTTAGACTATAGCTTTCGAGCGATCACGGCGAGCGAGGGACGCGGAGAGGTGTGTCACAATCCAACGGTTTGGCATATACGGACATTGAAACAATCGCACCAGCCCGAGGAGCCGGAAGTCTTTATGCTATTGCCTACTGACACATGTTTACAGTTTATGAATAGTTTCACATAAATAGTACTATTTCCACATAGTACAGTGCAATGTGTTGTTCGAAATGGTTGACGAAATTAGATAATAACACGAAATATATGCAAGGCAATATAAGGTATATGTATAGCTTGGAAATTGTAATCGTTGCTCGCTCGCTCCTCTCGCTCGTAAAAATCTAATCCAACCTCACAACCGATCCGACACGATCGCAAATTCGAAATATGTCGCCACCATATCGAATAATGAACGCAAGATGGATTGGTTTCAGGTTAGGCTATAGTTTTCGAGCGAGCGCAGCGAGCGAGGGACGCGTAAAGGTGTATCACAAACCAACGGTTTGGCACATGCGGACATTGAAATATTCGCACCAGTACGAGGAGCCAGAAGTCTTTATCCTATTGCCTACTGACAAATGTTTACAGTTTACCTATAGTTTCACATATGTAGTACTATTTCCTCATAGTACAGTGCAATGTGATGTCCGAAATGGCTGAAAATTAGGTACGACTACGAAAGATGTGCAAGGCAATATAAGGTATATGTATAGCTTGGAAATTGTGACCGTTGCTCGCGCGCTCCTCTCGCTCGTAAAAATCTAGTCCAACCTCACAACCGATCCGACACGTTCGCAAATTCGAAATATGTCGCCACCATATCGAATAATGAACGCAAGATGGATTGGTTTCAGGTTAGGCTATAATTTTCGAGCGAGGCAGCGAGCGAGAGACGCGTATATGTGTGTCACAAACCAACGGTTTGGCACATACGGACATTGAAATATCCGCATCAGCCCGAGGAGCCGGAAGTATTTATCCTATTGCCTACTGACAAATGTTTACAGTTTACCTATAGTTTCACATAAATAGTACTATTTCCACATACTACAGAGCAATGTGATGTCCGAAATGGCTGACAAAATTAGGTAATAACACGAAATATATGCAAGGCAATATAAGGTATATGTATAGCTTGGAAATTGTAATCGTTGCTCGCACGCTCCGCTCGCTCGTAAATATTTAGTCCATCCTCACATCCGATCCGACACGTTCCCAAATTTGAAATATGTCGCCTCCATGTCGAATGACTAACGCAACAGGGCTTGGTTTTAGTTTAGGCTATAGTTTTGGAGCGAGCGCAGCGAGCGAGGGACGCCTAAAGGTGTGTCACAAACCAACGGTTTGGCATATACGGACATTGAAACATTCGCATCAGCCCGAGGAGCCGGAAGTATTTATCCTATTGCCTACTGACAAATGTTTACAGTTTACCTATAGTTTCACATAAGTAGTACTCTTTCCTCATAGTACAGTGCAATGTGATGTCCGAAATGGCTGAAAATTAGGTACGAACACGAAATATATGCAAGGCAATATAAGGTATATGTATAGCTTGGAAATTGTAATCGTTGCTCGCACGCTCCGCTCGCTCGTAAATATTTAGTCCATCCTCACATCCGATCCGACACGTTCCCAAATTTGAAATATGTCGCCTCCATGTCGAATGACTAACGCAACAGGGCTTGGTTTTAGTTTAGGCTATAGTTTTGGAGCGAGCGCAGCGAGCGAGGGACGCCTAAAGGTGTGTCACAAACCAACGGTTTGGCATATACGGACATTGAAACATTCGCACCAGCCCGAGGAGCCGGAAGTATTTATCCTATTGCCTACTGACAAATGTTTACAGTTTATGAATAGTTTCACATAAATAGTACTATTTCCACATACCACAGTGCAATGTGATGTCCGAAATTGCTGACAAAATTAGGTAATAACACGAAATATATGCAAGGCAATATAAGGTATATGTATAGCTTGGGAATTGTGATCGTTGCTCGCTCGCTGCGCTCGCTCGTAAAAATCTAGTCCAACCTCACAACCGATCCGACACGTTCGCAAATTCGAAATATGTCGCCGCCATATCGAATAATGAACTCAAGATGGATTGGTTTTAGGTTAGGCTATAGTTTTCGAGCGAGCGCAGCGAGCGAGGGACGCGTAAAGGTGTATCACAAGCCAACGGTTTGGCACATGCGGACAATGAAATATTCGCACCAGTACGAGGAGCCAGATGTCTTTATCCTATTGCCTACTGACAAATGTTTACAGTTTACCTATAGTTTCACATATGTAGTACTATTTCCTCATAGTACAGTGCAATGTGATGTCCGAAATGGCTGAAAATTAGGTACGAACACGAAATATGTGCAAGGCAATATAAGGTATATGTATAGCTTGGAAATTGTGACCGTTCCTCGCGCGCTCCTCTCGCTCGTAAAAATCTAGTCCAACCTCACAACCGATCCGACACGTTCGCAAATTCGAAATATGTCGCCACCATATCGAATAATGAACGCAAGATGGATTGGTTTCAGGTTAGGCTATAGCTTTCTAGCGAGCACGGCGAGCGAGGGACGAGTAAATGTGTGTCACAAACCAACGGTTTGGCACATACGGACATTGAAATGTTCGCACCAGCCAGAGGAGCCGAAAGTCTTTATCCTATTGCCTACTGACAAATGTTTACAGTTTACCTATAGTTTCACATAAATAGTACTATTTCCACATACTACAGAGCAATGTGATGTCCGAAATGGCTGACAAAATTAGGTAATAACACGAAATATATGCAAGGCAATATAAGGTATATGTATAGCTTGGAAATTGTAATCGTTGCTCGCACGCTCCGCTCGCTCGTAAATATTTAGTCCATCCTCACATCCGATCCGACACGTTCCCAAATTTGAAATATGTCGCCTCCATGTCGAATGACTAACGCAACAGGGCTTGGTTTTAGTTTAGGCTATAGTTTTGGAGCGAGCGCAGCGAGCGAGGGACGCCTAAAGGTGTGTCACAAACCAACGGTTTGGCATATACGGACATTGAAACATTCGCACCAGCCCGAGCAGCCGGAAGTATTTATCCTATTGCCTACTGACAAATGTTTACAGTTTACCTATAGTTTCACATAAGTAGTACTCTTTCCTCATAGTACAGTGCAATGTGATGTCCGAAATGGCTGAAAATTAGGTACGAACACGAAATATATGCAAGGCAATATAAGATATATGTATAGCTTGGAAATCGTGACCGTTGCTCGCTCGCTCCGCTCGCTCGTAAAAATCTAGTCCAACCTTACAACCGATCCGACACGTTCGCAAATTCGAAATATGTCGCCAACATATCGAATAATGAACGCAAGATGGATTGGTTTCAGGTTAGGCTATAGTTTTCGAGCGAGCATAGCGAGCGAGAGACGCGTAAATGTGTGTCACGAACCAACGGTTTGGCACATACGGACATTGAAATGTTCGCACCAGCCCGAGGAGCCGAAAGTCTTTATCCTATTGCCTACTGACAAATGTTTACAGTTTACCAATAGTTTCACATAAATAGTACTATTTCCACATACTACAGAGCAATGTGATGTCCGAAATGGCTGACAAAATTAGGTAATAACACGAAATATATGCAAGGCAATATAAGGTATATGTATAGCTTGGAAATTGTGTTCGTTGCTCGCTCGCTCCGCTCGCTCGTAAAAATTTAGTCCAACCTCACATCCGATACGACACGTTCCCAAATTTGAAATAAGTCGCCACCATATCGAATAACGAACGCAAGATGGATTGGTTTTAGGTTAGACTATAGCTTTCGAGCGATCACGGCGAGCGAGGGACGCGGAGAGGTGTGTCACAATCCAACGGTTTGGCATATACGGACATTGAAACAATCGCACCAGCCCGAGGAGCCGGAAGTCTTTATGCTATTGCCTACTGACACATGTTTACAGTTTATGAATAGTTTCACATAAATAGTACTATTTCCACATAGTACAGTGCAATGTGTTGTTCGAAATGGTTGACGAAATTAGATAATAACACGAAATATATGCAAGGCAATATAAGGTATATGTATAGCTTGGAAATTGTAATCGTTGCTCGCTCGCTCCTCTCGCTCGTAAAAATCTAATCCAACCTCACAACCGATCCGACACGATCGCAAATTCGAAATATGTCGCCACCATATCGAATAATGAACGCAAGATGGATTGGTTTCAGGTTAGGCTATAGTTTTCGAGCGAGCGCAGCGAGCGAGAGACGCGTAAATGTGTGTCACAAGCCAACGGTTTGGCACATACGGACATTGAAATATCCGCATCAGCCCGAGGAGCCGGATGTCTTTATCCTATTGCCTATTGACAAATGTTTACAGTTTACCTATAGTTTCACATAAATAGTACTATTTCCACATACCACAGTCCAATGTGATGTCCGAAATGGCTGACAAAATTAGGTAATAACACGAAATATATGCAAGGCAATATAAGGTATATGTATAGCTTGGGAATTGTGATCGTTGCTCGCTCGCTGCGCTCGCTCGTAAAAATCTAGTCCAACCTCACAACCGATCCGACACGTTCGCAAATTCGAAATATGTCGCCGCCATATCGAAAAATGAACTCAAGATGGATTGGTTTTAGGTTAGGCTATAGTTTTCGAGCGAGCGCAGCGAGCGAGGGACGCGTAAAGGTGTATCACAAACCAACGGTTTGGCACATGCGGACATTGAAATATTAGCACCAGTACGAGGAGCCAGAAGTCTTTATCCTATTGCCTACTGACAAATGTTTACAGTTTACCTATAGTTTCACATATGTAGTACTATTTCCTCATAGTACAGTGCAATGTGATGTCCGAAATGGCTGAAAATTAGGTACGAACACGAAATATGTGCAAGGCAATATAAGGTATATGTATAGCTTGGAAATTGTGACCGTTGCTCGCGCGCTCCTCTCGCTCGTAAAAATCTAGTCCAACCTCACAACCGATCCGACACGTTCGCAAATTCGAAATATGTCGCCACCATATCGAATAACGAACGCAAGATGGATTGGTTTTAGGTTAGACTATAGCTTTCGAGCGATCACGGCGAGCGAGGGACGCGGAGAGGTGTGTCACAATCCAACGGTTTGGCATATACTGACATTGAAACAATCGCACCAGCCCGAGGAGCCGGAAGTCTTTATGCTATTGCCTACTGACACATGTTTACAGTTTATGAATAGTTTCACATAAATAGTACTATTTCCACATAGTACAGTGCAATGTGTTGTTCGAAATGGTTGACGAAATTAGATAATAACACGAAATATATGCAAGGCAATATAAGGTATATGTATAGCTTGGAAATTGTAATCGTTGCTCGCTCGCTCCTCTCGCTCGTAAAAATCTAATCCAACCTCACAACCGATCCGACACGATCGCAAATTCGAAATATGTCGCCACCATATCGAATAATGAACGCAAGATGGATTGGTTTCAGGTTAGGCTATAGTTTTCGAGCGAGCGCAGCGAGCGAGAGACGCGTAAATGTGTGTCACAAGCCAACGGTTTGGCACATACGGACATTGAAATATCCGCATCAGCCCGAGGAGCCGGATGTCTTTATCCTATTGCCTATTGACAAATGTTTACAGTTTACCTATAGTTTCACATAAATAGTACTATTTCCACATACCACAGTCCAATGTGATGTCCGAAATGGCTGACAAAATTAGGTAATAACACGAAATATATGCAAGGCAATATAAGGTATATGTATAGCTTGGGAATTGTGATCGTTGCTCGCTCGCTGCGCTCGCTCGTAAAAATCTAGTCCAACCTCACAACCGATCCGACACGTTCGCAAATTCGAAATATGTCGCCGCCATATCGAAAAATGAACTCAAGATGGATTGGTTTTAGGTTAGGCTATAGTTTTCGAGCGAGCGCAGCGAGCGAGGGACGCGTAAAGGTGTATCACAAACCAACGGTTTGGCACATGCGGACATTGAAATATTAGCACCAGTACGAGGAGCCAGAAGTCTTTATCCTATTGCCTACTGACAAATGTTTACAGTTTACCTATAGTTTCACATATGTAGTACTATTTCCTCATAGTACAGTGCAATGTGATGTCCGAAATGGCTGAAAATTAGGTACGAACACGAAATATGTGCAAGGCAATATAAGGTATATGTATAGCTTGGAAATTGTGACCGTTGCTCGCGCGCTCCTCTCGCTCGTAAAAATCTAGTCCAACCTCACAACCGATCCGACACGTTCGCAAATTCGAAATATGTCGCCACCATATCGAATAACGAACGCAAGATGGATTGGTTTTAGGTTAGACTATAGCTTTCGAGCGATCACGGCGAGCGAGGGACGCGGAGAGGTGTGTCACAATCCAACGGTTTGGCATATACTGACATTGAAACAATCGCACCAGCCCGAGGAGCCGGAAGTCTTTATGCTATTGCCTACTGACAAACGTTTACAGTTTATGAATAGTTTCACATAAATAGTACTATTTCCACATAGTACAGTGCAATGTGTTGTTCGAAATGGTTGACGAAATTAGATAATAACACGAAATATATGCAAGGCAATATAAGGTATATGTATAGCTTGGAAATTGTAATCGTTGCTCGCTCGCTCCTCTCGCTCGTAAAAATCTAATCCAACCTCACAACCGATCCGACACGATCGCAAATTCGAAATATGTCGCCACCATATCGAATAATGAACGCAAGATGGATTGGTTTCAGGTTAGGCTATAGTTTTAGTCACATACCAAGGGTTTGGCATATACGGACATTGAAACATTCGCACCAGCCCGAGGAGCCGGAAGTATTTATCCTATTGCCTACTGACAAATGTTTACAGTTTACCTATAGTTTCACATAAGTAGTATTCTTTCCTCATAGTACAGTGCAATGTGATGTCCGAAATGCCTGAAAATTAGGTACGAACACGAAATATATGCAAGGCAATATAAGGTGTATGTATAGCTTGGAAATTGTGGTCGTTGCTCGCTCGCTCCGCTCGCTCGTAAAAATGTAGTCCAACCTCACAACCGATCCGACACGTTCGCAAATTCGAAATATGTCGCCGCCATATCGAATAATGAACGCAAGATGGATTGGTTTTACGTTAGGCTATAGTTTTCGAGCGAGCGCAGCGAGCGAGAGACGCGTAAATGTGTGTCACGAACCAACGGTTTGGCACATGCGGACATTGAAATATTCGCACCAGCCCGAGGAGCCGGAAGTATTTATCCTATTGCCTACTGACAAATGTTTACAGTTTACCTATAGTTTCACATAAGTAGTACTATTTCCACATAGTACAGTGCAATGTGATGTCAGAAATGGCTGACAAAATTAGGTAATAACACGAAATATATGCAAGGCAATATAAGGTATATGTATAGCTTGGAAATCGTGACCGTTGCTCGCTCGCTCCGCTCGCTCGTAAAAATTTAGTCCAACCTCACATCCGATCCGACACGATCCCAAATTTGAAATTAGTTTCCTCCATATCGAATGACTAACGCAAGAGGGATTCGTTCTAGGTTAGGCTATAGCTTTCTAGCGAGCACGGCGAGCGAGGGACGAGTAAATGTGTGTCACAAACCAACGGTTTGGCACATACGGACATTGAAATGTTCGCACCAGCCAGAGGAGCCGAAAGTCTTTATCCTATTGCCTACTGACAAATGTTTACAGTTTACCTATAGTTTCACATAAATAGTACTATTTCCACATACTACAGAGCAATGTGATGTCCGAAATGGCTGACAAAATTAGGTAATAACACGAAATATATGCAAGGCAATATAAGGTATATGTATAGCTTGGAAATTGTAATCGTTGCTCGCACGCTCCGCTCGCTCGTAAATATTTAGTCCATCCTCACATCCGATCCGACACGTTCCCAAATTTGAAATATGTCGCCTCCATGTCGAATGACCAACGCAACAGGGCTTGGTTTTAGTTTAGGCTATAGTTTTCGAGCGAGGCAGCGAGCGAGAGACGCGTATATGTGTGTCACAAACCAACGGTTTGGCACATACGGACATTGAAATATCCGCATCAGCCCGAGGAGCCGGAAGTATTTATCCTATTGCCTACTGACAAATGTTTACAGTTTACCTATAGCTTCACATAAGTAGTACTATTTCCTCATAGTACAGTGCAATGTGATGTCCGAAATGGCTGAAAATTAGGTACGAACACGAAAAATGTGCAAGGCAATATAAGGTATATGTATAGCTTGGAAATTGTGACCGTTGCTCCCTCGCTCCTCTCGCTCGTAAAAATCTAGTCCAACCTTACAACCGATCCGACACGGTCGCAAATTCGAAATATGTCGCCACCATATCGAATAATGAACGCAAGATGGATTGGTTTCAGGTTAGGCTATAGTTTTCGAGCGAGCGCAGCGAGCGAGAGATGCGTAAATGTGTGTCACAAACCAACGGTTTGGCACATACGGACATTGAAATATCCACATCAGCCCGAGGAGCCGAAAGTCTTTATCCTATTGCCTACTGACAAATGTTTACAGTTTACCAATAGTTTCACATAAATAGTACTATTTCCACATACTACAGAGCAATGTGATGTCCGAAATGGCTGACAAAATTAGGTAATAACACGAAATATATGCAAGGCAATATAAGGTATATGTATAGCTTGGAAATTGTGTTCGTTGCTCGCTCGCTCCGCTCGCTCGTAAAAATTTAGTCCAACCTCACATCCGATACGACACGTTCCCAAATTTGAAATAAGTCGCCACCATATCGAATAACGAACGCAAGATGGATTGGTTTTAGGTTAGACTATAGCTTTCGAGCGATCACGGCGAGCGAGGGACGCGGAGAGGTGTGTCACAATCCAACGGTTTGGCATATACGGACATTGAAACAATCGCACCAGCCCGAGGAGCCGGAAGTCTTTATGCTATTGCCTACTGACACATGTTTACAGTTTATGAATAGTTTCACATAAATAGTACTATTTCCACATAGTACAGTGCAATGTGTTGTTCGAAATGGTTGACGAAATTAGATAATAACACGAAATATATGCAAGGCAATATAAGGTATATGTATAGCTTGGAAATTGTAATCGTTGCTCGCTCGCTCCTCTCGCTCGTAAAAATCTAATCCAACCTCACAACCGATCCGACACGATCGCAAATTCGAAATATGTCGCCACCATATCGAATAATGAACGCAAGATGGATTGGTTTCAGGTTAGGCTATAGTTTTCGAGCGAGCGCAGCGAGCGAGAGACGCGTAAATGTGTGTCACAAGCCAACGGTTTGGCACATACGGACATTGAAATATCCGCATCAGCCCGAGGAGCCGGATGTCTTTATCCTATTGCCTATTGACAAATGTTTACAGTTTACCTATAGTTTCACATATGTAGTACTATTTCCTCATAGTACAGTGCAATGTGATGTCCGAAATGGCTGCAAATTAGGTACGAACACGAAATATGTGCAAGGCAATATAAGGTATATGTATAGCTTGGAAATTGTGACCGTTGCTCGCGCGCTCCTCTCGCTCGTAAAAATCTAGTCCAACCTCACAACCGATCCGACACGTTCGCAAATTCGAAATATGTCGCCACCATATCGAATAATGAACGCAAGATGGATTGGTTTCAGGGTAGGCTCTAGTTTTCGAGCGAGGCAGCGAGCGAGAGACGCGTATATGTGTGTCACAAACCAACGGTTTGGCACATACGGACATTGAAATATCCGCATCAGCCCGAGGAGCCGGAAGTATTTATCCTATTGCCTACTGACAAATGTTTACAGTTTACCTATAGTTTCACATAAATAGTACTATTTCCACATACTACAGAGCAATGTGATGTCCTAAATGGCTGAAAATTAGGTACGAACACGAAATATGTGCAAGGCAATATAACGTATATGTATAGCTTGGAAATTGTAATCGTTGCTCGCACGCTCCGCTCGCTCGTAAAAATTTAGTCCATCCTCACATCCGATACGACACGTTCCCAAATTTGAAATAAGTCGCCACCATATCGAATAACGAACGCAAGATGGATTGGTTTTAGGTTAGACTATAGCTTTCGAGCGATCACGGCGAGCGAGGGACGCGGAGAGGTGTGTCACAATCCAACGGTTTGGCATATACTGACATTGAAACAATCGCACCAGCCCGAGGAGCCGGAAGTCTTTATGCTATTGCCTACTGACAAACGTTTACAGTTTATGAATAGTTTCACATAAATAGTACTATTTCCACATAGTACAGTGCAATGTGTTGTTCGAAATGGTTGACGAAATTAGATAATAACACGAAATATATGCAAGGCAATATAAGGTATATGTATAGCTTGGAAATCGTGACCGTTGCTCGCTCGCTCCGCTCGCTCGTAAAAATTTAGTCCAACCTCACATCCGATCCGACACGATCCCAAATTTGAAATTAGTTTCCTCCATATCGAATGACTAACGCAAGAGGGATTCGTTCTAGGTTAGGCTATAGCTTTCTAGCTAGCACGGCGAGCGAGGGACGAGTAAATGTGTGTCACAAACCAACGGTTTGGCACATACGGACATTGAAATGTTCGCACCAGCCAGAGGAGCCGAAAGTCTTTATCCTATTGCCTACTGACAAATGTTTACAGTTTACCTATAGTTTCACATAAATAGTACTATTTCCACATACTACAGAGCAATGTGATGTCCGAAATGGCTGACAAAATTAGGTAATAACACGAAATATATGCAAGGCAATATAAGGTATATGTATAGCTTGGAAATTGTAATCGTTGCTCGCACGCTCCGCTCGCTCGTAAATATTTAGTCCATCCTCACATCCGATCCGACACGTTCCCAAATTTGAAATATGTCGCCTCCATGTCGAATGACCAACGCAACAGGGCTTGGTTTTAGTTTAGGCTATAGTTTTGGAGCGAGCGCAGCGAGCGGGGGACGCCTAAAGGTGTGTCGCAAACCAACGGTTTGGCATATACGGACATTGAAACATTCGCACCAGCCCGAGCAGCCGGAAGTATTTATCCTATTGCCTACTGACAAATGTTTACAGTTTAACTTTAGTTTCACATAAGTAGTACTCTTTCCTCATAGTACAGTGCAATGTGATGTCCGAAATGGCTGAAAATTAGGTACGAACACGAAATATATGCAAGGCAATATAAGATATATGTATAGCTTGGAAATCGTGACCGTTGCTCGCTCGCTCCGCTCGCTCGTAAAAATCTAGTCCAACCTTACAACCGATCCGACACGTTCGCAAATTCGAAATATGTCGCCAACATATCGAATAATGAACGCAAGATGGATTGGTTTCAGGTTAGGCTATAGTTTTCGAGCGAGCATAGCGAGCGAGAGACGCGTAAATGTGTGTCACGAACCAACGGTTTGGCACATACGGACATTGAAATGTTCGCACCAGCCCGAGGAGCCGAAAGTCTTTATCCTATTGCCTACTGACAAATGTTTACAGTTTACCAATAGTTTCACATAAATAGTACTATTTCCACATACTACAGAGCAATGTGATGTCCGAAATGGCTGATAAAATTAGGTAATAACACGAAATATATGCAAGGCAATATAAGGTATATGTATAGCTTGGAAATTGTGTTCGTAGCTCGCTCGCTCCGCTCGCTCGTAAAAATTTAGTCCAACCTCACATCCGATACGACACGTTCCCAAATTTGAAATAAGTCGCCACCATATCGAATAACGAACGCAAGATGGATTGGTTTTAGGTTAGACTATAGCTTTCGAACGATCACGGCGAGCGAGGGACGCGGAGAGGTGTGTCACAATCCAACGGTTTGGCATATACGGACATTGAAACAATCGCACCAGCCCGAGGAGCCGGAAGTCTTTATGCTATTGCCTACTGACACATGTTTACAGTTTATGAATAGTTTCACATAAATAGTACTATTTCCACATAGTACAGTGCAATGTGTTGTTCGAAATGGTTGACGAAATTAGATAATAACACGAAATATATGCAAGGCAATATAAGGTATATGTATAGCTTGGAAATTGTAATCGTTGCTCGCTCGCTCCTCTCGCTCGTAAAAATCTAATCCAACCTCACAACCGATCCGACACGATCGCAAATTCGAAATATGTCGCCACCATATCGAATAATGAACGCAAGATGGATTGGTATCAGGTTAGGCTATAGTTTTCGAGCGAGCGCAGCGAGCGAGAGACGCGTAAATGTGTGTCACAAGCCAACGGTTTGGCACATACGGACATTGAAATATCCGCATCAGCCCGAGGAGCCGGATGTCTTTATCCTATTGCCTATTGACAAATGTTTACAGTTTACCTATAGTTTCACATAAATAGTACTATTTCCACATACCGCAGTCCAATGTGATGTCCGAAATGGCTGACAAAATTAGGTAATAACACGAAATATATGCAAGGCAATATAAGGTATATGTATAGCTTGGGAATTGTGATCGTTGCTCGCTCGCTGCGCTCGCTCGTAAAAATCTAGTCCAACCTCACAACCGATCCGACACGTTCGCAAATTCGAAATATGTCGCCGCCATATCGAATAATGAACTCAAGATGGATTGGTTTTAGGTTAGGCTATAGTTTTCGAGCGAGCGCAGCGAGCGAGGGACGCGTAAAGGTGTATCACAAACCAACGGTTTGGCACATGCGGACATTGAAATATTCGCACCAGTACGAGGAGCCAGAAGTCTTTATCCTATTGCCTACTGACAAATGTTTACAGTTTACCTATAGTTTCACATATGTAGTACTATTTCCTCATAGTACAGTGCAATGTGATGTCCGAAATGGCTGAAAATTAGGTACGACTACGAAAGATGTGCAAGGCAATATAAGGTATATGTATAGCTTGGAAATTGTGACCGTTGCTCGCGCGCTCCTCTCGCTCGTAAAAATCTAGTCCAACCTCACAACCGATCCGACACGTTCGCAAATTCGAAATATGTCGCCACCATATCGAATAATGAACGCAAGATGGATTGGTTTCAGGTTAGGCTATAGTTTTCGAGCGAGGCAGCGAGCGAGAGACGCGTATATGTGTGTCACAAACCAACGGTTTGGCACATACGGACATTGAAATATCCGCATCAGCCCGAGGAGCCGGAAGTATTTATCCTATTGCCTACTGACAAATGTTTACAGTTTACCTATAGTTTCACATAAATAGTACTATTTCCACATACTACAGAGCAATGTGATGTCCTAAATGGCTGAAAATTAGGTACGAACACGAAATATGTGCAAGGCAATATAACGTATATGTATAGCTTGGAAATTGTAATCGTTGCTCGCACGCTCCGCTCGCTCGTAAAAATTTAGTCCATCCTCACATCCGATACGACACGTTCCCAAATTTGAAATAAGTCGCCACCATATCGAATAACGAACGCAAGATGGATTGGTTTTAGGTTAGACTATAGCTTTCGAGCGATCACGGCGAGCGAGGGACGCGGAGAGGTGTGTCACAATCCAACGGTTTGGCATATACTGACATTGAAACAATCGCACCAGCCCGAGGAGCCGGAAGTCTTTATGCTATTGCCTACTGACAAACGTTTACAGTTTATGAATAGTTTCACATAAATAGTACTATTTCCACATAGTACAGTGCAATGTGATGTCCGAAGTGGCTGACAAAATTAGGTAATAACACGAAATATATGCAAGGCAATATAAGGTATATGTATAGCTTGGGAATTGTGATCGTTGCTCGCTCGCTGCGCTCGCTCGTAAAAATCTAGTCCACCCTCACAACCGATCCGACACGTTCGCAAATTCGAAATATGTCGCCGCCATATCGAATAATGAACTCAAGATGGATTGGTTTTAGGTTAGGCTATAGTTTTCGAGCGAGCGCAGCGAGCGAGGGACGCGTAAAGGTGTATCACAAACCAACGGTTTGGCACATGCGGACATTGAAATATTCGCACCAGTACGAGGAGCCAGAAGTCTTTATCCTATTGCCTACTGACAAATGTTTACAGTTTACCTATAGTTTCACATATGTAGTACTATTTCCTCATAGTACAGTGCAATGTGATGTCCGAAATGGCTGAAAATTAGGTACGAACACGAAATATGTGCAAGGCAATATAAGGTATATGTATAGCTTGGAAATTGTGACCGTTGCTCGCGCGCTCCTCTCGCTCGTAAAAATCTAGTCCAACCTCACAACCGATCCGACACGTTCGCAAATTCGAAATATGTCGCCACCATATCGAATAATGAACGCAAGATGGATTGGTTTCAGGTTAGGCTATAGTTTTCGAGCGAGGCAGCGAGCGAGAGACGCGTATATGTGTGTCACAAACCAAAGGTTTGGCACATGCGGACATTGAAATATTCGCACCAGTACGAGGAGCCAGAAGTCTTTATCCTATTGCCTACTGACAAATGTTTACAGTTTACCTATAGTTTCACATATGTAGTACTATTTCCTCATAGTACAGTGCAATGTGATGTCCGAAATGGCTGAAAATTAGGTACGAACACGAAATATGTGCAAGGCAATATAAGATATATGTATAGCTTGGAAATTGTGTTCGATGCTCGCTCGCTCCGCTCGCTCGTAAAAATTTAGTCCAACCTCACATCCGATACGACACGTTCCCAAATTTGAAATAAGTCGCCACCATATCGAATAACGAACGCAAGATGGATTGGTTTTAGGTTAGACTATAGCTTTCGAGCGATCACGGCGAGCGAGGGACGCGGAGAGGTTTGTCACAATCCAACGGTTTGGCATATACGGACATTGAAACAATCGCACCAGCCCTAGGAGCCGGAAGTCTTTATGCTATTGCCTACTGACAAATGTTTACAGTTTATGAATAGTTTCACATAAATAGTACTATTTCCACATAGTACCGTGCAATGTGTTGTTCGAAATGGTTGACGAAATTAGATAATAACACGAAATATATGCAAGGCAATATAAGGTATATGTATAGCTTGGAAATTGTAATCGTTGCTCGCTCGCTCCTCTCGCTCGTAAAAATCTAATCCAACCTCACAACCGATCCGACACGATCGCAAATTCGAAATATGTCGCCACCATATCGAATAATGAACGCAAGATGGATTGGTTTCAGGTTAGGCTATAGTTTTCGAGCGAGCGCAGCGAGCGAGAGACGCGTAAATGTGTGTCACAAGCCAACGGTTTGGCCCATACGGACATTGAAATATCCGCATCAGCCCGAGGAGCCGGATGTCTTTATCATATTGCCTATTGACAAATGTTTACAGTTTACCTATAGTTTCACATAAATAGTACTATTTCCACATACCACAGTGCAATGTGATGTCCGAAATGGCTGACAAAATTAGGTAATAACACGAAATATATGCAAGTCAATATAAGGTATATGTATAGCTTGGAAATTGTAATCGTTGCTCGCTCGCTCCTCTCGCTCGTAAAAATCTAATCCAACCTCACAACCGATCCGACACGATCGCAAATTCGAAATATGTCGCCACTATATCGAATAATGAACGCAAGATGGATTGGTTTCAGGTTAGGCTATAGTTTTCGAGCGAGCGCAGCGAGCCAGAGACGCGTAAATGTGTGTCACAAGCCAACGGTTTGGCACATACGGACATTGAAATATCCGCATCAGCCCGAGGAGCCGGATGTCTTTATCCTATTGCCTATTGACAAATGTTTACAGTTTACCTATAGTTTCACATATGTAGTACTATTTCCTCATAGTACAGTGCAATGTGATGTCCGAAATGGCTGAAAATTAGGTACGAACAAGAAATATGTGCAAGGCAATATAAGGTATATGTATAGCTTGGAAATTGTGACCGTTGCTCGCTCGCTCCTCTCGCTCGTAAAAATCTAGTCCAACCTCACAACCGATCCGACACGTTCGCAAATTCGAAATATGTCGCCACCATATCGAATAATGAACGCAAGATGGATTGGTTTCAGGTTAGGCTATAGTTTTCGAGCGAGGCAGCGAACGAGAGACGCGTATATGTGTGTCACAAACCAACGGTTTGGCACATACGGACATTGAAATATCCGCATCAGCCCGAGGAGCCGGAAGTATTTATCCTATTGCCTACTGACAAATGTTTACAGTTTACCTATAGTTTCACATAAATAGTACTATTTCCACATACTACAGAGCAATGTGATGTCCTAAATGGCTGAAAATTAGGTACGAACACGAAATATGTGCAAGGCAATGTAACGTATATGTATAGCTTGGAAATTGTAATCGTTGCTCGCACGCTCCGCTCGCTCGTAAATATTTAGTCCATCCTCACATCCGATCCGACACGTTCCCAAATTTGAAATATGTCGCCTCCATGTCGAATGACTAACGCAACAGGGCTTGGTTTTAGTTTAGGCTATAGTTTTGGAGCGAGCGCAGCGAGCGAGGGACGCCTAAAGGTGTGTCACAAACCAACGGTTTGGCATATACGGACATTGAAACATTCGCACCAGCCCGAGGAGCCGGAAGTATTTATCCTATTGCCTACTGACAAATGTTTACAGTTTACCTATAGTTTCACATAAGTAGTACTCTTTCCTCATAGTACAGTGCAATGTGATGTCCGAAATGGCTGAAAATTAGGTACGAACACGAAATATATGCAAGGTAATATAAGGGATATGTATAGCTTGGAAATCGTGACCGTTGCTCGCTCGCTCCGCTCGCTCGTAAAAATCTAGTCCAACCTTACAACCGATCCGACACGTTCCCAAATTTGAAGTTAGTTTCCTCCATATCGAATGACTAACGCAAGAGGGATTCGTTCTAGGTTAGCCTATAGCTTTCTAGCGAGCACGGTGAGCGAGGGACGAGTAAATGTGTGTCACAGACCAACGGTTTGGCACATACGGACATTGAAATGTTCGCACCAGCCCGAGGAGCCGAAAGTATTTATCCTATTGCCTACTGACAAGTGTTTACAGTTTATGAATAGTTTCACATAAATAGTACTATTTCCACATAATACAGTGCAATGTGATGTCCGAAATGGCTGACAAAATTAGGTAATAACACGAAATATATGCAAGGTAATATAAGGCATATGTATAGCTTGGAAATTGTGATCGTTGCTCGCTCGATGCGCCCGCTCGTAAAAATCTAGTCCAACCTCACAACCGATCCGACACGTTCGCAAATTCGAAATATGTCGCCGCCATATCGAATAATGATCTCAAGATGGATTGGTTTTGGTTAGGCTATAGTTTTCGAGCGAGCGCAGCGAGCGAGGGACGCGTAAATGTGTGTCACAAACCAACGGTTTGGCACATGCGGACATTGAAATACTCGCACCAGTACGAGGAGCCAGATGTCTTTATCCTATTGCCTACTGACAAATGTTTACAGTTTACCTATAGTTTCACATATGTAGTACTATTTCCTCATAGTACAGTGCAATGTGATGTCCGAAATGGCTGAAAATTAGGTACGAACACGAAATATGTGCAAGGCAATATAAGGTATATGTATAGCTTGGAAATTGTGACCGTTGCTCGCTCGCTCCTCTCGCTCGTAAAAATCTAGTCCAACCTCACAACCGATCCGACTCGTTCGCAAATTCGAAATATGTCGCCACCATATCGAATAATGAACGCAAGATGTATTGGTTTCAGGTTAGGCTATAGTTTTCGAGCGAGGCAGCGAGCGAGAGACGCGTATATGTGTGTCACAAACCAACGGTTAGGCACATACGGACATTGAAATATCCGCATCAGCCCGAGGAGCCGGAAGTATTTATCCTATTGCCTACTGTCAAATGTTTACAGTTTACCTATAGTTTCACATAAATAGTACTATTTCCACATACTACAGAGCAATGTGATGTCCGAAATGGCTGACAAAATTAGGTAATAACACGAAATATATGCAAGGCAATATAAGGTATATGTATAGCTTGGAAATTGTAATCGTTGCTCGCACGCTCCGCTCGCTCGTAAATATTTAGTCCATCCTCACATCCGATCCGACACGTTCCCAAATTTGAAATATGTCGCCTCCATGTCGAATGACTAACGCAACAGGGCTTGGTTTTAGTTTAGGCTATAGTTTTGGAGCGAGCGCAGCGAGCGAGGGACGCCTAAAGCTGTGTCACAAACCAACGGTTTGGCATATACGGACATTGAAACATTCGCACCAGCCCGAGGAGCCGGAAGTATTTATCCTATTGCCTACTGACAAATGTTTACAGTTTACCTATAGTTTCACATAAGTAGTACTCTTTCCTCATAGTACAGTGCAATGTGATGTCCGAAATGGCTGAAAATTATGTACGAACACGAAATATATGCAAGGCAATATAAGGTATATGTATAGCTTGGAAATCGTGACCGTTGCTCGCTCGCTCCGCTCGCTCGTAAAAATTTAGTCCAACCTCACATCCGATCCGACACGTTCCCAAATTTGAAGTTAGTTTCCTCCATATCGAATGACTAACGCAAGAGGGATTCGTTCTAGGTTAGCCTATAGCTTTCTAGCGAGCACGGTGAGCGAGGGACGAGTAAATGTGTGTCACAGACCAACGGTTTGGCACATACGGACATTGAAATGTTCGCACCAGCCCGAGGAGCCGAAAGTATTTATCCTATTGCCTACTGACAAGTGTTTACAGTTTATGAATAGTTTCACATAAATAGTACTATTTCCACATAATACAGTGCAATGTGATGTCCGAAATGGCTGACAAAATTAGGTAATAACACGAAATATATGCAAGGTAATATAAGGCATATGTATAGCTTGGAAATTGTGATCGTTGCTCGCTCGCTCCGCTCGCTCGTAAAAATCTAGTCCAACCTCACAACCGATCCGACACGTTCGCAAATTCGAAATATGTCGCCGCCATATCGAATAATGAACGCAAGATGGATTGGTTTTAGGTTTGGCTATAGTTTTCGAGCGAGCACGGCGAGCGAGGGACACGGAAAGTTGTGTCACAATCCAACGGTTTGGCACATGGGGACATTGAAATATTCGCACCAGCCCGAGGAGCCGGAAGTCTTTATCCTATTGCCTACTGACAAATGTTTACAGTTTACCTATAGTGTCACATAAATAGTACTATTTCCACATACTACAGAGCAATGTGATGTCCGAAATGGCTGACAAAATTAGGTAATAACAGGAAATATATGCAAGGCAATATAAGGTATATGTATAGCTTGGAAATTGTGACCGTTGCTCGCTCGCTCCGCTCGCTCGTAGAAATTTAGTCCAACCACACATCCGATACGACACGTTCCCAAATTTGAAATAAGTCGCCACCATATCGAATAATGAACTCAAGATGGATTGGTTTTAGGTTAGGCTATAGTTTTCGAGCGAGCGCAGCGAGCGAGGGACGCGTAAGGGTGTATCACAAACCAACGGTTCGGCACATGCGGACATTGAAATATTCGCACCAGTACGAGGAGCCAGAAGTCTTTATCCTATTGCCTACTGACAAATGTTTACAGTTTACCTATAGTTTCACATAAGTAGTACTATTTCCTCATACTCCAGTGCAATGTGATGTCCGAAATGGCTGAAAATTAGGTACGAACACGAAATATGTGCAAGGCAATATAAGGTATATGTATAGCTTGGAAATTGTGACCGTTGCTCGCTCGCTCCTCTCGCTCGTAAAAATCTAGTCCAACCTCACAACCGATCCGACACGTTCGCAAATTCGAAATATGTCGCCACCATATCGAATAATGAACGCAAGATGGATTGGTTTCAGGTTAGGCTATAGTTTTCGAGCGAGGCAGCGAGCGAGGGACGCGTATATGTGTGTCACAAACCAACGGTTTGGCACATACGGACATTGAAATATCCGCATCAGCCCGAGGAGCCGGAAGTATTTATCCTATTGCCTACTGACAAATGTTTACAGTTTACCTATAGCTTCACATAAGTAGTACTATTTCCTCATAGTACAGTGCAATGTGATGTCCGAAATGGCTGAAAATTAGGTACGAACACGAAATATGTGCAAGGCAATATAAGGTATATGTATAGCTTGGAAATTGTGACCGTTGCTCCCTCGCTCCTCTCGCTCGTAAAAATCTAGTCCAACCTTACAACCGATCCGACACGGTCGCAAATTCGAAATATGTCGCCACCATATCGAATAATGAACGCAAGATGGATTGGTTTCAGGTTAGGCTATAGTTTTCGAGCGAGCGCAGCGAGCGAGAGATGCGTACATGTGTGTCACAAACCAACGGTTTGGCACATACGGACATTGAAATATCCACATCAGCCCGAGGAGCCGGAAGTATTTATCCTATGGCCTACTGACAAATGTTTACAGTTTATGAATAGTTTCACATAAATAGTACTATTTCCACATAGTACAGTGCAATGTGTTGTTCGAAATGGTTGACGAAATTAGGTAATAACACGAAATATATGCAAGGCAATATAAGGTATATGTATTGCTTGGAAATTATGACCGTTGCTCGCTCGCTCCTCTCGCTCGTAAAAATCTAGTCCAACCTCACAACCGATCCGACACTTCCGCAAATTCGCAATATGGCTCCAACATATCGAATAATGAACGCAAGATGGATTGGTTTCAGGTTAGGCTATAGTTTTCGAGCGAGCGCAGCGAGCCAGAGACGCGTAAATGTGTGTCACAAGCCAACGGTTTGGCACATACGGACATTGAAATATCCGCATCAGCCCGAGGAGCCGGATGTCTTTATCCTATTGCCTATTGACAAATGTTTACAGTTTACCTATAGTTTCACATATGTAGTACTATTTCCTCATAGTACAGTGCAATGTGATGTCCGAAATGGCTGAAAATTAGGTACGAACAAGAAATATGTGCAAGGCAATATAAGGTATATGTATAGCTTGGAAATTGTGACCGTTGCTCACGCGCTCCTCTCGCTCGTAAAAATCTAGTCCAACCTCACAACCGATCCGACACGTTCGCAAATTCGAAATATGTCGCCACCATATCGAATAATGAACGCAAGATGGATTGGTTTCAGGTTAGGCTATAGTTTTCGAGCGAGGCAGCGAACGAGAGACGCGTATATGTGTGTCACAAACCAACGGTTTGGCACATACGGACATTGAAATATCCGCATCAGCCCGAGGAGCCGGAAGTATTTATCCTATTGCCTACTGACAAATGTTTACAGTTTACCTATAGTTTCACATAAATAGTACTATTTCCACATACTACAGAGCAATGTGATGTCCTAAATGGCTGAAAATTAGGTACGAACACGAAATATGTGCAAGGCAATGTAACGTATATGTATAGCTTGGAAATTGTAATCGTTGCTCGCACGCTCCGCTCGCTCGTAAATATTTAGTCCATCCTCACATCCGATCCGACACGTTCCCAAATTTGAAATATGTCGCCTCCATGTCGAATGACTAACGCAACAGGGCTTGGTTTTAGTTTAGGCTATAGTTTTGGAGCGAGCGCAGCGAGCGAGGGACGCCTAAAGGTGTGTCACAAACCAACGGTTTGGCATATACGGACATTGAAACATTCGCACCAGCCCGAGGAGCCGGAAGTATTAATCCTATTGCCTACTGACAAATGTTTACAGTTTACCTATAGTTTCACATAAGTAGTACTCTTTCCTCATAGTACAGTGCAATGTGATGTCCGAAATGGCTGAAAATTAGGTACGAACACGAAATATATGCAAGGTAATATAAGGGATATGTATAGCTTGGAAATCGTGACCGTTGCTCGCTCGCTCCGCTCGCTCGTAAAAATCTAGTCCAACCTTACAACCGATCCGACACGTTCGCAAATTCGAAATAAGTCGCCACCATATCGAATAATGAACGCAAGATGGATTGGTTTTAGGTTAGACTATAGCTTTCGAGCGATCACGGTGAGCGAGGGACGCGGAGAGGTGTGTCACAATCCAACGGTTTGGCATATACGGACATTGAAACAATCGCACCAGCCCGAGGAGCCGGAAGTCTTTATCCTATTGCCTACTGACAAATGTTTACAGTTTACCTGTAGTTTCACATAAATAGTACTATTTCCACATACTACAGAGCAATGTGATGTCCGAAATGGCTGACACAATTAGGTAATAACACGAAATATATGCAAGGCAATATAAGGTATATGTATAGCTTGGGAATTGTGATCGTTGCTCGCTCGATGCGCCCGCTCGTAAAAATCTAGTCCAACCTCACAACCGATCCGACACGTTCGCAAATTCGAAATATGTCGCCGCCATATCGAATAATGATCTCAAGATGGATTGGTTTTGGTTAGGCTATAGTTTTCGAGCGAGCGCAGCGAGCGAGGGACGCGTAAAGGTGTATCACAAACCAACGGTTTGGCACATGCGGACATTGAAATACTCGCACCAGTACGAGGAGCCAGATGTCTTTATCCTATTGCCTACTGACAAATGTTTACAGTTTACCTATAGTTTCACATATGTAGTACTATTTCCTCATAGTACAGTGCAATGTGATGTCCGAAATGGCTGAAAATTAGGTACGAACACGAAATATGTGCAAGGCAATATAAGGTATATGTATAGCTTGGAAATTGTGACCGTTGCTCGCTCGCTCCTCTCGCTCGTAAAAATCTAGTCCAACCTCACAACCGATCCGACTCGTTCGCAAATTCGAAATATGTCGCCACCATATCGAATAATGAACGCAAGATGGATTGGTTTCAGGTTAGGCTATAGTTTTCGAGCGAGGCAGCGAGCGAGAGACGCGTATATGTGTGTCACAAACCAACGGTTTGGCACATACGGACATTGAAATATCCGCATCAGCCCGAGGAGCCGGAAGTATTTATCCTATTGCCTACTGTCAAATGTTTACAGTTTACCTATAGTTTCACATAAATAGTACTATTTCCACATACTACAGAGCAATGTGATGTCCGAAATGGCTGACAAAATTAGGTAATAACACGAAATATATGCAAGGCAATATAAGGTATATGTATAGCTTGGAAATTGTAATCGTTGCTCGCACGCTCCGCTCGCTCGTAAATATTTAGTCCATCCTCACATCCGATCCGACACGTTCCCAAATTTGAAATATGTCGCCTCCATGTCGAATGACTAACGCAACAGGGCTTGGTTTTAGTTTAGGCTATAGTTTTGGAGCGAGCGCAGCGAGCGAGGGACGCCTAAAGCTGTGTCACAAACCAACGGTTTGGCATATACGGACATTGAAACATTCGCACCAGCCCGAGGAGCCGGAAGTATTTATCCTATTGCCTACTGACAAATGTTTACAGTTTACCTATAGTTTCACATAAGTAGTACTCTTTCCTCATAGTACAGTGCAATGTGATGTCCGAAATGGCTGAAAATTATGTACGAACACGAAATATATGCAAGGCAATATAAGGTATATGTATAGCTTGGAAATCGTGACCGTTGCTCGCTCGCTCCGCTCGCTCGTAAAAATTTAGTCCAACCTCACATCCGATCCGACACGTTCCCAAATTTGAAGTTAGTTTCCTCCATATCGAATGACTAACGCAAGAGGGATTCGTTCTAGGTTAGCCTATAGCTTTCTAGCGAGCACGGTGAGCGAGGGACGAGTAAATGTGTGTCACAGACCAACGGTTTGGCACATACGGACATTGAAATGTTCGCACCAGCCCGAGGAGCCGAAAGTATTTATCCTATTGCCTACTGACAAGTGTTTACAGTTTATGAATAGTTTCACATAAATAGTACTATTTCCACATAATACAGTGCAATGTGATGTCCGAAATGGCTGACAAAATTAGGTAATAACACGAAATATATGCAAGGTAATATAAGGCATATGTATAGCTTGGAAATTGTGATCGTTGCTCGCTCGCTCCGCTCGCTCGTAAAAATCTAGTCCAACCTCACAACCGATCCGACACGTTCGCAAATTCGAAATATGTCGCCGCCATATCGAATAATGAACGCAAGATGGATTGGTTTTAGGTTAGGCTATAGTTTTCGAGCGAGCGCAGCGAGCGAGAGACGCGTAAATGTGTGTCACAAGCCAACGGTTTGGCACATACGGACATTGAAATATCCGCATCAGCCCGAGGAGCCGGATGTCTTTATCCTATTGCCTATTGACAAATGTTTACAGTTTACCTATAGTTTCACATATGTAGTACTATTTCCTCATAGTACAGTGCAATGTGATGTCCGAAATGGCTGAAAATTAGGTACGAACAAGAAATATGTGCAAGGCAATATAAGGTATATGTATAGCTTGGAAATTGTGACCGTTGCTCACGCGCTCCTCTCGCTCGTAAAAATCTAGTCCAACCTCACAACCGATCCGACACGTTCGCAAATTCGAAATATGTCGCCACCATATCGAATAATGAACGCAAGATGGATTGGTTTCAGGTTAGGCTATAGTTTTCGAGCGAGGCAGCGAACGAGAGACGCGTATATGTGTGTCACAAACCAACGGTTTGGCACATACGGACATTGAAATATCCGCATCAGCCCGAGGAGCCGGAAGTATTTATCCTATTGCCTACTGACAAATGTTTACAGTTTACCTATAGTTTCACATAAATAGTACTATTTCCACATACTACAGAGCAATGTGATGTCCTATATGGCTGAAAATTAGGTACGAACACGAAATATGTGCAAGGCAATGTAACGTATATGTATAGCTTGGAAATTGTAATCGTTGCTCGCACGCTCCGCTCGCTCGTAAATATTTAGTCCATCCTCACATCCGATCCGACACGTTCCCAAATTTGAAATATGTCGCCTCCATGTCGAATGACTAACGCAACAGGGCTTGGTTTTAGTTTAGGCTATAGTTTTGGAGCGAGCGCAGCGAGCGAGGGACGCCTAAAGGTGTGTCACAAACCAACGGTTTGGCATATACGGACATTGAAACATTCGCACCAGCCCGAGGAGCCGGAAGTATTAATCCTATTGCCTACTGACAAATGTTTACAGTTTACCTATAGTTTCACATAAGTAGTACTCTTTCCTCATAGTACAGTGCAATGTGATGTCCGAAATGGCTGAAAATTAGGTACGAACACGAAATATATGCAAGGTAATATAAGGGATATGTATAGCTTGGAAATCGTGACCGTTGCTCGCTCGCTCCGCTCGCTCGTAAAAATCTAGTCCAACCTTACAACCGATCCGACACGTTCGCAAATTCGAAATAAGTCGCCACCATATCGAATAATGAACGCAAGATGGATTGGTTTTAGGTTAGACTATAGCTTTCGAGCGATCACGGTGAGCGAGGGACGCGGAGAGGTGTGTCACAATCCAACGGTTTGGCATATACGGACATTGAAACAATCGCACCAGCCCGAGGAGCCGGAAGTCTTTATCCTATTGCCTACTGACAAATGTTTACAGTTTACCTGTAGTTTCACATAAATAGTACTATTTCCACATACTACAGAGCAATGTGATGTCCGAAATGGCTGACACAATTAGGTAATAACACGAAATATATGCAAGGCAATATAAGGTATATGTATAGCTTGGGAATTGTGATCGTTGCTCGCTCGATGCGCCCGCTCGTAAAAATCTAGTCCAACCTCACAACCGATCCGACACGTTCGCAAATTCGAAATATGTCGCCGCCATATCGAATAATGATCTCAAGATGGATTGGTTTTGGTTAGGCTATAGTTTTCGAGCGAGCGCAGCGAGCGAGGGACGCGTAAAGGTGTATCACAAACCAACGGTTTGGCACATGCGGACATTGAAATACTCGCACCAGTACGAGGAGCCAGATGTCTTTATCCTATTGCCTACTGACAAATGTTTACAGTTTACCTATAGTTTCACATATGTAGTACTATTTCCTCATAGTACAGTGCAATGTGATGTCCGAAATGGCTGAAAATTAGGTACGAACACGAAATATGTGCAAGGCAATATAAGGTATATGTATAGCTTGGAAATTGTGACCGTTGCTCGCTCGCTCCTCTCGCTCGTAAAAATCTAGTCCAACCTCACAACCGATCCGACTCGTTCGCAAATTCGAAATATGTCGCCACCATATCGAATAATGAACGCAAGATGGATTGGTTTCAGGTTAGGCTATAGTTTTCGAGCGAGGCAGCGAGCGAGAGACGCGTATATGTGTGTCACAAACCAACGGTTAGGCACATACGGACATTGAAATATCCGCATCAGCCCGAGGAGCCGGAAGTATTTATCCTATTGCCTACTGTCAAATGTTTACAGTTTACCTATAGTTTCACATAAATAGTACTATTTCCACATACTACAGAGCAATGTGATGTCCGAAATGGCTGACAAAATTAGGTAATAACACGAAATATATGCAAGGCAATATAAGGTATATGTATAGCTTGGAAATTGTAATCGTTGCTCGCACGCTCCGCTCGCTCGTAAATATTTAGTCCATCCTCACATCCGATCCGACACGTTCCCAAATTTGAAATATGTCGCCTCCATGTCGAATGACTAACGCAACAGGGCTTGGTTTTAGTTTAGGCTATAGTTTTGGAGCGAGCGCAGCGAGCGAGGGACGCCTAAAGCTGTGTCACAAACCAACGGTTTGGCATATACGGACATTGAAACATTCGCACCAGCCCGAGGAGCCGGAAGTATTTATCCTATTGCCTACTGACAAATGTTTACAGTTTACCTATAGTTTCACATAAGTAGTACTCTTTCCTCATAGTACAGTGCAATGTGATGTCCGAAATGGCTGAAAATTATGTACGAACACGAAATATATGCAAGGCAATATAAGGCATATGTATAGCTTGGAAATTGTGATCGTTGCTCGCTCGCTCCGCTCGCTCGTAAAAATCTAGTCCAACCTCACAACCGATCCGACACGTTCGCAAATTCGAAATATGTCGCCGCCATATCGAATAATGAACGCAAGATGGATTGGTTTTAGGTTTGGCTATAGTTTTCGAGCGAGCACGGCGAGCGAGGGACACGGAAAGTTGTGTCACAATCCAACGGTTTGGCACATGGGGACATTGAAATATTCGCACCAGCCCGAGGAGCCGGAAGTCTTTATCCTATTGCCTACTGACAAATGTTTACAGTTTACCTATAGTGTCACATAAATAGTACTATTTCCACATACTACAGAGCAATGTGATGTCCGAAATGGCTGACAAAATTAGGTAATAACAGGAAATATATGCAAGGCAATATAAGGTATATGTATAGCTTGGAAATTGTGACCGTTGCTCGCTCGCTCCGCTCGCTCGTAGAAATTTAGTCCAACCACACATCCGATACGACACGTTCCCAAATTTGAAATAAGTCGCCACCATATCGAATAATGAACTCAAGATGGATTGGTTTTAGGTTAGGCTATAGTTTTCGAGCGAGCGCAGCGAGCGAGGGACGCGTAAGGGTGTATCACAAACCAACGGTTCGGCACATGCGGACATTGAAATATTCGCACCAGTACGAGGAGCCAGAAGTCTTTATCCTATTGCCTACTGACAAATGTTTACAGTTTACCTATAGTTTCACATAAGTAGTACTATTTCCTCATACTCCAGTGCAATGTGATGTCCGAAATGGCTGAAAATTAGGTACGAACACGAAATATGTGCAAGGCAATATAAGGTATATGTATAGCTTGGAAATTGTGACCGTTGCTCGCTCGCTCCTCTCGCTCGTAAAAATCTAGTCCAACCTCACAACCGATCCGACACGTTCGCAAATTCGAAATATGTCGCCACCATATCGAATAATGAACGCAAGATGGATTGGTTTCAGGTTAGGCTATAGTTTTCGAGCGAGGCAGCGAGCGAGGGACGCGTATATGTGTGTCACAAACCAACGGTTTGGCACATACGGACATTGAAATATCCGCATCAGCCCGAGGAGCCGGAAGTATTTATCCTATTGCCTACTGACAAATGTTTACAGTTTACCTATAGCTTCACATAAGTAGTACTATTTCCTCATAGTACAGTGCAATGTGATGTCCGAAATGGCTGAAAATTAGGTACGAACACGAAATATGTGCAAGGCAATATAAGGTATATGTATAGCTTGGAAATTGTGACCGTTGCTCCCTCGCTCCTCTCGCTCGTAAAAATCTAGTCCAACCTTACAACCGATCCGACACGGTCGCAAATTCGAAATATGTCGCCACCATATCGAATAATGAACGCAAGATGGATTGGTTTCAGGTTAGGCTATAGTTTTCGAGCGAGCGCAGCGAGCGAGAGATGCGTACATGTGTGTCACAAACCAACGGTTTGGCACATACGGACATTGAAATATCCACATCAGCCCGAGGAGCCGGAAGTATTTATCCTATGGCCTACTGACAAATGTTTACAGTTTATGAATAGTTTCACATAAATAGTACTATTTCCACATAGTACAGTGCAATGTGTTGTTCGAAATGGTTGACGAAATTAGGTAATAACACGAAATATATGCAAGGCAATATAAGGTATATGTATTGCTTGGAAATTATGACCGTTGCTCGCTCGCTCCTCTCGCTCGTAAAAATCTAGTCCAACCTCACAACCGATCCGACACTTCCGCAAATTCGCAATATGGCTCCAACATATCGAATAATGAACGCAAGATGGAATGGTTTTAGGTTAGGCTATAGCTTTCGAGCGAGCGCAGCGAGCGAGAGACGCGTAAAGGTGTGTCACAAACCAACGGTTTGGCACATATAGACATTGAAATATTAGCAACAGCCCGAGGAGCCGGAAGTCTTTATCCTATTGCCTACTGACAAATGTTTACAGTTTATGAATATTTTCACATAAATAGTACTATTTCCACATACTACAGTGCAATGTGATGTCCGAAATTGCTGACAAAATTAGGTAATAACACGAAACATATGCAAGGCAATATAAGGTATATGTATAGCTTGGGAATTGTAACCATTGCTCGCTCGCTCCAATCGCTCGTAAAAATCTAGTCCAACCCCACAACCGATGCGACACGTGCGCAAATTCGGAATAAGTCGCCACCATATCGAATAATGTACGCAAGATGGATTGGTTTTAGGTTTGGCTATAGTTTTCGAGCGAGCACGGCGAGCGAGGGACACGGAAAGTTGTGTCACAATCCAACGGTTTGGCACATGGGGACATTGAAATATTCGCACCAGCCCGAGGAGCCGGAAGTCTTTATCCTATTGCCTACTGACAAATGTTTACAGTTTACCTATAGTTTCACATGAATAGTACTATTTCCACATACTACAGAGCAATGTGATGTCCGAAATGGCTGACAAAATTAGGTAATAACAGGAAATATATGCAAGGCAATATAAGGTATATGTATAGCTTGGAAATTGTGACCGTTGCTCGCTCGCTCCGCTCGCTCGTAGAAATTTAGTCCAACCACACATCCGATACGACACGTTCCCAAATTTGAAATAAGTCGCCACCATATCGAATAATGAACTCAAGATGGATTGGTTTTAGGTTAGGCTATAGTTTTCGAGCGAGCGCAGCGAGCGAGGGACGCGTAAGGGTGTATCACAAACCAACGGTTCGGCACATGCGGACATTGAAATATTCGCACCAGTACGAGGAGCCAGAAGTCTTTATCCTATTGCCTACTGACAAATGTTTACAGATTACCTATAGTTTCACATAAGTAGTACTATTTCCTCATACTACAGTGCAATGTGATGTCCGAAATGGCTGAAAATTAGGTACGAACACGAAATATGTGCAAGGCAATATAAGGTATATGTATAGCTTGGAAATTGTGACCGTTGCTCGCTCGCTCCTCTCGCTCGTAAAAATCTAGTCCAACCTCACAACCGATCCGACACGTTCGCAAATTCGAAATATGTCGCCACCATATCGAATAATGAACGCAAGATGGATTGGTTTCAGGTTAGGCTATAGTTTTCGAGCGAGGCAGCGAGCGAGGGACGCGTATATGTGTGTCACAAACCAACGGCTTGGCACATACGGACATTGAAATATCCGCATCAGCCCGAGGAGCCGGAAGTATTTATCCTATTGCCTACTGACAAATGTTTACAGTTTACCTATAGCTTCACATAAGTAGTACTATTTCCTCATAGTACAGTGCAATGTGATGTCCGAAATGGCTGAAAATTAGGTACGAACACGAAATATGTGCAAGGCAATATAAGGTATATGTATAGCTTGGAAATTGTGACCGTTGCTCGCTCGCTCCTCTCGCTCGTAAAAATCTAGTCCAACCTTACAACCGATCCGACACGGTCGCAAATTCGAAATATGTCGCCACCATATCGAATAATGAACGCAAGATGGATTGGTTTCGGGTTAGGCTATAGCTTTTGAGCGAGCGCAGCGAGAGAGAGACGCGTAAAGGATTGTCACAAACCAACGGTTTTGTTACATACGGACATTGAAATATTCGCACCAGTCCGAGGAGCCGGAAGTCTTTATCCTATTGCATACTGACAAATGTTTGCAGTTTATGAATAGTTTGACAGAAATAGTACTATCTCCACATACTACAGTGCTATGTGATATCCGAAATGGCTGACAAAATTAGGTAATAACACGAAACACATGCATGGCAATATGAGGTATATGTATAGCTTGGAAATTGTCACCGTTGCTCGCTCGCTCCGCTCGCTCGTAAAAATCTAGTCCAACCTCAAAACCGATCCGACACTTTCGCAATTTCGAAATATGGCGCCACCATATCGAATAATGAACGCAAGATGGAATGGTTTTAGGTTAGGCTATAGCTTTCGAGCGAGCGCAGCGAGCGAGAGACGCGTAAAGGTGTGTCACAAACCAACGGTTTGGCACATATGGACATTGAAATATTAGCAACAGCCCGAGGAGCCGGAAGTCTTTATCCTATTGCCTACTGACAAATGTTTACAGTTTATGAATATTTTCACATAAATAGTACTATTTCCACATACTACAGTGCAATGTGATGTCCGAAATTGCTGACAAAATTAGGTAATAACGCGAAACATATGCAAGGCAATATAAGGTATATGTATAGCTTGGGAATTGAAACCATTGCTCGCTCGCTCCGCTCGCTCGTAAAAATCTAGTCCAACCCCACAACCGATGCGACACGTGCGCAAATTCGGAATAAGTCGCCACCATATCGAATAATGTACGCAAGATGGATTGGTTTCAGGTTAGGCTATAGTTTTCGAGCGAGGCAGCGAGCGAGGGACGCGTATATGTGTGTCACAAACCAACGGTTTGGCACATACGGACATTGAAATATTCGCACCAGCCCGAGGAGCCGGAAGTCTTTATCCTATTGCCTACTGACAAATGTTTACAGTATATGAATAGTTTCACATAAGTAGTACTATTTCCTCATATTACAGTGCAATGTGATGTCCGAAATGGCTGAAAATTAGGTACGAACACGAAATATATGCAAGGCAACATAAGGTATATGTATAGCTTGGAAATTGTGACCGTTGCTCGCTCGCTCCGCTCGCTCGTAAAAATGTAGACCAACCTCACAATCGATCCGACACGTTCGCAAATTCGAAATATGTCGCCACCATATCGAATAATGTACGCAAGATGGATTGGTTTTAGGTTAGGCTATAGTTTTCGAGCGAGCGCAGCGAGCGAGGGACGCGTAAAGGTGTATCACAAACCAACGATTTGGCACATGCGGACATTGAGTTATTCGCACCAGCCCGAGGAGCCGGAAGTATTTATCCTATTGCCTACTGACAAATGTTTACAGTTTACCTATAGTTTCACATAAGTAGTACTATTTCCACATAGTACAGTGCAATGTGATGTCCGAAATGGCTGAAAATTAGGTACGGACACGAAATATATGCAAGGCAATATAAGGTGTATGTATAGATTGGAAATTGTGATCGTTGCTCGCTCGCTCCGCTCGCTCGTAAAAATCTAGTCCAACCTCTCAACCGATCCGACACGTTCGCAAATTCGAAATATGTCGCCACCATATCGAATAATGAACGCAAGATGGATTGGTTTTAGGTTAGACTAAGTTTTCGAGCGAGCACGGCGAGCGAGGGACGCGGAAAGTTGTGTCACAATCCAACGGTTTGGCACATGGGGACATTGAAATATTCGCACCAGCCCGCGGAGCCAGAAGTCTTTATCGAATGCCTACTGACAAATGTTTACAGTTTACCAATAGTTTCACATAAATAGTACTATTTGCACATAGTAAAGTGCAATGTGATGTCAGAAATGGCTGACAAAATTAGGTAATAACACGAAATATATGCAAGGCAATATAAGGTATATGTATAGCTTGGAAATCGTGACCGTTGCTCGCTCGCTCCGCTCGCTCGTAAAAATTTAGTCCAACCTCACATACGATATGACACGTTCCCAAATTTGAAATAAGTCGCCACCATATCGAATAACGAACGCAAGATGGATTGGTTTTAGGTTAGACTATAGCTTTCGAGCGATCGCGGCGAGCGAGGGACGCGGAGAGGTGTGTCACAATCCAACGGTTTGGCATATACGGACATTGAAACAATCGCACCAGCCCGAGGAGCCGGAAGTCTTTATGCTATTGCCTACTGACAAATGTTTACAGTTTACCTATAGTTTCACATAAATAGTACTATTCCCACATACCACAGTGCAATGTGATGTCCGAAATGGCTGACAAAATTAGGTAATAACACGAAATATATGCAAGGCAATATAAGGTATATGTATAGCTTGGGAATTGTGATCGTTGCTCGCTCGCTGCGCTCGCTCGTAAAAATCTAGTCCAACCTCACAACCGATCCGACACGTTCGCAAATTCGAAATATGTCGCCGCCATATCGAATAATGAACTCAAGATGGATTGGTTTTAGGTTAGGCTATAGTTTTCGAGCGAGCGCAGCGAGCGAGGGACGCGTAAAGGTGTATCACAAACCAACGGTTTGGCACATGCGGACATTGAAATATTCGCACCAGTACGAGGAGCCAGAAGTCTTTATCCTATTGCCTACTGACAAATGTTTACAGTTTACCTATAGTTTCACATAAATAGTACTATTTCCACATAGTACAGTGCAATGTGTTGTTCGAAATGGTTGACGAAATTAGATAATAACACGAAATATATGCAAGGCAATATAAGGTATATGTATAGCTTGGAAATTGTAATCGTTGCTCGCTCGCTCCTCTCGCTCGTAAAAATCTAATCCAACCTCACAACCGATCCGACACGATCGCGAATTCGAAATATGTCGCCAACATATCGAATAATGAACGCAAGATGGATTGGTTTCAGGTTAGGCTATAGTTTTCGAGCGAGCGCAGCGAGCGAGAGTCGCGTAAATGTGTGTCACAAGCCAACGGTTTGGCACATACGGACATTGAAATATCCGCATCAGCCCGAGGAGCCGGATGTCTTTATCCTATTGCCTATTGACAAATGTTTACAGTTTACCTATAGTTTCACATAAATAGTACTATTCCCACATACCACAGTGCAATGTGATGTCCGAAATGGCTGACAAAATTAGGTAATAACACGAAATATATGCAAGGCAATATAAGGTATATGTATAGCTTGGGAATTGTGATCGTTGCTCGCTCGCTGCGCTCGCTCGTAAAAATCTAGTCCAACCTCACAACCGATCCGACACGTTCGCAAATTCGAAATATGTCGCCGCCATATCGAATAATGAACTCAAGATGGATTGGTTTTAGGTTAGGCTATAGTTTTCGAGCGAGCGCAGCGAGCGAGGGACGCGTAAAGGTGTATCACAAACCAACGGTTTGGCACATGCGGACATTGAAATATTCGCACCAGTACGAGGAGCCAGAAGTCTTTATCCTATTGCCTACTGACAAATGTTTACAGTTTACCTATAGTTTCACATATGTATTACTATTTCCTCATAGTACAGTGCAATGTGATGTCCGAAATGGCTGAAAATTAGGTACGAACAAGAAATATGTGCAAGGCAATATAAGGTATATGTATAGCTTGGAAATTGTGACCGTTGCTCACGCGCTCCTCTCGCTCGTAAAAATCTAGTCCAACCTCACAACCGATCCGACACGTTCGCAAATTCGAAATATGTCGCCACCATATCGAATAATGAACGCAAGATGGATTGGTTTCAGGTTAGGCTATAGTTTTCGAGCGAGGCAGCGAACGAGAGACGCGTATATGTGTGTCACAAACCAACGGTTTGGCACATACGGACATTGAAATATCCGCATCAGCCCGAGGAGCCGGAAGTATTTATCCTATTGCCTACTGACAAATGTTTACAGTTTACCTATAGTTTCACATAAATAGTACTATTTCCACATACTACAGAGCAATGTGATGTCCTAAATGGCTGAAAATTAGGTACGAACACGAAATATGTGCAAGGCAATATAACGTATATGTATAGCTTGGAAATTGTAATCGTTGCTCGCACGCTCCGCTCGCTCGTAAATATTTAGTCCATCCTCACATCCGATCCGACACGTTCCCAAATTTGAAATATGTCGCCTCCATGTCGAATGACTAACGCAACAGGGCTTGATTTTAGTTTAGGCTATGGTTTTGGAGCGAGCGCAGCGAGCGAGGGACGCCAAAAGGTGTGTCACAAACCAACGGTTTGGCATATACGGACATTGAAACATTCGCACCAGCCCGAGGAGCCGGAAGTATTAATCCTATTGCCTACTGACAAATGTTTACAGTTTACCTATAGTTTCACATAAGTAGTACTCTTTCCTCATAGTACAGTGCAATGTGATGTCCGAAATGGCTGAAAATTAGGTACGAACACGAAATATATGCAAGGTAATATAAGGTATATGTATAGCTCGGAAATCGTGACCGTTGCTCGCTCGCTCCGCTCGCTCGTAAAAATCTAGTCCAACCTTACAACCGATCCGACACGTTCGCAAATTCGAAATATGTCTCCAACATATCGAATAATGAACGCAAGATGGATTGGTTTCAGGTTAGGCTATAGTTTTCGAGCGAGCGCAGCGAGCGAGAGACGCGTAAATGTGTGTCACAATCCAACGGTTTGGCACATACGGACATTGAAATATCCACATCAGCCCGAGGAGCCGGAAGTATTTATCCTATTGCCTACTGACAAATGTTTACAGTTTACCTGTAGTTTCACATAAATAGTACTATTTCCACATACTACAGAGCAATGTGATGTCCGAAATGGCTGACAAAATTAGGTAATAACACGAAATATATGCAAGGCAATATAAGGTATATGTATAGCTTGGAAATTGTGTTCGTTGCTCGCTCGCTCCGCTCGCTCGTAAAAATTTAGTCCAACCTCACATCCGATACGACACGTTCCCAAATTTGAAATAAGTCGCCACCATATCGAATAATGAACGCAAGATGGATTGGTTTTAGGTTAGACTATAGCTTTCGAGCGATCACGGTGAGCGAGGGACGCGGAGAGGTGTGTCACATTCCAACGGTTTGGCATATACGGACATTGAAATATTAGCAACAGCCCGAGGAGCCGGAAGTCTTTATCCTATTGCCTACTGACAAATGTTTACAGTTTATGAATATTTTCACATAAATAGTACTATTTCCACATACTACAGTGCAATGTGATGTCCGAAATTGCTGACAAAATTAGGTAATAACACGAAACATATGCAAGGCAATATAAGGTATATGTATAGCTCGGGAATTGTAACCATTGCTCGCTCGCTCCGCTCGCTCGTAAAAATCTAGTCCAACCCCACAACCGATGCGACACGTGCGCAAATTCGGAATAAGTCGCCACCATATCGAATAATGTACGCAAGATGGATTGGTTTCAGGTTAGGCTATAGTTTTCGAGCGAGGCAGCGAGCGAGGGACGCGTATATGTGTGTCACAAACCAACGGTTTGGCACATACGGACATTGAAATATTCGCACCAGCCCGAGGAGCCGGAAGTCTTTATCCTATTGCCTACTGACAAATGTTTACAGTATATGAATAGTTTCACATAAGTAGTACTATTTCCTCATATTACAGTGCAATGTGATGTCCGAAATGGCTGAAAATTAGGTACGAACACGAAATATATGCAAGGCAACATAAGGTATATGTATAGCTTGGAAATTGTGACCGTTGCTCGCTCGCTCCGCTCGCTCGTAAAAATCTAGTCCAACCTCACAACCGATCCGACACGTTCGCAAATTCGAAATATGTCGCCACCATATCGAATAATGAACGCAAGATGGATTGGTTTCAGGTTAGGCTATAGTTTTCGAGCGAGCGCAGCGAGCGAGAGACGCGTAAATGTGTGTCACAATCCAACGGTTTGGCACATACGGACATTGAAATATCCACATCAGCCCGAGGAGCCGGAAGTATTTATCCTATTGCCTACTGACAAATGTTTACAGTTTACCTGTAGTTTCACATAAATAGTACTATTTCCACATACTACAGAGCAATGTGATGTCCGAAATGGCTGACAAAATTAGGTAATAACACGAAATATATGCAAGGCAATATAAGGTATATGTATAGCGTGGAAATTGTGTTCGTTGCTCGCTCGCTCCGCTCGCTCGTAAAAATTTAGTCCAACCTCACATCCGATACGACACGTTCCCAAATTTGAAATAAGTCGCCACCATATCGAATAATGAACGCAAGATGGATTGGTTTTAGGTTAGACTATAGCTTTCGAGCGATCACGGTGAGCGAGGGACGCGGAGAGGTGTGTCACATTCCAACGGTTTGGCATATACGGACATTGAAACAATCGCACCAGCCCGAGGAGCCGGAAGTCTTTATGCTATTGCCTACTGACAAATGTTTACAGTTTATGAATAGTTTCACATAAATAGTACTATTTCCACATAGTACAGTGCAATGTGATGTCCGAAATGGCTGACAAAGTTAGGTAATGACACGAAATATATGCAAGGCAATATAAGGTATATGTTTAGCTTGGAAATTGTGATCGTTGCTCGCTCGCTCCTCTCGCTCGTAAAAATCTAGTCCAACCTCACAACCGATCCGACACGTTCGCAAATTCGAAATATGTCGCCACCATATCGAATAATGAACGCAAGATGGATTGGTTTCAGGTTAGGCTATAGTTTTCGAGCGAGCGCAGCGAGCGAGAGACGCGTAAATGTGTGTCACAAGCCAACGGTTTGGCACATACGGACATTGAAATATCCGCATCAGCCCGAGGAGCCGGATGTCTTTATCCTATTGCCTATTGACAAATGTTTACAGTTTACCTATAGTTTCACATAAATAGTACTATTTCCACATACTACAGTGCAATGTGATGTCCGAAATGGCTGACAAAATTAGGTAATAACACGAAATATATGCAAGGCAATATAAGGTATATGTATAGCTTGGGAATTGTGATCGTTGCTCGCTCGCTGCGCCCGCTCGTAAAAATCTAGTCCAACCTCACAACCGATCCGACACGTTCGCAAATTCGAAATATGTCGCCGCCATATCGAATAATGAACTCAAGATGGATTGGTTTTGGTTAGGCTATAGTTTTCGAGCGAGCGCAGCGAGCGAGGGACGCGTAAAGGTGTATCACAAACCAACGGTTTGGCACATGCGGCATTGAAATATTCGCACCAGTACGAGGAGCCAGAAGTCTTTATCCTATTGCCTACTGACAAATGTTTACAGTTTACCTATAGTTTCACATATGTAGTACTATTTCCTCATAGTACAGTGCAATGTGATGTCCGAAATGGCTGAAAATTAGGTACGAACACGAAATATGTGCAAGGCAATATAAGGTATATGTATAGCTTGGAAATGGTGACCGTTGCTCGCTCGCTCCTCTCGCTCGTAAAAATCTAGTCCAACCTCACAACCGATCCGACACGTTCGCAAATTCGAAATATGTCGCCACCATATCGAATAATGAACGCAAGATGGATTGGTTTCAGGTTAGGCTATAGTTTTCGAGCGAGGCAGCGAGCGAGAGACGCGTATATGTGTGTCACAAACCAACGGTTTGGCACATACGGACATTGAAATATCCGCATCAGCCCGAGGAGCCGGAAGTATTTATCCTATTGCCTACTGTCAAATGTTTACAGTTTACCTATAGTTTCACATAAATAGTACTATTTCCACATACCACAGAGCAATGTGATGTCCTAAATGGCTGAAAATTAGGTACGAACACGAAATATGTGCAAGGCAATATAACGTATATGTATAGCTTGGAAATTGTAATCGTTGCTCGCACGCTCCGCTCGCTCGTAAATATTTAGTCCATCCTCACATCCGATCCGACACGTTCCCAAATTTGAAATATGTCGCCTCCATGTCGAATGACTAACGCAACAGGGCTTGATTTTAGTTTAGGCTATGGTTTTGGAGCGAGCGCAGCGAGCGAGGGACGCCAAAAGGTGTGTCACAAACCAACGGTTTGGCACATACGGACATTGAACTATCCGCATCAGCCCGAGGAGCCGGATGTCTTTATCCTATTGCCTATTGACAAATGTTTACAGTTTACCTATAGTTTCACATAAGTAGTACTCTTTCCTCATAGTACAGTGCAATGTGATGTCCGAAATGGCTGAAAATTAGGTACGAACACGAAATATATGCAAGGTAATATAAGGTATATGTATAGCTTGGAAATCGTGACCGTTGCTCGCTCGCTCCGCTCGCTCGTAAAAATCTAGTCCAACCTTACAACCGATCCGACACGTTCGCAAATTCGAAATATGTCGCCAACATATCGAATAATGAACGCAAGATGGATTGGTTTCAGGTTAGGCTATAGTTTTCGAGCGAGCGCAGCGAGCGAGGGACGCGTAAAGGTGTATCACAAACCAACGGTTTGGCACATGCGGACATTGAATTATTCGCACCAGCCCGAGGAGCCGGAAGTATTTATCCTATTGCCTACTGACAAATGTTTACAGTTTACCTATAGTTTCTCATAAGTAGTACTATTTCCACATAGTACAGTGCAATGTGATGTCCGAAATGGCTGAAAATTAGGTATGAACACGAAATATATGCAAGGCAACATAAGGTATATGTATAGCTTGGAAATTGTGATCGTTGCTCGCTCGCTCCGCTCGCTCGTAAAAATCTAGTCCAACCTCACAACCGATCCGACACGTTCGCAAATTCGAAATATGTCGCCACCATATCGAATAATGAACGCAAGATGGATTGGTTTTAGGTTAGACTATAGTTTTCGAGCGAGCACGGCGAGCGAGGGACGCGGAAAGTTGTGTCACAATCCAACGGGTTGGCACATGGGGACATTGAAATATTCGCACCAGCCCGCGGAGCCAGAAGTCTTTATCGAATGCCTACTGACAAATGTCTACAGTTTACCAATAGTTTCACATAAATAGTACTATTTGCACATAGTAAAGTGCAATGTGATGTCAGAAATGGCTGACAAAATTAGGTAATAACACGAAATATATGCAAGGCAATATAAGGTATATGTATAGCTTGGAAATCGTGACCGTTGCTCGCTCGCTCCGCTCGCTCGTAAAAATTTAGTCCAACCTCACATCCGATCCGACACGATCCCAAATTTGAAATTAGTTTCCTCCATATCGAATGACTAACGCAAGAGGGATTCGTTCTAGGTTAGGCTATAGCTTTCTAGCGAGCACGGCGAGCGAGGGACGAGTAAATGTGTGTCACAAACCAACGGTTTGGCACATACGGACATTGAAATGTTCGCACCAGCCCGAGGAGCCGAAAGTCTTTATCCTATTGCCTACTGACAAATGTTTACAGTTTACCTATAGTTTCACATAAATAGTACTATTTCCACATAGTACAGTGCAATGTGATGTCCGAAATGGCTGAAAATTAGGTACGAACACGAAATATGTGCAAGGCAATATAAGGTGTATGTATAGCTTGGAAATTGTTATCGTTGCTCGCACGCTCCGCTCGCTCGTAAATATTTAGTCCATCCTCACATCCGATCCGACACGTTCCCAAATTTGAAATATGTCGCCTCCATGTCGAATGACTAACGCAACAGGGCTTGGTTTTAGTTTAGGCTATAGTTTTGGAGCGAGCGCAGCGAGCGAGGGACGCCTAAAGGTGTGTCACAAACCAACGGTTTGGCATATACGGACATTGAAACATTCGCACCAGCCCGAGGAGCCGGAAGTATTTATCCTATTGCCTACTGACAAATGTTTACAGTTTACCTATAGTTTCACATAAGTAGTACTCTTTCCTCATAGTACAGTGCAATGTGATGTCCGAAATGGCTGAAAATTAGGTACGAAGACGAAATATATGCAAGGCAATATAAGGTGTATGTATAGCTTGGAAATTGTGATCGTTGCTCGCTCGCTCCGCTCGCTCGTAAAAATTTAGTCCATCCTCACATCCGATCCGACACGTTCCCAAATTGAAATATGTCGCCTCCATGTCGAATGACTAACGCAACAGGGCTTGGTTTTAGTTTAGGCTATAGTTTTGGAGCGAGCGCAGCGAGCGAGGGACGCCTAAAGGTGTGTCACAAACCAACGGTTTGGCATATACGGACATTGAAATATCCACATCAGCCCGAGGAGCCGGAAGTATTTATCCTATTGCCTACTGACAAATGTTTACAGTTTACCTGTAGTTTCACATAAATAGTACTATTTCCACATACTACAGAGCAATGTGATGTCCGAAATGGCTGACAAAATTAGGTAATAACACGAAATATATGCAAGGCAATATAAGGTATATGTATAGCTTGGAAATTGTGTTCGTTGCTCGCTCGCTCCGCTCGCTCGTAAAAATTTAGTCCAACCTCTCATCCGATACGACACGTTCCCAAATTTGAAATAAGTCGCCACCATATCGAATAACGAACGCAAGATGGATTGGTTTTAGGTTAGACTATAGCTTTCGAGCGATCACGGCGAGCGAGGGACGCGGAGAGGTGTGTCACAATCCAACGGTTTGGCATATACGGACATTGAAACAATCGCACCAGCCCGAGGAGCCGGAAGTCTTTATGCTATTGCCTACTGACAAATGTTTACAGTTTATGAATAGTTTCACATAAATAGTACTATTTCCACATAGTACAGTGCAATGTGTTGTTCGAAATGGTTGACGAAGTTAGATAATAACACGAAATATATGCAAGGCAATATAAGGTATATGTATAGCTTGGAAATTGTAATCGTTGCTCGCTCGCTCCTCTCGCTCGTAAAAATCTAGTCCAACCTCACAACCGATCCGACACGTTCGCAAATTCGAAATATGTCGCCACCATATCGAATAATGAACGCAAGGTGGATTGGTTTCAGGTTAGGCTATAGTTTTCGAGCGAGGCAGCGAGCGAGAGACGCGTATATGTGTGTCACAAACCAACGGTTTGGCACATACGGACATTGAAATATCCGCATCAGCCCGAGGAGCCGGAAGTATTTATCCTATTGCCTACTGACAAATGTTTACAGTTTACCTATAGTTTCACATAAATAGTACTATTTCCACATACTACAGAGCAATGTGATGTCCGAAATGGCTGACAAAATTAGGTAATAACACGAAATATATGCAAGGCAATATAAGGTATATGTATAGCTTGGAAATTGTAATCGTTGCTCGCACGCTCCGCTCGCTCGTAAATATTTAGTCCATCCTCACATCCGATCCGACACGTTCCCAAATTTGAAATATGTCGCCTCCATGTCGAATGACTAACGCAACAGGGCTTGGTTTTAGTTTAGGCTATAGTTTTGGAGCGAGCGCAGCGAGCGAGGGACGCCTAAAGGTGTGTCACAAACCAACGGTTAGGCATATACGGACATTGAAACATTCGCACCAGCCCGAGGAGCCGGAAGTATTTATCCTATTGCCTACTGACAAATGTTTACAGTTTACCTATAGTTTCACATAAGTAGTACTCTTTCCTCATAGTACAGTGCAATGTGATGTCCGAAATGGCTGAAAATTAGGTACGAACACGAAATATATGCAAGGCAATATAAGGTATATGTATAGCTGGGAAATCGTGACCGTTGCTCGCTCGCTCGGCTCGCTCGTAAAAATTTAGTCCAACCTCACATCCGATCCGACACGTTCCCAAATTTGAAGTTAGTTTCCTCCATATCGAATGACTAGCGCAAGAGGGATTCGTTCTAGGTTAGCCTATAGCTTTCTAGCGAGCACGGCGAGCGAGGGACGAGTAAATGTGTGTCACAAACCAACGGTTTGGCCCATACGGACATTGAAATGTTCGCACCAGCCCGAGGAGCCGAAAGTATTTATCCTATTGCCTACTGACAAATGTTTACAGTTTATGAATAGTTTCACATAAATAGTACTATTTCCACATAATACAGTGCAATGTGATGTCCGAAATGGCTGACAAAATTAGGTAATAACACGAAATATATGCAAGGCAATATAAGGCATATGTATAGCTTGGAAATTGTGATCGTTGCTCGCTCGCTCCGCTCGCTCGTAAAAATCTAGTCCAACCTCACAACCGATCCGACACTTTCGCAAATTCGAAATATATCGCCGCCATATCGAATAATGAACGCAAGATGGATTGGTTTTAGGTTTGGCTATAGTTTTCGAGCGAGCACGGCGAGCGAGGGACACGGAAAGTTGTGTCACAATCCAACGGTTTGGCACATGGGGACATTGAAATATTCGCACCAGCCCGAGGAGCCGGGAGTATTTATCCTATTGCCTACTGACAAATGTTTACAGTTTACCTATAGTTTCACATAAGTAGTACTCTTTCCTCATAGTACAGTGCAATGTGATGTCCGAAATGGCTGAAAATTAGGTACGAACACGAAATATATGCAAGGCAATATAAGGTATATGTATAGCTTGGAAATTGTAATCGTTGCTCGCACGATCCGCTCGCTCGTAAATATTTAGTCCATCCTCACATCCGATCCGACACGTTCCCAAATTTGAAATATGTCGCCTCCATGTCGAATGACTAACGCAACAGGGCTTGGTTTTAGTTTAGGCTATAGTTTTGGAGCGAGCGCAGCGTGCGAGGGACGCCTAAAGGTGTGTCACAAACCAACGGTTTGGCATATACGGACATTGAAACATTCGCACCAGCCCGAGCAGCCGGAAGTATTTATCCTATTGCCTACTGACAAATGTTTACAGTTTACCTATAGTTTCACATAAGTAGTACTCTTTCCTCATAGTACAGTGCAATGTGATGTCCGAAATGGCTGAAAATTAGGTACGAACACGAAATATATGCAAGGCAATATAAGGTATATTTATAGCTTGGAAATCGTGACCGTTGCTCGCTCGCTCCGCTCGCTCGTAAAGATCTATTCCAACCTTACAACCGATCCGACACGTTCGCAAATTCGAAATATGTCGCCAACATATCGAATAATGAACGCAAGATGGATTGGTTTCAGGTTAGGCTATAGTTTTCGAGCGAGCGCAGCGAGCGTGGGACGCGGAAAGTTGTGTCACAATCCAACGGTTTGGCACATGGGGACATTGAAATATTCGCACCAGCCCGCGGAGCCAGAAGTCTTTATCGAATGCCTACTGACAAATGTTTACAGTTTACCAATAGTTTCACATAAATAGTACTATTTGCACATAGTAAAGTGCAATGTGATGTCAGAAATGGCTGACAAAATTAGGTAATAACACGAAATATATGCAAGGCAATATAAGGTATATGTATAGCTTGGAAATCGTGACCGTTGCTCGCTCGCTCCGCTCGCTCGTAAAAATTTAGTCCAACCTCACATCCGATCCGACACGATCCCAAATTTGAAATTAGTTTCCTCCATATCGAATGACTAACGCAAGAGGGATTCGTTCTAGGTTAGGCTATAGCTTTCTAGCGAGCACGGCGAGCGAGGGACGAGTAAATGTGTGTCACAAACCAACGGTTTGGCATATACGGACATAGAAACATTCGCACCAGCCCGAGGAGCCGGAAGTATTTATCCTATTGCCTACTGACAAATGTTTACAGTTTACCTATAGTTTCACATAAGTAGTACTCTTTCCTCATAGTACAGTGCAATGTGATGTCCGAAATGGCTGAAAATTAGGTACGAAGACGAAATATATGCAAGGCAATATAAGGTATATGTATAGCTTGGAAATCGTGACCGTTGCTCGCTCGCTCCGCTCGCTCGTAAAAATCTAGTCCAACCTTACAACCGATCCGACACGTTCGCAAATTCGAAATATGTCGCCAACATATCGAATAATGAACGCAAGATGGATTGGTTTCAGGTTAGGCTATAGTTTTCGAGCGAGCGCAGCGAGCGAGAGACGCGTAAATGTGTGTCACAATCCAACGGTTTGGCACATACGGACATTGAAATATCCACATCAGCCCGAGGAGCCGGAAGTATTTATCCTATTGCCTACTGACAAATGTTTACAGTTTACCTGTAGTTTCACATAAATAGTACTATTTCCACATACTACAGAGCAATGTGATGTCCGAAATGGCTGACAAAATTAGGTAATAACACGAAATATATGCAAGGCAATATAAGGTATATGTATAGCTTGGAAATTGTGTTCGTTGCTCGCTCGCTCCGCTCGCTCGTAAAAATTTAGTCCAACCTCACATCCGATACGACACGTTCCCAAATTTGAAATAAGTCGCCACCATATCGAATAACGAACGCAAGATGGATTGGTTTTAGGTTAGACTATAGCTTTCGAGCGATCACGGCGAGCGAGGGACGCGGAGAGGTGTGTCACAATCCAACGGTTTGGCATATACGGACATTGAAACAATCGCACCAGCCCGAGGAGCCGGAAGTCTTTATGCTATTGCCTACTGACAAATGTTTACAGTTTATGAATAGTTTCACATAAATAGTACTATTTCCACATAGTACAGTGCAATGTGTTGTTCGAAATGGTTGACGAAATTAGATAATAACACGAAATATATGCAAGGCAATATAAGGTATATGTATAGCTTGGAAATTGTGACCGTTGCTCGCTCCTCTCGCTCGTAAAAATCTAGTCCAACCTCACAACCGATCCGACACGTTCGCAAATTCGAAATATGTCGCCACCATATCGAATAATGAACGCAAGATGGATTGGTTTCAGGTTAGGCTATAGTTTTCGAGCGAGGCAGCGAGCGAGAGACGCGTATATGTGTGTCACAAACCAACGGTTTGGCACATACGGACATTGAAATATCCGCATCAGCCCGAGGAGCCGGAAGTATTTATCCTATTGCCTACTGACAAATGTTTACAGTTTACCTATAGTTTCACATAAATAGTACTATTTCCTCATACTACAGAGCAATGTGATGTCCGAAATGGCTGAAAATTAGGTACGAACACGAAATATGTGCAAGGCAATATAACGTATATGTATAGCTTGGAAATTGTAATCGTTGCTCGCACGCTCCGCTCGCTCGTAAATATTTAGTCCATCCTCACATCCGATCCGACACGTTCCCAAATTTGAAATATGTCGCCTCCATGTCGAATGACTAACGCAACAGGGCTTGGTTTTAGTTTAGGCTATAGTTTTGGAGCGAGCGCAGCGAGCGAGGGACGCCTAAAGGTGTGTCACAAACCAACGGTTTGGCATATACGGACATTGAAACATTCGCACCAGCCCGAGAAGCCGGAAGTATTTATCCTATTGCCTACTGACAAATGTTTACAGTTTACCTATAGTTTCACATAAGTAGTACTCTTTCCTCATAGTACAGTGCAATGTGATGTCCGAAATGGCTGAAAATTAGGTACGAACACGAAATATATGCAAGGCAATATAAGGTATATGTATAGCTTGGAAATCGTGACCGTTGCTCGCTCGCTCCGCTCGCTCGTAAAAATCTATTCCAACCTTACAACCGATCCGACACGTTCGCAAATTCGAAATATGTCGCCAACATATCGAATAATGAACGCAAGATGGATTGGTTTCAGGTTAGGCTATAGTTTTCGAGCGAGCGCAGCGAGCGAGAGACGCGTGAATGTGTGTCACAATCCAACGGTTTGGCATATACGGACATTGAAACAATCGCACCAGCCCGAGGAGCCGGAAGTCTTTATCCTATTGCCTACTGACAAATGTTTACAGTTTATGAATAGTTTCACATAAATAGTACTATTTCCACATAGTGCAGTGCAATGTGTTGTTCGAAATGGTTGACGAAATTAGATAATAACACGAAATATATGCAAGGCAATATAAGGTGTATGTATAGCTTGGAAATTGTAATCGTTGCTCGCTCGCTCCTCTCGCTCGTAAAAATCTAGTCCAACCTCACAACCGATCCGACACGTTCGCAAATTCGAAATATGTCGCCACCATATCGAATAATGAACGCAAGGTGGATTGGTTTCAGGTTAGGCTATAGTTTTCGAGCGAGGCAGCGAGCGAGAGACGCGTATATGTGTGTCACAAACCAACGGTTTGGCACATACGGACATTGAAATATCCGCATCAGCCCGAGGAGCCGGAAGTATTTATCCTATTGCCTACTGACAAATGTTTACAGTTTACCTATAGTTTCACATAAATAGTACAATTTCCACATACTACAGAGCAATGTGATGTCCGAAATGGCTGACAAAATTAGGTAATAACACGAAATATATGCAAGGCAATATAAGGTATATGTATAGCTTGGAAATTGTAATCGTTGCTCGCACGCTCCGCTCGCTCGTAAATATTTAGTCCATCCTCACATCCGATCCGACACGTTCCCAAATTTGAAATATGTCGCCTCCATGTCGAATGACTAACGCAACAGGGCTTGGTTTCAGTTTAGGCTATAGTTTTGGAGCGAGCGCAGCGAGCGAGGGACGCCTAAAGGTGTGTCACAAACCAACGGTTAGGCATATACGGACATTGAAACATTCGCACCAGCCCGAGGAGCCGGAAGTATTTATCCTATTGCCTACTGACAAATGTTTACAGTTTACCTATAGTTTCACATAAGTAGTACTCTTTCCTCATAGTACAGTGCAATGTGATGTCCGAAATGGCTGAAAATTAGGTACGAACACGAAATATATGCAAGGCAATATAAGGTATATGTATAGCTTGGAAATCGTGACCGTTGCTCGCTCGCTCGGCTCGCTCGTAAAAATTTAGTCCAACCTCACATCCGATCCGACACGTTCCCAAATTTGAAGTTAGTTTCCTCCATATCGAATGACTAGCGCAAGAGGGATTCGTTCTAGGTTAGCCTATAGCTTTCTAGCGAGCACGGCGAGCGAGGGACGAGTAAATGTGTGTCACAAACCAACGGTTTGGCCCATACGGACATTGAAATGTTCGCACCAGCCCGAGGAGCCGAAAGTATTTATCCTATTGCCTACTGACAAATGTTTACAGTTTATGAATAGTTTCACATAAATAGTACTATTTCCACATAATACAGTGCAATGTGATGTCCGAAATGGCTGACAAAATTAGGTAATAACACGAAATATATGCAAGGCAATATAAGGCATATGTATAGCTTGGAAATTGTGATCGTTGCTCGCTCGCTCCGCTCGCTCGTAAAAATCTAGTCCAACGTCACAACCGATCCGACACTTTCGCAAATTCGAAATATGTCGCCGCCATATCGAATAATGAACGCAAGATGGATTGGTTTTAGGTTTGGCTATAGTTTTCGAGCGAGCACGGCGAGCGAGGGACACGGAAAGTTGTGTCACAATCCAACGGTTTGGCACATGGGGACATTGAAATATTCGCACCAGCCCGAGGAGCCGGAAGTATATATCCTATTGCCTACTGACAAATGTTTACAGTTTACCTATAGTTTCACATAAGTAGTACTCTTTCCTCATAGTACAGTGCAATGTGATGTCCGAAATGGCTGAAAATTAGGTACGAACACGAAATATATGCAAGGCAATATAAGGTATATGTATAGCTTGGAAATTGTAATCGTTGCTCGCACGCTCCGCTCGCTCGTAAATATTTAGTCCATCCTCACATCCGATCCGACACGTTCCCAAATTTGAAATATGTCGCCTCCATGTCGAATGACTAACGCAACAGGGCTTGGTTTTAGTTTAGGCTATAGTTTTGGAGCGAGCGCAGCGAGCGAGGGACGCCTAAAGGTGTGTCACAAACCAACGGTTTGGCATATACGGACATTGAAACATTCGCACCAGCCCGAGGAGCCGGAAGTATTTATCCTATTGCCTACTGACAAATGTTTACAGTTTACCTATAGTTTCACATAAGTAGTACTCTTTCCTCATAGTACAGTGCAATGTGATGTCCGAAATGGCTGAAAATTAGGTACGAACACGAAATATATGCAAGGCAATATAAGGTATATGTATAGCTTGGAAATCGTGACCGTTGCTCGCTCGCTCCGCTCGCTCATAAAGATCTATTCCAACCTTACAACCGATCCGACACGTTCGCAAATTCGAAATATGTCGCCAACATATCGAATAATGAACGCAAGATGGATTGGTTTCAGGTTAGGCTATAGTTTTCGAGCGAGCGCAGCGAGCGAGAGACGCGTAAATGTGTGTCACAATCCAACGGATTGGCATATACGGACATTGAAACAATCGCACCAGCCCGAGGAGCCGGAAGTCTTTATGCTATTGCCTACTGACAAATGTTTACAGATTATGAATAGTTTCACATAAATAGTACTATTTCCACATAGTACAGTGCAATGTGTTGTTCGAAATGGTTGACGAAATTAGATAATAACACGAAATATATGCAAGGCAATATAAGGTATATGTATAGCTTGGAAATTGTAATCGTTGCTCGCTCGCTCCTCTCGCTCGTAAAAATCTAATCCAACCTCACAACCGATCCGACACGATCGCAAATTCGAAATATGTCGCCACCATATCGAATAATGGACGCAAGATGGATTGATTTCAGGTTAGGCTATAGTTTTCGAGCGAGCGCAGCGAGCGAGAGACGCGTAAATGTGTGTCACAAGCCAACGGTTTGGCACATACGGACATTGAAATATCCGCATCAGCCCGAGGAGCCGGATGTCTTTATCCTATTGCCTATTGACAAATGTTTACAGTTTACCTATAGTTTCACATAAATAGTACTATTTCCACATACCACAGTGCAATGTGATGTCCGAAATGGCTGACAAAGTTAGGTAATGACACGAAATATATGCAAGGCAATATAAGGTATATGTTTAGCTTGGAAATTGTGATCGTTGCTCGCTCGCTCCTCTCGCTCGTAAAAATCTAGTCCAACCTCACAACCGATCCGACACGTTCGCAAATTCGAAATATGTCGCCACCATATCGAATAATGAACGCAAGATTGATTGGTTTCAGGTTAGGCTATAGTTTTCGAGCGAGGGGCAGCGAGCGAGAGACGCGTATATGTGTGTCACAAACCAACGGTTTGGCACATACGGACATTGAAATATCCGCATCAGCCCGAGGAGCCGGAAGTATTTATCCTATTGCCTACTGACAAATGTTTACAGTTTACCTATAGTTTCACATAAATAGTACTATTTCCACATACTACAGAGCAATGTGATGTCCGAAATGGCTGACGAAATTAGGTAATAACACGAAATATATGCAAGGCAATATAAGGTATATGTATAGCTTGGAAATTGTAATCGTTGCTCGCACGCTCCGCTCGCTCGTAAATATTTAGTCCATCCTCACATCCGATCCGACACGTTCCCAAATTTGAAATATGTCGCCTCCATGTCGAATGACTAACGCAACAGGGCTTGGTTTTAGTTTAGGCTATAGTTTTGGAGCGAGCGCAGCGAGCGAGGGACGCCTAAAGGTGTGTCACAAACCAACGGTTAGGCATATACGGACATTGAAACATTCGCACCAGCCCGAGGAGCCGGAAGTATTTATCCTATTGCCTACTGACAAATGTTTACAGTTTACCTATAGTTTCACATAAGTAGTACTCTTTCCTCATAGTACAGTGCAATGTGATGTCCGAAATGGCTGAAAATTAGGTACGAACACGAAATATATGCAAGGCAATATAAGGTATATGTATAGCTTGGAAATCGTGACCGTTGCTCGCTCGCTCGGCTCTCTCGTAAAAATTTAGTCCAACCTCACATCCGATCCGACACGTTCGCAAATTCGAAATATGTCGCCGCCATATCGAATAATGAACGCAAGATGGATTGGTTTTAGGTTTGGCTATAGTTTTCGAGCGAGCACGGCGAGCGAGGGACACGGAAAGTTGTGTCACAATCCAACGGTTTGGCACATGGGGACATTGAAATATTTGCACCAGCCCGAGGAGCCGGAAGTCTTTATCCTATTGCCTACTGACAAATGTTTACAGTTTACCTATAGTTTCACATAAATAGTACTATTTCCACATACCACAGTGCAATGTGATGTCCGAAATGGCTGACAAAATTAGGTAATAACACGAAATATATGCAAGGCAATATAAGGTATATGTATAGCTTCGAAATTGTGACCGTTGCTCGCTCGCTCCGCTCGCTCGTAAAAATCTAGTCCAACCTCACAAACGATCCGACACGTTCGCAAATTCGAAATATGTCGCCGCCATATCGAATAATGAACGCAAGATGGATTGGTTTTAGGTTTGGCTATAGTTTTCGAGCGAGCACGGCGAGCGAGGGACACGGAAAGTTGTGTCACAATCCAACGGTTTGGCACATGGGGACATTGAAATATTTGCACCAGCCCGAGGAGCCGGAAGTGTTTATCCCATTGCCTACTGACAAATGTTTACAGTTTACCTATAGTTTCACATAAATAGTACTATTTCCACATACTACAGAGCAATGTGATGTCCGAAATGGTTGACAAAATTAGGTAATAACACGAAATATATGCAAGGCAATATAAGGTATATGTATAGCTTGGAAATTGTGACCGATGCTCGCTCGCTCCGCTCGCTCGTAGAAATTTAGTCCAACCACACATCCGATACGACACGTTCCCAAATTTGAAATAAGTCGCCACCATATCGAATAATGAACTCAAGATGGATTGGTTTTAGGTTAGGCTATAGTTTTCGAGCGAGCGCAGCGAGCGAGGGACGCGTCAGGGTGTATCACAAACCAACGGTTCGGCACATGCGGACATTGAAATATTCGCACCAGTACGAGGAGCCAGAAGTCTTTATCCTATTGCCTACTGACAAATGTTTACAGTTTACCTATAGTTTCACATAAGTAGTACTATTTCCTCATAGTACAGTGCAATGTGATGTCCGAAATGGCTGAAAATTAGGTACGAACACGAAATATGTGCAAGGCAATATAAGGTATATGTATAGCTTGGAAATTGTGACCGTTGCTCGCTCGCTCCTCTCCCTCGTAAAAATCTAGTCCAACCTCACAACCGATCCGACACGTTCGCAAATTCGAAATATGTCGCCACCATATCGAATAATGAACGCAAGATGGATTGGTTTCAGGTTAGGCTATAGTTTTCGAGCGAGCGCAGCGAGCGAGAGACGCGTAAATGTGTGTCACAAGCCTACGGTTTGGCACATACGGACATTGAAATATCCGCATCAGCTCGAGGAGCCGGATGTCTTTATCCTATTGCCTATTGACAAATGTTTACAGTTTACCTATAGTTTCACATAAATAGTACTATTTCCACATACCACAGTGCAATGTGATGTCTGAAATGGCTGACAAAATTAGGTAATAACACGAAATATATGCAAGGCAATATAAGGTATATGTATAGCTTGGGAATTGTGATCGTTGCTCGCTCGCTGCGCTCGCTCGTAGAAATCTAGTCCAACCTCACAACCGATCCGACGCGTTCGCAAATTCGAAATATGTCGCCGCCATATCGAATAATGAACACAAGATGGATTGGTTTTAGGTTAGGCTATAGTTTTCGAGCGAGCGCAGCGAGCGAGGGACGCGTAAAGGTGTATCACAAACCAACGGTTTGGCACATGCGGACATTGAAATATTCGCACCAGTACGAGGAGCCAGAAGTCTTTATCCTATTGCCTACTGACAAATGTTTACAGTTTACCTATAGTTTCACATATGTAGTACTATTTCCTCATAGTACAGTGCAATGTGATGTCCGAAATGGCTGAAAATTAGGTACGAACACGAAATATGTGCAAGGCAATATAAGGTATATGTATAGCTTGGAAATTGTGACCGTTGCTCGCTCGCTCCTCTCGCTCGTAAAAATCTAGTCCAACCTCACAACCGATCCGACACGTTCGCAAATTCGAAATATGTCGCCACTATATCGAATAATGAACGCAAGATGGATTGGTTTCAGGTTAGGCTATAGTTTTCGAGCGAGGCAGCGAGCGAGAGACGCGTATATGTGTGTCACAAACCAACGGTTTGGCACATACGGACATTGAAATATCCGCATCAGCCCGAGGAGCCGGAAGTATTTATCCTATTGCCTACTGACAAATGTTTACAGTTTACCTATTGTTTCACATAAATAGTACTATTTCCACATACTACAGAGCAATGTGATGTCCGAAATGGCTGACAAAATTAGGTAATAACACGAAATATATGCAAGGCAATATAAGGTATATGTACAGCTTGGAAATTGTGACCGTTGCTCGCACGCTCCGCTCGCTCGTAAATATTTAGTACAACCTCACAACCGATCCGACACGGTCGCAAATTCGAAATATGTCGCCACCATATCGAATTATGAACGCAAGATGGATTGGTTTCGGGTTAGGCTATAGTTTTGGAGCGAGCGCAGCGAGCGAGGGACGCCTAAAGGTGTGTCACAAACCAACGGTTTGGCATATACGGACATTGAAACATTCGCACCAGCCCGAGGAGCCGGAAGTATTTATCCTATTGCCTACTGACAAATGTTTACAGTTTACCTATAGTTTCACATAAGTAGTACTCTTTCCTCATAGTACAGTGCAATGTGATGTCCGAAATGGCTGAAAATTAGGTACGAACACGAAATATATGCAAGGCAATATAAGGTATATGTATAGCTTCGAAATCGTGACCGTTGCTCGCTCGCTCCGCTCGCTCGTAAAAATTTAGTCCAACCTCACATCCGATCCGACACGTTCCCAAATTTGAAGTTAGTTTCCTCCATATCGAATGACTAACGCAAGAGGGATTCGTTCTAGGTTAGCCTATAGCTTTCTAGCGAGCACGGCGAGCGAGGGACGAGTAAATGTGTGTCACAAACCAACGGTTTGGCACATACGGACATTGAAATGTTCGCACCAGCCCGAGGAGCCGAAAGTATTTATCCTATTGCCTACTGACAAATGTTTACAGTTTACCTATAGTTTCACATAAATAGTACTATTTCCACATACTACAGAGCAATGTGATGTCCGAAATGGTTGACAAAATTAGGTAATAACACGAAATATATGCAAGGCAATATAAGGTATATGTATAGCTTGGAAATTGTGACCGTTGCTCGCTCGCTCCGCTCGCTCGTAAAAATCTAGTCCAACCTCACAACCGATCCGACACGTTCGCAAATTCGAAATATGTCGCCACCATATCGAATAATGAACGCAAGATGGATTGGTTTCGGGTTAGGCTATAGTTTTGGAGCGAGCGCAGCGAGCGAGGGACGCCTAAAGGTGTGTCACAAACCAACGGTTTGGCATATACGGACATTGAAACATTCGCACCAGCCCGAGGAGCCGGAAGTATTTATCCTATTGCCTACTGACAAATGTTTACAGTTTACCTATAGTTTCACATAAATAGTACTATTTCCACATACTACAGAGCAATGTGATGTCCGAAATGGCTGACAAAATTAGGTAATATCACGAAATATATGCAAGGCAATATAAGGTATATGTATAGCTTGGAAATTGTAATCGTTGCTCGCACGCTCCGCTCGCTCGTAAATATTTAGTCCATCCTCACATCCGATCCGACACGTTCCCAAATTTGAAATAAGTCGCCACCATATCGAATAATGAACTCAAGATGGATTGGTTTTAGGTTAGGCTATAGTTTTCGAGCGAGCGCAGCGAGCCAGGGACGCGTAAGGGTGTATCACAAACCAACGGTTCGGCACATGCGGACATTGAAATATTCGCACCAGTACGAGGAGCCAGAAGTCTTTATCCTATTGCCTACTGACAAATGTTTACAGTTTACCTATAGTTTCACATAAGTAGTACTACTTCCTCATAGTACAGTGCAATGTGATGTCCGAAATGGCTGAAAATTAGGTACGAACACGAAATATGTGCAAGCCAATATAAGGTATATGTATAGCTTGGAAATTGTGACCGTTGCTCGCTCGCTCCTCTCCCTCGTAAAAATCTAGTCCAACCTCACAACCGATCCGACACGTTCGCAAATTCGAAATATGTCGCCACCATATCGAATAATGAACTCAAGATGGATTGGTTTTAGGTTAGGCTATAGTTTTCGAGCGAGCGCAGCGAGCGAGGGACGCGTAAGGGTGTATCACAAACCAACGGTTCGGCACATGCGGACATTGAAATATTCGCACCAGTACGAGGAGCCAGAAGTCTTTATCCTATTGCCTACTGACAAATGTTTACAGTTTACCTATAGTTTCACATAAGTAGTACTATTTCCACATACCACAGTGCAATGTGATGTCCGAAATGGCTGACAAAATTAGGTAATAACGCGAAATATATGCAAGGCAATATAAGGTATATGTATAGCTTGGGAATTGTGATCGTTGCTCGCTCGCTGCGCTCGCTCGTAGAAATCTAGTCCAACCTCACAACCGATCCGACACGTTCGCAATTTCGAAATATGGCGCCACCATATCGAATAATGAACGCCAGATGGAATGGTTTTAGGTTAGGCTATAGTTTTCGAGCGAGCGCAGCGAGCGAGGGACGCGTAAAGGTGTATCACAAACCAACGGTTTGGCACATGCGGACATTGAAATATTCGCACCAGTACGAGGAGCCAGAAGTCTTTATCCTATTGCCTACTGACAAATGTTTACAGTTTACCTATAGTTTCACATAAGTAGTACTCTTTCCTCATAGTACAGTGCAATGTGATGTCCGAAATGGCTGAAAATTAGGTACGAACACGAAATATATGCAAGGCAATATAAGGTATATGTATAGCTTGGAAATCGTGACCGTTGCTCGCTCGCTCGGCTCGCTCGTAAAAATTTAGTCCAACCTCACAACCGATCCGACACGTTCGCAAATTCGAAATATGTCGCCACCATATCGAATTATGAACGCAAGATGGATTGGTTTCGGGTTAGGCTATAGTTTTGGAGCGAGCGCAGCGAGCGAGGGACGCCTAAAGGTGTGTCACAAACGAACGGTTTGGCATATACGGACATTGAAACATTCGCACCAGCCCGAGGAGCCGGAAGTATTTATCCTATTGCCTACTGACAAATGTTTACAGTTTACCTATAGTTTCACATAAGTAGTACTCTTTCCTCATAGTACAGTGCAATGTGATGTCCGAAATGGCTGAAAATTAGGTACGAACACGAAATATGTGCAAGGCAATATAAGGTATATGTATAGCTTGGAAATTGTGACCGTTGCTCGCTCGCTCCTCTCGCTCGTAAAAATCTAGTCCAACCTCACAACCGATCCGACACGTTCGCAAATTCGAAATATGTCGCCACTATATCGAATAATGAACGCAAGATGGATTGGTTTCAGGTTAGGCTATAGTTTTCGAGCGAGGCAGCGAGCGAGAGACGCGTATATGTGTGTCACAAACCAACGGTTTGGCACATACGGACATTGAAATATCCGCATCAGCCCGAGGAGCCGGAAGTATTTATCCTATTGCCTACTGACAAATGTTTACAGTTTACCTATAGTTTCACATAAATAGTACTATTTCCACATACTACAGAGCAATGTGATGTCCGAAATGGCTGACAAAATTAGGTAATAACACGAAATATATGCAAGGCAATATAAGGTATATGTACAGCTTGGAAATTGTGACCGTTGCTCGCACGCTCCGCTCGCTCGTAAATATTTAGTACAACCTCACAACCGATCCGACACGGTCGCAAATTCGAAATATGTCGCCACCATATCGAATTATGAACGCAAGATGGATTGGTTTCGGGTTAGGCTATAGTTTTGGAGCGAGCGCAGCGAGCGAGGGACGCCTAAAGGTGTGTCACAAACCAACGGTTTGGCATATACGGACATTGAAACATTCGCACCAGCCCGAGGAGCCGGAAGTATTTATCCTATTGCCTACTGACAAATGTTTACAGTTTACCTATAGTTTCACATAAGTAGTACTCTTTCCTCATAGTACAGTGCAATGTGATGTCCGAAATGGCTGAAAATTAGGTACGAACACGAAATATATGCAAGGCAATATAAGGTATATGTATAGCTTCGAAATCGTGACCGTTGCTCGCTCGCTCCGCTCGTTCGTAAAAATTTAGTCCAACCTCACATCCGATCCGACACGTTCCCAAATTTGAAGTTAGTTTCCTCCATATCGAATGACTAACGCAAGAGGGATTCGTTCTAGGTTAGCCTATAGCTTTCTAGCGAGCACGGCGAGCGAGGGACGAGTAAATGTGTGTCACAAACCAACGGTTTGGCACATACGGACATTGAAATGTTCGCACCAGCCCGAGGAGCCGAAAGTATTTATCCTATTGCCTACTGACAAATGTTTACAGTTTACCTATAGTTTCACATAAATAGTACTATTTCCACATACTACAGAGCAATGTGATGTCCGAAATGGTTGACAGAATTAGGTAATAACACGAAATATATGCAAGGCAAGATAAGGTATATGTATAGCTTGGAAATTGTGACCGTTGCTCGCTCGCTCCGCTCGCTCGTAAAAATCTAGTCCAACCTCACAACCGATCCGACACGTTCGCAAATTCGAAATATGTCGCCACCATATCGAATAATGAACGCAAGATGGATTGGTTTCGGGTTAGGCTATAGTTTTGGAGCGAGCGCAGCGAGCGAGGGACGCCTAAAGGTGTGTCACAAACCAACGGTTTGGCATATACGGACATTGAAACATTCGCACCAGCCCGAGGAGCCGGAAGTATTTATCCTATTGCCTACTGACAAATGTTTACAGTTTACCTATAGTTTCACATAAATAGTACTATTTCCACATACTACAGAGCAATGTGATGTCCGAAATGGCTGACAAAATTAGGTAATATCACGAAATATATGCAAGGCAATATAAGGTATATGTATAGCTTGGAAATTGTAATCGTTGCTCGCACGCTCCGCTCGCTCGTAAATATTTAGCCCATCCTCACCTCCGATCCGACACGTTCCCAAATTTGAAATATGTCGCCTCCATGTCGAATGACTAACGCAACAGGGCTTGGTTTTAGTTTAGGCTATAGTTTTGGAGCGAGCGCAGCGAGCGAGGGACGCCTAAAGGTATGTCACAAACCAACGGTTAGGCATATACGGACATTGAAACATTCGCACCAGCCCGAGGAGCCGGAAGTATTTATCCTATTGCCTACTGACAAATGTTTACAGTTTACCTATAGTTTCACATAAGTAGTACTCTTTCCTCATAGTACAGTGCAATGTGATGTCCGAAATGGCTGAAAATTAGGTACGAACACGAAATATATGCAAGGCAATATAAGGTATATGTATAGCTTGGAAATCGTGACCGTTGCTCGCTCGCTCGGCTCGCTCGTAAAAATTTAGTCCAACCTCACATCCGATCCGACACGTTCCCAAATTTGAAGTTAGTTTCCTCCATATCGAATGACTAACGCAAGAGGGATTCGTTCTAGGTTAGCCTATAGCTTTCTAGCGAGCGCGGCGAGCGAGGGACGAGTAAATGTGTGTCACAAACCAACGGTTTGGCACATACGGACATTGAAATGTTCGCACCAGCCCGAGGAGCCGAAAGTATTTATCCTATTGCCTACTAACAAATGTTTACAGTTTATGAATAGTTTCACATAAATAGTACTATTTCCACATAATACAGTGCAATGTGATGTCCGAAATGGCTGACAAAATTAGATAATAACACGAAATATATGCAAGGCAATATAAGGTATATGTATAGCTTCGAAATTGTGACCGTTGCTCGCTCGCTCCGCTCGCTCGTAAAAATCTAGTCCAACCTCACAAACGATCCGACACGTTCGCAAATTCGAAATATGTCGCCGCCATATCGAATAATGAACGCAAGATGGATTGGTTTTAGGTTTGGCTATAGTTTTCGAGCGAGCACGGCGAGCGAGGGACACGGAAAGTTGTGTCACAATCCAACGGTTTGGCACATGGGGACATTGAAATATTTGCACCAGCCCGAGGAGCCGGAAGTCTTTATCATTTTGCCTACTGACAAATGTTTACAGTTTACCTATAGTTTCACATAAATAGTACTGTTTCCACATACTACAGAGCAATGTGTTGTCCGAAATGGTTGACAAAATTAGGTAATAACACGAAATATATGCAAGGCAATATAAGGTATATGTATAGCTTGGAAATTGTGACCGTTGCTCGCTCGCTCCGCTCGCTCGTAGAAATTTAGTCCAACCACACATCCGATACGACACGTTCCCAAATTTGAAATAAGTCGCCACCATATCGAATAATGAACTCAAGATGGATTGGTTTTAGGTTAGGCTATAGTTTTCGAGCGAGCGCAGCGAGCCAGGGACGCGTAAGGGTGTATCACAAACCAACGGTTCGGCACATGCGGACATTGAAATATTCGCACCAGTACGAGGAGCCAGAAGTCTTTATCCTATTGCCTACTGACAAATGTTTACAGTTTACCTATAGTTTCACATAAGTAGTACTACTTCCTCATAGTACAGTGCAATGTGATGTCCGAAATGGCTGAAAATTAGGTACGAACACGAAATATGTGCAAGCCAATATAAGGTATATGTATAGCTTGGAAATTGTGACCGTTGCTCGCTCGCTCCTCTCCCTCGTAAAAATCTAGTCCAACCTCACAACCGATCCGACACGTTCGCAAATTCGAAATATGTCGCCACCATATCGAATAATGAACTCAAGATGGATTGGTTTTAGGTTAGGCTATAGTTTTCGAGCGAGCGCAGCGAGCGAGGGACGCGTAAGGGTGTATCACAAACCAACGGTTCGGCACATGCGGACATTGAAATATTCGCACCAGTACGAGGAGCCAGAAGTCTTTATCCTATTGCCTACTGACAAATGTTTACAGTTTACCTATAGTTTCACATAAGTAGTACTATTTCCACATACCACAGTGCAATGTGATGTCCGAAATGGCTGACAAAATTAGGTAATAACGCGAAATATATGCAAGGCAATATAAGGTATATGTATAGCTTGGGAATTGTGATCGTTGCTCGCTCGCTGCGCTCGCTCGTAGAAATCTAGTCCAACCTCACAACCGATCCGACACGTTCGCAATTTCGAAATATGGCGCCACCATATCGAATAATGAACGCCAGATGGAATGGTTTTAGGTTAGGCTATAGTTTTCGAGCGAGCGCAGCGAGCGAGGGACGCGTAAAGGTGTATCACAAACCAACGGTTTGGCACATGCGGACATTGAAATATTCGCACCAGTACGAGGAGCCAGAAGTCTTTATCCTATTGCCTACTGACAAATGTTTACAGTTTACCTATAGTTTCACATAAGTAGTACTCTTTCCTCATAGTACAGTGCAATGTGATGTCCGAAATGGCTGAAAATTAGGTACGAACACGAAATATATGCAAGGCAATATAAGGTATATGTATAGCTTGGAAATCGTGACCGTTGCACGCTCGCTCGGCTCGCTCGTAAAAATTTAGTCCAACCTCACAACCGATCCGACACGTTCGCAAATTCGAAATATGTCGCCACCATATCGAATTATGAACGCAAGATGGATTGGTTTCGGGTTAGGCTATAGTTTTGGAGCGAGCGCAGCGAGCGAGGGACGCCTAAAGGTGTGTCACAAACGAACGGTTTGGCATATACGGACATTGAAACATTCGCACCAGCCCGAGGAGCCGGAAGTATTTATCCTATTGCCTACTGACAAATGTTTACAGTTTACCTATAGTTTCACATAAGTAGTACTCTTTCCTCATAGTACAGTGCAATGTGATGTCCGAAATGGCTGAAAATTAGGTACGAACACGAAATATATGCAAGGCAATATAAGGTATATGTATAGCTTGGAAATCGTGACCGTTGCTCGCTCGCTCCGCTCGCTCGTAAAAATTTAGTCCAACCTCACATCCGATCCGAGACGTTCCCAAATTTGAAGTTAGTTTCCTCCATATCGAATGACTAACGCAAGAGGGATTCGTTCTAGGTTAGCCTATAGCTTTCTAGCGAGCACGGCGAGCGAGGGACGAGTAAATGTGTGTCACAAACCAACGGTTTGGCACATACGGACATTGAAATGTTCGCACCAGCCCGAGGAGCCGAAAGTATTTATCCTATTGCCTACTGACAAATGTTTACAGTTTACCTATAGTTTCACATAAATAGTACTATTTCCACATACTACAGAGCAATGTGATGTCCGAAATGGTTGACAAAATTAGGTAATAACACGAAATATATGCAAGGCAATATAAGGTATATGTATAGCTTGGAAATTGTGACCGTTGCTCGCTCGCTCCGCTCGCTCGTAGAAATTTAGTCCAACCACACATCCGATACGACACGTTCCCAAATTTGAAATAAGTCGCCACCATATCGAATAATGAACTCAAGATGGATTGGTTTTAGGTTAGGCTATAGTTTTCGAGCGAGCGCAGCGAGCGAGGGACGCGTAAGGGTGTATCACAAACCAACGGTTCGGCACATGCGGACATTGAAATATTCGCACCAGTACGAGGAGCCAGAAGTCTTTATCCTATTGCCTACTGACAAATGTTTACAGTTTACCTATAGTTTCACATAAGTAGTACTATTTCCTCATAGTACAGTGCAATGTGATGTCCGAAATGGCTGAAAATTAGGTACGAACACGAAATATGTGCAAGGCAATATAAGGTATATGTATAGCTTGGAAATTGTGACCGGTGCTCGCTCGCTCCTCTCGCTCGTAAAAATCTAGTCCAACCTCACAACCGATCCGACACTTTCGCAATTTCGAAATATGTCGCCACCATATCGAATAATGAACGCAAGATGGATTGGTTTCAGGTTAGGCTATAGTTTTCGAGCGAGGCAGCGAGCGAGAGACGCGTATATGTGTGTCACAAACCAACGGTTTGGCACATACGGACATTGAAATATCCGCATCAGCCCGAGGAGCCGGAAGTATTTATCCTATTGCCTACTGACAAATGTTTACAGTTTACCTATAGTTTCACATAAATAGTACTATTTCCACATACTACAGAGCAATGTGATGTCCGAAATGGCTGACAAAATTAGGTAATAACACGAAATATATGCAAGGCAATATAAGGTATATGTACAGCTTGGAAATTGTGACCGTTGCTCGCACGCTCCGCTCGCTCGTAAATATTTAGTCCAACCTCACAACCGATCCGACACGGTCGCAAATTCGAAATATGTCGCCACCATATCGAATTATGAACGCAAGATGGATTGGTTTCGGGTTAGGCTATAGTTTTGGAGCGAGCGCAGCGAGCGAGGGACGCCTAAAGGTGTGTCACAAACCAACGGTTTGGCATATACGGACATTGAAACATTCGCACCAGCCCGAGGAGCCGGAAGTAATTATCCTATTGCCTACTGACAAATGTTTACAGTTTACCTATAGTTTCACATAAGTAGTACTCTTTCCTCATAGTACAGTGCAATGTGATGTCCGAAATGGCTGAAAATTAGGTACGAACACGAAATATATGCAAGGCAATATAAGGTATATGTATAGCTTGGAAATCGTGACCGTTGCTCGCTCGCTCCGCTCGCTCGTAAAAATTTAGTCCAACCTCACATCCGATCCGAGACGTTCCCAAATTTGAAGTTAGTTTCCTCCATATCGAATGACTAACGCAAGAGGGATTCGTTCTAGGTTAGCCTATAGCTTTCTAGCGAGCACGGCGAGCGAGGGACGAGTAAATGTGTGTCACAAACCAACGGTTTGGCACATACGGACATTGAAATGTTCGCACCAGCCCGAGGAGCCGAAAGTATTTATCCTATTGCCTACTAACAAATGTTTACAGTTTATGAATAGTTTCACATAAATAGTACTATTTCCACATAATACAGTGCAATGTGATGTCCGAAATGGCTGACAAAATTAGGTAATAACACGAAATATATGCAAGGCAATATAAGGTATATGTATAGCTTCGAAATTGTGACCGTTGCTCGCTCGCTCCGCTCGCTCGTAAAAATCTAGTCCAACCTCACAAACGATCCGACACGTTCGCAAATTCGAAATATGTCGCCGCCATATCGAATAATGAACGCAAGATGGATTGGTTTTAGGTTTGGCTATAGTTTTCGAGCGAGCACGGCGAGCGAGGGACACGGAAAGTTGTGTCACAATCCAACGGTTTGGCACATGGGGACATTGAAATATTTGCACCAGCCCGAGGAGCCGGAAGTCTTTATCCTTTTGCCTACTGACAAATGTTTACAGTTTACCTATAGTTTCACATAAATAGTACTATTTCCACATACTACAGAGCAATGTGATGTCCGAAATGGTTGACAAAATTAGGTAATAACACGAAATATATGCAAGGCAATATAAGGTATATGTATAGCTTGGAAATTGTGACCGTTGCTCGCTCGCTCCGCTCGCTCGTAGAAATTTAGTCCAACCACACATCCGATACGACACGTTCCCAAATTTGAAATAAGTCGCCACCATATCGAATAATGAACTCAAGATGGATTGGTTTTAGGTTAGGCTATAGTTTTCGAGCGAGCGCAGCGAGCGAGGGACGCGTAAGGGTGTATCACAAACCAACGGTTCGGCACATGCGGACATTGAAATATTCGCACCAGTACGAGGAGCCAGAAGTCTTTATCCTATTGCCTACTGACAAATGTTTACAGTTTACCTATAGTTTCACATAAGTAGTACTATTTCCTCATAGTACAGTGCAATGTGATGTCCGAAATGGCTGAAAATTAGGTACGAACACGAAATATGTGCAAGCCAATATAAGGTATATGTATAGCTTGGAAATTGTTACCGTTGCTCGCTCGCTCCTCTCCCTCGTAAAAATCTAGTCCAACCTCACAACCGATCCGACACGTTCGCAAATTCGAAATATTTCGCCACTATATCGAATAATGAACTCAAGATGGATTGGTTTTAGGTTAGGCTATAGTTTTCGAGCGAGCGCAGCGAGCGAGGGACGCGTAAGGGTGTATCACAAACCAACGGTTCGGCACATGCGGACATTGAAATATTCGCACCAGTACGAGGAGCCAGAAGTCCTTATCCTATTGCCTACTGACAAATGTTTACAGTTTACCTATAGTTTCACATAAGTAGTACTATTTCCACATACCACAGTGCAATGTGATGTCCGAAATGGCTGACAAAATTAGGTAATAACACGAAATATATGCAAGGCAATATAAGGTATATGTATAGCTTGGGAATTGTGATCGTTGCTCGCTCGCTGCGCTCGCTCGTAGAAATCTAGTCCAACCTCACAACCGATCCGACACGTTCGCAAATTCGAAATATGTCGCCGCCATATCGAATAATGAACTCAAGATGGATTGGTTTTAGGTTAGGCTATAGTTTTCGAGCGAGCGCAGCGAGCGAGGGACGCGTAAAGGTGTATCACAAACCAACGGTTTGGCACATGCGGACATTGAAATATTCGCACCAGTACGAGGAGCCAGAAGTCTTTATCCTATTGCCTACTGACAAATGTTTACAGTTTACCTATAGTTTCACATAAGTAGTACTCTTTCCTCATAGTACAGTGCAATGTGATGTCCGAAATGGCTGAAAATTAGGTACGAACACGAAATATATGCAAGGCAATATAAGGTATATGTATAGCTTGGAAATCGTGACCGTTGCTCGCTCGCTCGGCTCGCTCGTAAAAATTTAGTCCAACCTCACATCCGATCCGACACGTTCCCAAATTTGAAGTTAGTTTTCTCCATATCGAATGACTAACGCAAGAGGGATTCGTTCTAGGTTAGCCTATAGCTTTCTAGCGAGCGCGGCGAGCGAGGGACGAGTAAATGTGTGTCACAAACCAACGGTTTGGCACATACGGACATTGAAATGTTCGCACCAGCCCGAGGAGCCGAAAGTATTTATCCTATTGCCTACTAACAAATGTTTACAGTTTATGAATAGTTTCACATAAATAGTACTATTTCCACATAATACAGTGCAATGTGATGTCCGAAATGGCTGACAAAATTAGGTAATAACACGAAATATATGCAAGGCAATATAAGGTATATGTATAGCTTGGAAATTGTGACCGTTGCTCGCTCGCTCCTCTCGCTCGTAAAAATCTAGTCCAACCTCACAACCGATCCGACACGTTCGCAAATTCGAAATATGTCGCCACCATATCGAATTATGAACGCAAGATGGATTGGTTTCGGGTTAGGCTATAGTTTTGGAGCGAGCGCAGCGAGCGAGGGACGCCTAAAGGTGTGTCACAAACGAACGGTTTGGCATATACGGACATTGAAACATTCGCACCAGCCCGAGGAGCCGGAAGTATTTATCCTATTGCCTACTGACAAATGTTTACAGTTTACCTATAGTTTCACATAAGTAGTACTCTTTCCTCATAGTACAGTGCAATGTGATGTCCGAAATGGCTGAAAATTAGGTACGAACACGAAATATATGCAAGGCAATATAAGGTATATGTATAGCTTGGAAATCGTGACCGTTGCTCGCTCGCTCCGCTCGCTCGTAAAAATTTAGTCCAACCTCACATCCGATCCGAGACGTTCCCAAATTTGAAGTTAGTTTCCTCCATATCGAATGACTAACGCAAGAGGGATTCGTTCTAGGTTAGCCTATAGCTTTCTAGCGAGCACGGCGAGCGAGGGACGAGTAAATGTGTGTCACAAACCAACGGTTTGGCACATACGGACATTGAAATGTTCGCACCAGCCCGAGGAGCCGAAAGTATTTATCCTATTGCCTACTGACAAATGTTTACAGTTTACCTATAGTTTCACATAAATAGTACTATTTCCACATACTACAGAGCAATGTGATGTCCGAAATGGTTGACAAAATTAGGTAATAACACGAAATATATGCAAGGCAATATAAGGTATATGTATAGCTTGGAAATTGTGACCGTTGCTCGCTCGCTCCGCTCGCTCGTAGAAATTTAGTCCAACCACACATCCGATACGACACGTTCCCAAATTTGAAATAAGTCGCCACCATATCGAATAATGAACTCAAGATGGATTGGTTTTAGGTTAGGCTATAGTTTTCGAGCGAGCGCAGCGAGCGAGGGACGCGTAAGGGTGTATCACAAACCAACGGTTCGGCACATGCGGACATTGAAATATTCGCACCAGTACGAGGAGCCAGAAGTCTTTATCCTATTGCCTACTGACAAATGTTTACAGTTTACCTATAGTTTCACATAAGTAGTACTATTTCCTCATAGTACAGTGCAATGTGATGTCCGAAATGGCTGAAAATTAGGTACGAACACGAAATATGTGCAAGGCAATATAAGGTATATGTATAGCTTGGAAATTGTGACCGGTGCTCGCTCGCTCCTCTCGCTCTTAAAAATCTAGTCCAACCTCACAACCGATCCGACACTTTCGCAATTTCGAAATATGGCGCCACCATATCGAATAATGAACGCCAGATGGAATGGTTTTAGGTTAGGCTATAGCTTTCGAGCGAGCGCAGCGAGCGAGAGACGCGTAAAGTTGTGTCACAAACCAACGGTTTGGCACATACGGACATTGAAATATTAGCAACAGCCCGAGGAGCCGGGAGTCTTTATCCTATTGCCTACTGACAAATGTTTACAGTTTACCTATAGCTTCACATAAATAGTACTATTTCCTCATAGTACAGTGCAATGTGATGTCCAAAATGGCTGACAAAATTAGGTACTAACACGAATTACATGCAAGGCAATATAAGGTATGTGTACAGCTTGGAAATTGTGACCGCTGCTCGCTCGCTCCGCTCGTTCGTAAAAATGTAGTCCAACCGCACAGCTGATCCGACACGTTCGCAAATTCGAAATATGTCGCCACCATATCGAATAATGAACGCAAGGTGGATTGGTTTTAGGTTAGGCTATAGTTTTTCGAGCGAGCGCAGCGAGCGAGTGACGCCTAATGGTGTGTCACAAACCAACGGTTTGGCATATACGGACATTGAAACATTCGCACCAGCCCGAGGAGCCGGAAGTATTTATCCTATTGCCTACTGACAAATGTTTACAGTTTACGTATAGTTTCACATAAGTAGTACTATTTCCACATACTACAGTGCAATGAGATGTCAGAAATGGCTGACAAAATTAGGTAATAACACGAAACATATGCAAGGCAATATAAGGTATGTGTACAGCTTGGAAATTGTGACCGTTGCTCGCTCGCTCCGCTCGCTCGTAAAAATCTAGTCCAACCCCACAACCGATGCGACACGTGCGCAAATTTGGAATAAGTCGCCACCATATCGAATAATGAACGCAAGATGGATTGGTTTCAGGTTAGGCTATAGTTTTCGAGCGAGGCAGCGAGCGAGGGACGCGTATATGTGTGTCACAAACCAACGGTTTGGCACATACGGACATTGAAATATTCGCACCAGCCGGAGGAGCCGGAAGTCTTTATCCTATTGCCTACTGACAAATGTTTACAGTATATGAATAGTTTTCATATAAATAGTACTATTTCCACATACTACAGTGCAATGTGATGTCCGAAATGGCTGACAAAATTAGGTAATAACACGAAACATATGCAAGGCAATATAAGGTATATGTATAGCTTGGGAATTGTCACCATTGCTCGCTCGCTCCGCTCGCTCGTAAAAATCTAGTCCAACCCCACAACCGATGCGACACGTGCGCAAATTTGAAATAAGTCGCCACCATATCGAATAATGAACGCAAGATGGATTGGTTTCAGGTTAGGCTATAGTTTTCGAGCGACGGCAGCGAGCGAGGGACGCGTATATGTGTGTCACAAACCAACGGTTTGGCACATACGGACATTGAAATATCCGCATCAGCCCGAGGAGGCGGAAGTATTTATCCTATTGCCTACTGACAAATGTTTATAGTTTACCTATAGCTTCACATAAATAGTACTATTTCCACATACTACAGAGCAATGTGATGTCCGAAATGGCTGACAAAATTAGGTAATAACACGAAATATATGCAAGGCAATATAAGGTATATGTATAGCTTGGAAATTGTAATCGTTGCTCGCACGCTCCGCTCGCTCGTAAATATTTAGTCCATCCTCACATCCGATCCGACACGTTCCCAAATTTGAAATATGTCGCCTCCATCTCGAATGACTAACGCAACAGGGCTTGGTTTTAGTTTAGGCTATAGTTTTGGAGCTAGCGAAGCGAGCGAGGGACGCCTGAAGGTGTGTCACAAACCAACGGTTTGGCATATACGGACATTCAAACATTCGCACCAGCCCGAGGAGCCGGAAGTATTTATCCTATTGCCTACTGACAAATGTTTACAGTTTACCTATAGTTTCACATAAGTAGTACTCTTTCCTCATAGTACAGTGCAATGTGATGTCCGAAATGGCTGAAAATTAGGTACGAACACGAAATATATGCAAGGCAATATAAGGTATATGTATAGCTTGGAAATCGTGACCGTTGCTCGCTCGCTCCGCTCGCTCGTAAAAATTTAGTCCAACCTCACATCCGATCCGACACGTTCCCAAATTTGAAGTTAGTTTCCTCCATATCGAATGACTAACCCAAGAGGGATTCGTTCTAGGTTAGGCTGTAGCTTTCTAGCGAGAACGGCGAGCGAGGGACGAGTAAATGTGTGTCACAAACCAACGGTTTGGCACATACGGACATTGAAATGTTCGCACCAGCCCGAGGAGCCGAAAGTCTTTATCCTATTGCCTACTGACAAATGTTTACAGTTTTCCAATAGTTTCACATAAATAGTACTATTTCCTCATAGTACAGTGCAATGTGATGTCCGAAATGGCTGACAAAATTAGGTACTAACACGAATTACATGCAAGGCAATATAAGGTATATGTACAGCTTGGAAATTGTGACCGTTGCTCGCTCGCTCCGCTCGTTCGTAAAAATCTAGTCCAACCTCACAACCGATCCGACACGTTCGCAAATTCGAAATATGTCGCCACCATATCGAATAATGAACGCAAGATGGATTGGTTTCAGGTTAGGCTATAGTTTTCGAGCGAGGCAGCGAGCGAGGGACGCGTATATGTGTGTCACAAACCAACGGTTTGGCACATACGGACATTGAAATATCCGCATCAGCCCGAGGAGCCGGAAGTATTTATCCTATTGCCTACTGACAAATGTTTACAGTTTACCTATAGCTTCACATAAATAGTACTATTTCCACATACTACAGAGCAATGTGATGTCCGAAATGGCTGACAAAATTAGGTAATAACACGAAATATATGCAAGGCAATATAAGGTATATGTATAGCTTGGAAATTGTAATCGTTGCTCGCACGCTCCACTCGCTCGTAAATATTTAGTCCATCCTCACATCCGATCCGACACGTTCCCAAATTTGAAATATGTCGCCTCCATGTCGAATGACTAACGCAACAGGGCTTGGTTTTAGTTTAGGCTATAGTTTTGGAGCGAGCGAAGCGAGCGAGGGGACGCCTGAAGGTGTGTCACAAACCAACGGTTTGGCATATACGGACATTCAAACATTCGCACCAGCCCGAGGAGCCGGAAGTATTTATCCTACTGCCTACTGACAAATGTTTACAGTTTACCTATAGTTTCACATAAGTAGTACTCTTTCCTCATAGTACAGTGCAATGTGATGTCCGAAATGGCTGAAAATTAGGTACGAACACGAAATATATACAAGGCAATATAAGGTATATGTATAGCTTGGAAATCGTGACCGTTGCTCGCTCGCTCCGCTCGCTCGTAAAAATTTAGTCCAACCTCACATCCGATCCGACACGTTCCCAAATTTGAAGTTAGTTTCCTCCATATCGAATGACTATCGCAAGAGGGATTCGTTCTAGGTTAGGCTATAGCTTTCTAGCGAGAACGGCGAGCGAGTGACGAGTAAATGTGTGTCACAAACCAACGGTTTGGCACATACGGACATTGAAATGTTCGCACCAGCCCGAGGAGCCGAAAGTCTTTATCCTATTGCCTACTGACAAATGTTTACAGTTTACCAATAGTTTCACATAAATAGTACTATTTCCTCATAGTACAGTGCAATGTGATGTCCGAAATGGCTGACAAAATTAGGTACTGACACGAATTACATGCAAGGCAATATAAGGTATATGTACAGCTTGGAAATTGTGACCGTTGCTCGCTCGCTCCGCTCGTTCGTAAAAATGTAGTCCAACCTCACAACCGATCCGACACGTTCGCAAATTCGAAATATGTCGCCACCATATCGAATAATGAACGCAAGATGGATTGGTTTTAGGTTAGGCTATAGTTTTCGAGCGAGCGCAGCGAGCGAGTGACGCCTAAAGGTGTGTCACAAACCAACGGTTTGGCATATACGGACATTGAAACATTCGCACCAGCCCGAGGAGCCGGAAGTATTTATCCTATTGCATACTGACAAATGTTTACAGTTTATGAATATTTTCACATAAATAGTACTATTTCCACATACTACAGTGCAATGTGATGTCCGAAATGGCTGACAAAATTAGGTAATAACACGAAACGTATGCAAGGCAATATAAGGTATATGTATAGCTTGGGAATTGTCACCATTGCTCGCTCGCTCCGCTCGCTCGTAAAAATCTAGTCCAACCCCACAACCGATGCGACACGTGCGCAAATTTGGAATAAGTCGCCACCATATCGAATAATGAACGCAAGATGGATTGGTTTCAGGTTAGGCTATAGTTTTCGAGCGAGGCAGCGAGCGAGGGACGCGTATATGTGTGTCACAAACCAACGGTTTGGCACATACGGACATTGAAATATTCGCACCAGCCGGAGGAGCCGGAAGTCTTTATCCTATTGCCTACTGACAAATGTTTACAGTATATGAATAGTTTCATATAAATAGTACTATTTCCACATACTACAGTGCAATGTGATGTCCGAAATGGCTGACAAAATTAGGGTAATAACACGAAACATATGCAAGGCAATATAAGGTATATGTATAGCTTGGGAATTGTCACCATTGCTCGCTTGCTCCGCTCGCTCGTAAAAATCTAGTCCAACCCCACAACCGATGCGACACGTGCGCAAATTTGAAATAAGTCGCCACCATATCGAATAATGAACGCAAGATGGATTGGTTTCAGGTTAGGCTATAGTTTTCGAGCGAGGCAGCGAGCGAGGGACGCGTATATGTGTGTCACAAACCAACGGTTTGGCACATACGGACATTGAAATATCCGCATCAGCCCGAGGAGCCGGAAGTATTTATCCTATTGCCTACTGACAAATGTTTACAGTTTACCTATAGCTTCACATAAATAGTACTATTTCCACATACTACAGAGCAATGTGATGTCCGAAATGGCTGACAAAATTAGGTAATAACACGAAATATATGCAAGGCAATATAAGGTATATGTATAGCTTGGAAATTGTAATCGTTGCTCGCACGCTCCGCTCGCTCGTAAATATTTAGTCCATCCTCACATCCGATCCGACACGTTCCCAAATTTGAAATATGTCGCCTGCATGTCGAATGACTAACGCAACAGGGCTTGGTTTTAGTTTAGGCTATAGTTTTGGAGCGAGCGAAGCGAGCGAGGGACGCCTGAAGGTGTGTCACAAACCAACGGTTTGGCATATACGGACATTCAAACATTCGCACCAGCCCGAGGAGCCGGAAGTATTTATCCTATTGCCTACTGACAAATGTTTACAGTTTACCTATAGTTTCACATAAGTAGTACTCTTTCCTCATAGTACAGTGCAATGTGATGTCCGAAATGGCTGAAAATTAGGTACGAACACGAAATATATGCAAGGCAATATAAGGTATATGTATAGCTTGGAAATCGTGACCGTTGCTCGCTCGCTCCGCTCGCTCGTAAAAAATTTAGTCCAACATCACATCCGATCCGACACGTTCCCAAATTTGAAGTTAGTTTCCTCCATATCGAATGACTATCGCAAGAGGGATTCGTTCTAGGTTAGGCTATAGCTTTCTAGCGAGAACGGCGAGCGAGGGACGAGTAAATGTGTGTCACAAACCAACGGTTTGGCACATACGGACATTGAAATGTTCGCACCAGCCCGAGGTGTGTGTCACAAACCAACGGTTTGGCACATACGGACATTGAAATGTTCGCACCAGCCCGAGGAGCCGAAAGTCTTTATCCTATTGCCTACTGACAAATGTTTACAGTTTACCAATAGTTTCACATAAATAGTACTATTTCCTCATAGTACAGTGCAATGTGATGTCCGAAATGGCTGACAAAATTAGGTAGTAACACGAATTACATGCAAGGCAATATAAGGTATATGTACAGCTTGGAAATTGTGACCGTTGCTCGCTCGCTCCGCTCGTTCGTAAAAAATGTAGTCCAACCTCACAACCGATCCGACACGTTCGCAAATTCGAAATATGTCGCCACCATATCGAATAATGAACGCAAGATGGGATTGGTTTTAGGTTAGGCTATAGTTTTCGAGCGAGCGCAGCGAGCGAGAGACGCGTAAAGGTTTGTCACAAACCAACAGCTTTGTTACATACGGACATTGAAGTATTCGCACCAGCCCGAGGAGCCGGAAGTCTTTATCCTATTGCATACTGACAAATGTTTACAGTTTATGAATAGTTTCACATAAATCGTACTCTTTCCACATACTACAGTGCAATGTGATGTCCGAAATGGCTGACAAAATTAGGTAATAACACGAAACACATGCATGGCTATATAAGGTATATGTATAGCTTGGAAATTGTCACCGATGCTCGCTCGCCTCCGCTCGCTCGTAAAAATCTAGTCCAACCTCAAAAACGATCCGACACTTTCGCAAATTCGAAATATGGCGCCGCCATATCGAATAATGAACACAAGATGGTTTTGGTTTTAGGTTAGGCTATAGCTTTCGAGCGAGCGCAGCGAGCGAGGGACGCGTAAAGGTGTGTCACAAACCAACGGTTTGGCACATACGGACATTGAAATATTCGCACCAGCCCAAAGAGCCGGAAGTCATTATCCTATTATCTACTGACAAATGTTTACAGTTTATGAATAGCTTCACATATATAGTACTATTTCCACATAGTAAAGTGCAATGAGATGTCAGTAATGGCTGACAAAATTAGGGTAATAACACGAAATATATGCAAGGCAATATAGGGTATATGTATAGCGTGGAAATTGTCACCGTTGCTCGCTCGCTCCGCTCGCTCGTAAAAATCTAGTCCAACCCCACAACCGATGCGACACGTGCGCAAATTTGGAATAAGTCGCCACCATATCGAATAATGAACGCAAGATGGATTGGTTTTCAGGTTAGGCTATAGTTTTCGAGCGAGGCAGCGAGCGAGGGACGCGTATATGTGTGTCACAAACCAACGGTTTTGTTACATACGGACATTGAAATATTCGCACCAGCCCGAGGAGCCGGAAGTCTTTTATCCTATTGCATACTGACAAATGTTTGCAGTTTATGAATAGTTTCACAGAAATAGATACTGTTTCCACATACTACAGTGCAATGTGATGTCCGAAATGGCTGACAAAATTAGGTAATAACACGAAACACATGCATGGCAATATAAGGTATATGTATAGCTTGGAAATTGTCACCGTTGCTCGCTCGCTCCGCTCGCTCGTAAAAATCTAGTCCAACCTCAAAAACCGATCCGACACTTTCGCAATTTCGAAATATGGCGCCACCATATCGAATAATGAACGCAAGATGGTATGGTTTCAGGTTAGGCTATAGCTTTCGAGCGAGCGCAGCGAGCGAGAGACGCGTAAAGGTGTGTCACAAACCAACGGTTTGGCACATACGGACATTGAAATATTCGCACCAGCCCGAGGAGCCGGAAGTCCTTTATCCTATTGCCTACTGACAAATGTTTACAGTATATGAATAGTTTCATATAAATAGTACTATTTCCACATAGTAAAGTGCAATGTGATGTCCGAAATGGCTGCCAAAAATTAGGTAATAACACGAAACATATGCAAGGCAATATAAGATATATGTATAGCTTGGAAATTGTCACCGTTGCTCGCTCGCTCCGCTCGCTCGTAAAAAATCTAGTCCCAACCTCAAATCCGATCCGACACTTTCGCAAATTCGAAATATGGCGCCACCATATCGAATAATGAACCCAAGATGGTTTGGTTTTAGGTTAGGCTATAGCTTTCGAGCGAGCGCAGCGAGCGAGAGACGCGTAAAGGTTTGTCACAAACCAACAGCTTTGTTACATACGGGACATTGAAGTATTCGCACCAGCCCCGAGGAGCCGGAAGTCTTTATCCTATTGCATACTGACAAATGTTTACAGTTTATGAATAGTTTCATATAAATAGTATACTATTTCCACATACTACAGTGCAATGAGATGTCAGAAATGGCTGACAAAATTAGGTAATACCACGAAATATATGCAAGGCAATATAAGGTATTTGTATGGCTTGGAAATTGTCACCGTTGCTAGCTCGCTCCGCTTGCTCGTAAAAATCTAGTCCAACCTCACAACCGCTACGACACGTTCGCAAATTCGATATATGTCGCCACCATATCGAATACTGAACGCAAGATGGATTGGTTTTTAGGTTAGGCTATAGCTTTCGAGCGAGCGTAGGCGAGCGTGAGACGCGTAAAGGTGGGTCACAAACCAACGGTTTGGGCATATACGGACATTGAAATATTCGCACCAGCCCGAGGAGCCGGAAGTCTTTATTCTATTGCCTACTGACAAATGTTTTACAGTTTATCAATAGTTTCACATAAATAGTTACTATTTCCACATAGTAAAGTGCAATGTGATGTCCGAAATGGCTGCCAAAATTAGGTAATAACACGAAACATATGCAAGGCAATATAAGAATATATGTATAGCTTGGAAATTGTCACCGTTGCTCGCTCGCTCCGCTCGCTCGTAAAAATCTAGTCCAACCTCACAACCGATCCGACACTTTCGCAAATTCGAAATATGGCTCCACCATATCGAATAATGAACACAAGATGGTTCGGTTTTAGGTTAGGCTATAGCTTTCGAGCGAGCGCAGCGAGCGAGTGACGCGTAAAGGTGTGTCCACAATCCAACGGTTTTGTTACATACGGACATTGAAATATTCGCACCAGCCCGAGGAGCCGGGAGTGTTTATTCCTATTGCATACTAGACAAATGTTTACAGTTTATGAATAGTTTCACATAAATAGTACTATTTCCACATACTACAGTGCAATGAGATGTCAGAAATGGCTGACAAAATTAGGTAATACCACGAAATATATGCAAGGCAATATAAGGTATTTGTATGGCTTGGAAATTGTCACCGTTGCTAGCTCGCTCCGCTTGCTCGTAAAAATCTAGTCCAACCTCACAACCGCTACGACACGTTCGCAAATTCGAAATATGTCGCCACCATATCGAATACTGAACGCAAGATGGATTGGTTTTAGGTTAGGCTATAGCTTTCGAGCGAGCGTAGCGAGCGTGAGACGCGTAAAGGTGGGTCACAAACCAACGGTTTGGCATATACGGACATTGAAATATTCGCACCAGCCCGAGGAGCCGGAAGTCTTTATTCTATTGCCTACTGACAAATGTTTACAGTTTATCAATAGTTTCACATAAATAGTACTATTTCCACATACTACAGTGCAATGTGATGTCCTAAATGGCTGACAAAATTAGGTAATAACACGAAATATATACAAGACAATATAAGGTATATGTATAGCTTGGAAATCGTCACCGTTGCTCGCTCGCTCCGCTCGCTCCTAAAAAATCTGGTCCAACCTCACAACCGATCCGACACGTTCACAAATTCGAAATATGTCGGCACCATATCGAATAATGAACGCAAGATGGTTTCGGTTTTAGGTTAGGCTATAGCTTTCGAGCGAGCGCAGCCAGCGAGAGACGCGTAAAGGTTTGTCACAAACCAACCAGCTTTGTTACATACGGACATTGAAATATTCGCACCAGCCCGAGGAGCCGGAAGTCTTTATCCTATTGCAAACTGACAAATGTTTACAGTTTATGAATAGTTTCACAGAAATAGTACTATTTCCACATACTACAGTGCAATGTGATGTCCGAAATGGCTGACAAAATTAGGTAATAACACGAAACACATGCATGGCAATATAAGATATATGTATAGCTTGGAAATTGTCACCGTTGCCTCGCTCGCTCCGCTCGCTCGTAAAGATCTAGTCCAAACCTCAAAACTGATCCGACACTTTCGCAAATTCGAAATATGTCGCCAGCATATCGAATAATGAACGCAAGATGGATTGGTTTTAGGTTAGGCTATAGTTTTCGAGCGAGCGCAGCGAGCGAGAGACGCGTAAAGGTGTGTCACAATCCAACGGTTTGGGCATATACGGACATTGAAATATTCGCACCAGCCCGAGGAGCCGGAAGTCTTTATTCTATTGCCTACTGACAAATGTTTACAGTTTATCAATAGTTTCACATAAATAGTACTATTTCCGCATACTACAGTGCAATGTGATGTCCCAAATGGCTGACAAAATTTGGTAATAACACGAAATATATACAAGGCAATAGAAGGTATATGTATAGCTTGGAAATCGTCACCGTTGCTCGCTCGCTCCGCTCGCTCCTAAAAATCTAGTCCAACCTCACAACCGATCCGACACGTTCACAAATTCGAAATATGTCGGCACCATATCGAATAATGAACGCAAGATAGTTCGGTTTTAGGTTAGGCTATAGCTTTCGAGCGAGCGCAGCGAGCGAGAGACGCGTAAAGGTTTGTCACAAACCAACAGCTTTGTTACATACGGACATTGAAATATTCGCACCAGCCCGAGGAGCCGGAAGTCTTTATCCTATTGCAAACTGACAAATGTTTACAGTTTATGAATAGTTTCACATAAATAGTACTCTTTCCACATACTACAGTGCAATGTGATGTCCGAAATGGCTGACAAAATTAGGTAATAACACGAAACACATGCATGGCAATATAAGGTATATGTATGGCTTGGAAATTGTCACCGATGCTCGCTCGCTCCGCTCGCTCGTAAAAATCTAGTCCAACCTCAAAACCGATCCGACACTTTCGCAAATTCGAAATATGGCGCCACCATATCGAATAATGAACACAAGATGGTTTGGTTTTAGGTTAGGCTATAGCTTTCGAGCGAGCGCAGCGAGCGTGGGACGCGTAAAGGTGTGTCACAAACCAACGGTTTGGCACATACGGACATTGAAATATTCGCACCAGCCCAAAGAGCCGGAAGTCTTTATCCTATTGCCTACTGACAAATGTTTACAGTTTATGAATAGTCTCACATAAATAGTACTATTTCCACATAGTAAAGTGCAATGAGATGTCAGTAATGGCTGACAAAATTAGGTAATAACACGAAATATATGCAAGGCAATATAAGGTATATGTATAGCTTGCAAATTGTCACCGTTGCGCGCTCGCTCCGCTCGCTCGTAAAAATCTAGTCCAACCTCACAACCGATCCGAAACTTTCGCAAATTCGAAATATGGCTCCACCATATCGAATAATGAACACAAGATGGTTCGGTTTTAGTTTAGGCTATAGCTTTCGAGCGAGCGCAGCGAGAGAGAGAGACGCGTAAAGGATTGTCACAAACCAACGGTTTTGTTACATACGGACATTGAAATATTCGCACCAGCCCGAGGAGCCGGAAGTCTTTATCCTATTGCATACTGACAAATGTTTGCAGTTTATGAATAGTTTCACAGAAATAGTACTATTTCCACATACTACAGTGCAATGTAATGTCCGAAATGGCTGACAAAATTAGGTAATAACACGAAACACATGCATGGCAATATAAGGTATATGTATAGCTTGGCAATTGTCACCGTTGCTCGCTCGCTCCGCTCGCTCGTAAAGATCTAGTCCAACCTCAAAACTGATCCGACACTTTCGCAATTTCGAAATATGGCGCCACCATATCGAATAATGAACGCAAGATGGAATGGTTTTAGGTTAGGCTATAGCTTTCGAGCGAGCGCAGCGAGCGAGAGACGCGTAAAGGTGTGTCAGAAACCAACGGTTTGGCACATACGGACATTGAAATATTAGCACCAGCAAGAGGAGCCGGAAGTCTTTATCCTATTGCCTACTGAAAAATGTTTACTGTTTATGAATATTTTCACATAAATAGTACTATTCCCACATACTACAGTGCAATGTGATGTCCGAAATTGCTGACAAAATTAGGTAATAACACGAAACATATGCAAGGCAATATAAGATATATGTATAGCTTGGAAATTGTCACCGTTGATCGCTCGCTCCGCTCGCTCGTAAAAATCTAGTCCAACCTCACAAGCGATCCGACACGTTCGCAAATTCGAAATATGTCGCCACCATATCGAATAATGAACGCAAGATGGATTGGTTTTAGGTTAGGCTACAGTTTTCGTGCGAGCGCAGCGAGCGAGGGACGCGTAAAGGTGTGTCACAATCCAACGGTTTGGCACATACGGACATTGAAATATTCGCACCAGCCCGATGAGCCGGAAGTCTTTATCGAATTGCCTACTGACAAATGTTTACAGTTTATGAATAGTTTCACATAAATAGTACTATTTCCACATAGTAAAGTGCAATGAGATGTTAGTAATGGCTGACAAAATTAGGTAATAACACGAAATATATGCAAGGCAATATAAGGTATATGTATAGCTTGGAAATTGTCACCGATGCTCGCTCGCTCCGCTCGCTCGTAAAAATCTAGTCCAACCTCACAACCGATCCGACACTTTCGCAAATTCGAAATATGGCTCCACCATATCGAATAATGAACACAAGATGGTTCGGTTTTAGGTTAGGCTATAGCTTTCGAGCGAGCGCAGCGAGCGAGTGACGCGTAAAGGTGTGTCACAATCCAACGGTTTTGTTACATACGGACATTGAAATATTCGCACCAGCCCGAGGAGCCGGGAGTCTTTATCCTATTGCATACTGACAAATGTTTACAGTTTATGAATAGTTTCACATAAATAGTACTATTTCCACATACTACAGTGCAATGAGATGTCAGAAATGGCTGACAAAATTAGGTAATACCACGAAATATATGCAAGGCAATATAAGGTATTTGTATGGCTTGGAAATTGTCACCGTTGCTAGCTCGCTCCGCTTGCTCGTAAAAATCTAGTCCAACCTCACAACCGCTACGACACGTTCGCAAATTCGAAATATGTCGCCACCATATCGAATACTGAACGCAAGATGGATTGGTTTTAGGTTAGGCTATAGCTTTCGAGCGAGCGTAGCAAGCGTGAGACGCGTAAAGGTGGGTCACAAACCAACGGTTTGGCATATACGGACATTGAAATATTCGCACCAGCCCGAGGAGCCGGAAGTCTTTATTCTATTGCCCACTGACAAATGTTTACAGTTTATCAATAGTTTCACATAAATAGTACTATTTCCACATACTACAGTGCAATGTGATGTCCTAAATGACTGACAAAATTAGGTAATAACACGAAATATATACAAGACAATATAAGGTATATGTATAGCTTGGAAATCGTCACCGTTGCTCGCTCGCTCCGCTCGCTCCTAAAAATCTAGTCCAACATCACAACCGATCCGACACGTTCACAAATTCGAAATATGTCGGCACCATATCGAATAATGAACGCAAGATGTTTCGGTTTTAGGTTAGGCTATAGCTTTCGAGCGAGCGCAGCGAGCGAGAGACGCGTAAAGGTTTGTCACAAACCAACAGCTTTGTTACATACGGACATTGAAATATTCGCACCAGCCCGAGGAGCCGGAAGTCTTTATCCTATTGCAAACTGACAAATGTTTACAGTTTATGAATAGTTTCACATAAATAGTACTCTTTCCACATACTACAGTGCAATGTGAGGTCCGAAATGGCTGACAAAATTAGGTAATAACACGAAATATATACAAGGCAATATAAGGTATATGTATAGCTTGGAAATCGTCACCGTTGCTCGCTCGCTCCGCTCGCTCCTAAAAATCTAGTCCAACCTCACAACCGATCCGACACGTTCACAAATTCGAAATATGTCGGCACCATATCGAATAATGAACGCAAGATGGTTCGGTTTTAGGTTAGGCTATAGCTTTCGAGCGAGCGCAGCGAGCGAGAGACGCGTAAAGGTTTGTCACAAACCAACAGCTTTGTTACATACGGACATTGAAATATTCGCACCAGCCCGAGGAACCGGAAGTCTTTATCCTATTGCAAACTGACAAATGTTTACAGTTTATGAATAGTTTCACAGAAATAGTACTATTTCCACATACTACAGTGCAATGTGATGTCCGAAATGGCTGACAAAATTAGGTAATAACACGAAACACATGCATGGCAATATAAGGTATATGTATAGCTTGGAAATTGTCACCGTTGCTCGCTCGCTCCGCTCGCTCGTAAAGATCTAGTCCAACCTCAAAACTGATCCGACACTTTCGCAAATTCGAAATATGTCGCCAGCATATCGAATAATGAACGCAAGATGGATTGGTTTTAGGTTAGGCTATAGTTTTCGTGCGAGCGCAGCGAGCGAGAGACGCGTAAAGGTGTGTCACAATCCAACGGTTTGGCATATACGGACATTGAAATATTCGCACCAGCCCGAGGAGCCGGAAGTCTTTATTCTATTGCCTACTGACAAATGTTTACAGTTTATCAATAGTTTCACATAAATAGTACTATTTCCGCATACTACAGTGCAATGTGATGTCCCAAATGGCTGACAAAATTAGGTAATAACACGAAATATATACAAGGCAATAGAAGGTATATGTATAGCTTGGAAATCGTCACCGTTGCTCGCTCGCTCCGCTCGCTCCTAAAAATCTAGTCCAACCTCACAACCGATCCGACACGTTCACAAATTCGAAATATGTCGGCACCATATCGAATAATGAACGCAAGATGGTTCGGTTTTAGGTTAGGCTATAGCTTTCGAGGGAGCGCAGCGAGCGAGAGACGCGTAAAGGTTTGTCACAAACCAACAGCTTTGTTACATACGGACATTGAAATATTCGCACCAGCCCGAGGAGCCGGAAGTCTTTATCCTATTGCAAACTGACAAATGTTTACAGTTTATGAATAGTTTCACATAAATAGTACTCTTTCCACATACTACAGTGCAATGTGATGTCCGAAATGGCTGACAAAATTAGGTAATAACACGAAACACATGCATGGCAATATAAGGTATATGTATAGCTTGGAAATTGTCACCGATGCTCGCTCGCTCCGCTCGCTCGTAAAAATCTAGTCCAACCTCAAAACCGATCCGACACTTTCGCAAATTCGAAATATGGCGCCACCATATCGAATAATGAACACAAGATGGTTTGGTTTTAGGTTAGGCTATAGCTTTCGAGCGAGCGCAGCGAGCGTGGGACGCGTAAAGGTGTGTCACAAACCAACGGTTTGGCACATACGGACATTGAAATATTCGCACCAGCCCAAAGAGCCGGAAGTCTTTATCCTATTGCCTACTGACAAATGTTTACAGTTTATGAATAGTCTCACATAAATAGTACTATTTCCACATAGTAAAGTGCAATGAGATGTCAGTAATGGCTGACAAAATTAGGTAATAACACGAAATATATGCAAGGCAATATAAGGTATATGTATAGCTTGCAAATTGTCACCGTTGCGCGCTCGCTCCGCTCGCTCGTAAAAATCTAGTCCAACCTCACAACCGATCCGAAACTTTCGCAAATTCGAAATATGGCTCCACCATATCGAATAATGAACACAAGATGGTTCGGTTTTAGTTTAGGCTATAGCTTTCGAGCGAGCGCAGCGAGAGAGAGAGAGACGCGTAAAGGATTGTCACAAACCAACGGTTTTGTTACATACGGACATTGAAGTATTCGCACCAGCCCGAGGAGCCGGAAGTCTTTATCCTATTGCATACTGACAAATGTTTGCAGTTTATGAATAGTTTCACAGAAATAGTACTATTTCCACATACTACAGTGCAATGTGATGTCCGAAATGGCTGACAAAATTAGGTAATAACACGAAACACATGCATGGCAATATAAGGTATATGTATAGCTTGGAAATTGTCACCGTTGCTCGCTCGCTCCGCTCGCTCGTAAAGATCTAGTCCAACCTCAAAACTGATCCGACACTTTCGCAATTTCGAAATATGGCGCCACCATATCGAATAATGAACGCAAGATGGAATGGTTTTAGGTTAGGCTATAGCTTTCGAGCGAGCGCAGCGAGCGAGAGACGCGTAAAGGTGTGTCAGAAACCAACGGTTTGGCACATACGGACATTGAAATATTAGCACCAGCAAGAGGAGCCGGAAGTCTTTATCCTATTGCCTACTGAAAAATGTTTACTGTTTATGAATATTTTCACATAAATAGTACTATTCCCACATACTACAGTGCAATGTGATGTCCGAAATTGCTGACAAAATTAGGTAATAACACGAAACATATGCAAGGCAATATAAGATATATGTATAGCTTGGAAATTGTCACCGTTGATCGCTCGCTCCGCTCGCTCGTAAAAATCTAGTCCAACCTCACAAGCGATCCGACACGTTCGCAAATTCGAAATATGTCGCCACCATATCGAATAATGAACGCAAGATGGATTGGTTTTAGGTTAGGCTACAGTTTTCGTGCGAGCGCAGCGAGCGAGGGACGCGTAAAGGTGTGTCACAATCCAACGGTTTGGCACATACGGACATTGAAATATTCGCACCAGCCCGATGTGCCGGAAGTCTTTATCCTATTGCCTACTGACAAATGTTTACAGTATATGAATAGTTTCATGTAAATAGTACTATTTCCACATAGTAAAGTGCAATGTGATGTCAGAAATGCCTGACAAAATTAGGTAACAACACGAAACATATGCAAGGCAATATAAGATATATGTATAGCTTGGAAATTGTCACCGTTGATCGCTCGCTCCGCTCGCTCGTAAAAATCTAGTCCAACCTCACAACCGATCCGACACTTTCGCAAATTCGAAATATGGCTCCACCATATCGAATAATGAACACAAGATGGTTCGGTTTTAGGTTAGGATATAGCTTTCGAGCGAGCGCAGCGAGCGAGAGACGCGTAAAGGTGTGTCACAAACCAACGGTTTGGCACATACGGACATTGAAATAATCGCACCAGCCGGAGGAGCCGGAAGTCTTTATCCTATTGCCTACTGAAAAATGTTTACTGTTTATGAATATTTTCACATAAATAGTACTATTTCCACATAGTAAAGTCCAAAGAGATGTCAGTAATGGCTGACAAAATTAGGTAATAACACGAAATATATGCAAGGCAATATAAGGTATATGTATAGCCTCGAAATTGTCACCGTTGCTCGCTCGCTCCGCTCGCTCGTAAAAGTCTAGTCCAACCTCATAACCGATCCGACACTTTCGCAAATTCGAAATATGGCTCCACCATATCGAATAATGAACACAAGATGGTTCGGTTTTAGGTTAGGCTATAGCTTTCGAACGAGCGCAGCGAGCGAGAGACGCGTAAAGGTGTGTCACAAACCAACGGTTTGGCATATACGGACATTGAAATATTCGCACCAGCCCGAGGAGCCGGAAGTCTTTATCCTATTGCCTACTGACAAATGTTTACAGTATATGAATAGTTTCATATAAATAGTACTATTTCCACATAGTAAAGTGCAATGTGATGTCAGAAATGGCTGACAAAATTAGGTAACTACACGAAACATATGCAAGGCAATATAAGGTATATGTATAGCTTGGAAATTGTCACCGTTGCTCGCTCGCTCCGCTCGCTCGTAAAAATCTAGTCCAACCTCACAACCGATCCGACACTTTCGCAAATTCGAAATATGGCTCCACCATATCGAATAATGAACACAAGATGGTTCGGTTTTAGGTTAGGCTATAGCTTTCGAGCGAGCGCAGCGAGCGAGAGACGCGTAAAGGTCTGTCACAAACCAACGGTTTTGTTACATACGGACATTGAATTATTCGCACCAGCCCGAGGAGCCGGAAGTCCTTATCCTATTGCATACTGACAAATGTTTACAGTTTATGAACAGTTTCACATAAATAGTACTATTTCCACATAGTAAAGTCCAAAGAGATGTCAGTAATGGCTGACAAAATTAGGTAATAACACGAAATATATGCAAGGCAATATAAGGTATATGTATAGCCTCGAAATTGTCACCGTTGCTCGCTCGCTCCGCTCGCTCGTAAAAGTCTAGTCCAACCTCATAACCGATCCGACACTTTCGCAAATACGAAATATGGCTCCAACATATCGAATAATGAACACAAGATGGTTCGGTTTTAGGTTAGGCTGTAGCTTTCGAGCGAGCGCAGCGAGCGAGAGACGCGTAAAGGTTGTCACAAACCAACGGTTTTGTTACATACGGACATTGAAATAATCGCACCCGCCCGAGGAGCCGGAAGTCTTTATCCTATTGCATACTGACAAATGTTTACAGTTTATGATTAGTTTCACATAAATTGTACTATTTCCACATAGTAAAGTGCAATGAGATGTCAGAAATGGCTGACAAAATTAGGTAATAACACGAAATATATGCAAGGCAATATAAGGTATATGTATAGCTTGGAAATTGTCACCGTTGCTCGCTCGCTCCGCTCGCTCGTAAAAATCTAGTCCAACCTCACAACCGATCCGACACTTTCGCAAATTCGAAATATGGCTCCACCATATCGAATAATGAACACAAGATGGTTCGGTTTTAGGTTAGGCTATAGCTTTCGAGCGAGCGCAGCGAGAGAGAGACGCGTAAAGGTGTGTCACAAACCAACGGTTTGGCACATACGGACATTGAAATATTCGCACCAGCCCGATGAGCCGGAAGTCTTTATCCTTTTGCCTACTGACAAATGTTTACAGTATATGAATAGTTTCATATAAATAGTACTATTTCCACATGGTAAAGTGCAATGTGATGTCAGAAATGGCTGACAAAATTAGGTAACAACACGAAACATATGCAAGGCAATATAAGATATATGTATAGCTTGGAAATTGTCACCGTTGATCACTCGCTCCGCTCGCTCGCAAAAATCTAGTCCAACCTCACAACCGATCCGACACTTTCGCAAATTCGAAATATGGCTCCGCCATATCGAATAATAAACACCAGATGGTTCGGTTTTAGGTTAGGCTATAGCTTTCGAGCGAGCGCAGCGAGCGAGAGACACGTAAAGGTTTGTCACAAACCAACGGTTTTGTTACATACGGACATTGAAATATTCGCACCAGCCCGAGGAGCCGGAAGTCTTTATCCTATTGCATACTGACAAATGTTTACAGTTTATGAATAGTTTCACATAAATAGTACTATTTCCACATACTACAGTGCAATGTGATGTCCGAAATGGCTGACAAAATTAGGTAATAACACGAAACACATGCATGGCAATATAAGGTATATGTATAGCTTGGAAATTGTCACCGTTGCTCGCTCGCTCCGCTCGCTCGTAAAAATCTAGTCCAACCTCACAACCGATCCGACACATTCGCAAATTCGAAATATGGCTCCACCATATCGAATAATGAACACAAGATGGTTCGGTTTTAGGTTAGGCTATAGCTTTCGAGCGAGCGCAGCGAGCCAGAGACGCGTAAAGGTCTGTCACAAACCAACGGTTTTGTTACATACGGACATTGAAATATTCGCACCAGCCCGAGGAGCCGGAAGTCCTTATCCTATTGCATACTGACAAATGTTTACAGTTTATGAACAGTTTCATATAAATAGTACTATTTCCACATAGTAAAGTGCAATGTGATGTCAGAAATGGCTGACAAAATTAGGTAACAACACGAAACATATGCAAGGCAATATAAGATATATGTATAGCTTGGAAATTGTCACCGTTGCTCGCTCGCTCCGCTCGCTCATAAAAATCTTGTCCAACCTCACAACCGATCCGACACGTTCGCAAATTCGAAATATGTCGCCACCATAACGAATAATGAACGCAGGATGGATTGGTTTTAGGTTACGCTATAGTTTTCGAGCGAGCGCAGCGAGCGAGGGACGCGTAAAGGTGTGTCACAAACCAACGGTTTGGCACATACGGACATTGAAATAATCGCACCAGCCCGAGGAGCCGGAAGTCTTTATCCTATTGCCTACTGACAAATGTTTACAGTATATGAATAGTTTCATATAAATAGTACTATTTCCACATAGTAAAGTGCAATGTGATGTCAGAAATGGCTGACAAAATTAGGTAACAACACGAAACATATGCAAGGCAATATAAGATATATGTATAGCTTGGAAATTGTCACCGTTGATCGCTCGCTCCGCTCGCTCGTAAAAATCTAGTCCAACCTCACAACCGATCCGACACTTTCGCAAATACGAAATATGGCTCCAACATATCGAATAATGAACACAAGATGGTTCGGTTTTAGGTTAGGCTGTAGCTTTCGAGCGAGCGCAGCGAGCGAGAGACGCGTAAAGGTTGTCACAAACCAACGGTTTTGTTACATACGGACATTGAAATAATCGCACCCGCCCGAGGAGCCGGAAGTCTTTATCCTATTGCATACTGACAAATGTTTACAGTTTATGATTAGTTTCACATAAATAGTACTATTTCCACATAGTAAAGTGCAATGAGATGTCAGAAATGGCTGACAAAATTAGGTAATAACACGAAATATATGCAAGGCAATATAAGGTATATGTATAGCTTGGAAATTGTCACCGTTGCTCGCTCGCTCCGCTCGCTCGTAAAAATCTAGTCCAACCTCACAACCGATCCGACACTTTCGCAAATTCGAAATATGGCTCCACCATATCGAATAATGAACACAAGATGGTTCGGTTTTAGGTTAGGCTATAGCTTTCGAGCGAGCGCAGCGAGAGAGAGACGCGTAAAGGTGTGTCACAAACCAACGGTTTGGCACATACGGACATTGAAATATTCGCACCAGCCCGATGAGCCGGAAGTCTTTATCCTTTTGCCTACTGACAAATGTTTACAGTATATGAATAGTTTCATATAAATAGTACTATTTCCACATGGTAAAGTGCAATGTGATGTCAGAAATGGCTGACAAAATTAGGTAACAACACGAAACATATGCAAGGCAATATAAGATATATGTATAGCTTGGAAATTGTCACCGTTGATCACTCGCTCCGCTCGCTCGCAAAAATCTAGTCCAACCTCACAATCGATCCGACACTTTCGCAAATTCGAAATATGGCTCCGCCATATCGAATAATGAACACATGATGGTTCGGTTTTAGGTTAGGCTATAGCTTTCTAGCGAGCGCAGCGAGAGAGAGACGCGTAAAGGTGTGTCAGAAACCAACGGTTTGGCACATACGGACATTGAAATATTCGCACCAGCCCGAGGAGCCGGAAGTCCTTATCCTATTGCATACTGACAAATGTTTACAGTTTATGAACAGTTTCACATAAATAGTACTATTTCCACATAGTAAAGTGCAATGAGATGTCAGTAATGGCTGACAAAATTAGGTAACAACACGAAATATATGCAAGGCAATATAAGGTATATGTATAGCTTGGAAATAGTCACCGTTGCTCGCTCGCTCCGCTCGCTCCTAAAAATCTAGTCCAACCTCACAACCGATCCGACACTTTCGCAAATTCGAAATATGGCTCCACCATATCGAATAATGAACACCAGATGGTTCGGTTTTAGGTTAGGCTATAGCTTTCGAGCGAGCGCAGCGAGCGAGAGACACGTAAAGGTTTGTCACAAACCAACGGTTTTGTTACATACGGACATTGAAATATTCGCACCAGCCCGAGGAGCCGGAAGTCTTTATCCTATTGCATACTGACAAATGTTTACAGTTTATGAATAGTTTCACATAAATAGTACTATTTCCACATACTACAGTGCAATGTGATGTCCGAAATGGCTGACAAAATTAGGTAATAACACGAAACACATGCATGGCAATATAAGGTATATGTATAGCTTGGAAATTGTCACCGTTGCTCGCTCGCTCCGCTCGCTCGTAAAAATCTAGTCCAACCTCACAACCGATCCGACACATTCGCAAATTCGAAATATGGCTCCACCATATCGAATAATGAACACAAGATGGTTCGGTTTTAGGTTAGGCTATAGCTTTCGAGCGAGCGCAGCGAGCCAGAGACGCGTAAAGGTCTGTCACAAACCAACGGTTTTGTTACATACGGACATTGAAATATTCGCACCAGCCCGAGGAGCCGGAAGTCCTTATCCTATTGCATACTGACAAATGTTTACAGTTTATGAACAGTTTCATATAAATAGTACTATTTCCACATAGTAAAGTGCAATGTGATGTCAGAAATGGCTGACAAAATTAGGTAACAACACGAAACATATGCAAGGCAATATAAGATATATGTATAGCTTGGAAATTGTCACCGTTGCTCGCTCGCTCCGCTCGCTCGTAAAAATCTTGTCCAACCTCACAACCGATCCGACATGTTCGCAAATTCGAAATATGTCGCCACCATAACGAATAATGAACGCAGGATGGATTGGTTTTAGGTTAGGCTATAGTTTTCAAGCGAGCGCAGCGAGCGAGGGACGCGTAATGGTGTGTCACAAACCAACGGTTTGGCACATACGGACATTGAAATAATCGCACCAGCCCGAGGAGCCGGAAGTCTTTATCCTATTGCCTACTGACAAATGTTTACAGTATATGAATAGTTTCATATAAATAGTACTATTTCCACATAGTAAAGTGCAATGTGATGTCAGAAATGGCTGACAAAATTAGGTAACAACACGAAACATATGCAAGGCAATATAAGATATATGTATAGCTTGGAAATTGTCACCGTTGATCGCTCGCTCCGCTCGCTCGTAAAAATCTAGTCCAACCTCACAACCGATCCGACACTTTCGCAAATACGAAATATGGCTCCAACATATCGAATAATGAACACAAGATGGTTCGGTTTTAGGTTAGGCTGTAGCTTTCGAGCGAGCGCAGCGAGCGAGAGACGCGTAAAGGTTTGTCACAAACCAACGGTTTTGTTACATACGGACATTGAAATAATCGCACCCGCCCGAGGAGCCGGAAGTCTTTATCCTATTGCATACTGACAAATGTTTACAGTTTATGATTAGTTTCACATAAATAGTACTATTTCCACATAGTAAAGTGCAATGAGATGTCAGAAATGGCTGACAAAATTAGGTAATAACACGAAATATATGCAAGGCAATATAAGGTATATGTATAGCTTGGAAATTGTCACCGTTGCTCGCTCGCTCCGCTCGCTCGTAAAAATCTAGTCCAACCTCACAACCGATCCGAAACTTTCGCAAATTCGAAATATGGCTCCACCATATCGAATAATGAACACAAGATGGTTCGGTTTTAGGTTAGGCCATAGCTTTCGAGCGAGCGCAGCGAGAGAGAGACGCGTAAAGGTGTGTCACAAACCAACGGTTTTGTTACATACGGACATTAAAATATTCGCACCAGCCCGAGGAGCCGGAAGTCCTTATCCTATTGCATACTGACAAATGTTTACAGTTTATGAACAGTTTCACATAAATAGTACTATTTCCACATAGTAAATTGCAATGAGATGTCAGTAGTGGCTGACAAAATTAGGTAATAACACGAAATATATGCAAGGCAATATAAGGTATATGTATAGCTTGGAAATTGTCACCGTTGATCGCTCGCTCCGCTCGCTCGTAAAAATCTAGTCCAACCTCTCAACCGATCCGATACTTTCGCAAATTCGAAATATGGCTCCACCATATCGAATAATGAACACGAGATGGTTCGGTTTTAGGTTAGTTTATAGCTTTCGAGCGAGCGCAGCGAGCGAGAGACGCGTAAAGGTTTGTCACAAACCAACGGTTTTGTTACATACGGACATTGAAATATTCGCACCAGCCCGAGGAGCCGGAAGTCTTTATCCTATTGCATACTGACAAATGTTTACAGTTTATGAATAGTTTCACATAAATAGTACTATTTCCACATAGTAAAGTGCAATGAGATGTCAGTAATGGCTGACAAAATTAGGTAATAACACGAAACACATGCATGGCAATATAAGGTATATGTATAGCTTGGAAATTGTCACCGTTGCTCGCTCGCTCCGCTCGCTCGTAAAAATCTAGTCCAACCTCACAACCGATCCGACACTTTCGCAAATTCGAAATATGGCTCCACCATATCGAATAATGAACACAAGATGGTTCGGTTTTAGGTTAGGATATAGCTTTCGAGCGAGCGCAGCGAGCGAGAGACGCGTAAGGGTCTGTCACAAACCAACGGTTTTGTTACATACGGACATTGAAATATTCGCACCAGCCCGAGGAGCCGGAAGTCCTTATCCTATTGCATACTGACAAATGTTTACAGTTTATGAACAGTTTCACATAAATAGTACTATTTCCACATAGTAAAGTGCAATGAGATGTCAGTAATGGCTGACAAAATTAGGTAATAACACGAAATATATGCAAGGCAATATAAGGTATATGTATAGCTTGGAAATTGTCACCGATGCTCGCTCGCTCCGCTCGCTCGTAAAAATCTAGTCCAACCTCATAACCGATCCGACACTTTCGCAAATTCGAAATATGGCGCCACCATATCGAATAATGAACACAATATGGTTCGGTTTTAGGTTAGGCTATAACTTTCGAGCGAGCGCAGCGAGCGAGAGACGCGTAAAGGTGTGTCACAAACCAACGGTTTGGCACATACGGACATTGAACTATTCGCACCAGCCCGAGGAGCCGGAAGTCTTTATCCTATTGCCTACTGACAAATGTTTACAATATATGAATAGTTTCATATAAATAGTACTATTTCCACATAGTAAAGTGCAATGTGATGTCAGAAATGGCTGACAAAATTAGGTAACAACACGAAACATATGCAAGGGAATATAAGATATATATATAGCTTGGAAATTGTCACCGTTGCTCGCTCGATCCGCTCGCTCCTAAAAATCTAGTCCAACCTCACAACCGATCCGACACGTTCGCAAATTCGAAATATGTCGCCACCATATCGAATAATGAACGCAGGATGGATTGGTTTTAGGTTAGGCTATTGTTTTCGAGCGAGCGCAGCGAGCGAGGGACGCGTAAAGGTGTGTCACAAACCAACGGTTTGGCACATATGGACATTGAAATAATCGCACCAGCCCGAGGAGCCGGAAGTCTTTATCCTATTGCCTACTGACAAATGTTTACAGTAAATGAATAGTTTCATATAAATAGTACTATTTCCACATAGTAAAGTGCAATGTGATGTCAGAAATGGCTGACAAAATTAGGTAACAACACGAAACATATGCAAGGGTATATAAGATATATATATAGCTTGGAAATTGTCACCGTTGCTCGCTCGCTCCGCTCGCTCCTAAAAATCTAGTCCAACCTCACAACCGATCCGACACGTTCGCAAATTCGAAATATGTCGCCACCATATCGAATAATGAACGCAGGATGGATTGGTTTTAGGTTAGGCTATTGTTTTCGAGCGAGCGCAGCGAGCGAGGGACGCGTAAAGGTGTGTCACAAACCAACGGTTTGGCACATATGGACATTGAAATAATCGCACCAGCCCGAGGAGCCGGAAGTCTTTATCCTATTGCCTACTGACAAATGTTTACAGTAAATGAATAGTTTCATATAAATAGTACTATTTCCACATAGTAAAGTGCAATGTGATGTCAGAAATGGCTGACAAAATTAGGTAACAACACGAAACATATGCAAGGCAATATAAGATATATGTATAGCTTGGAAATTGTCACCGTTGATCGCTCGCTCCGCTCGCTCGTAAAAATCTAGTCCAACCTCACAACCGATCCGACACTTTCGCAAATTCGAAATATGGCTCCACCATATCGAATAATGAACACAAGATGGTTCGGTTTTAGGTTAGGCTATAGCTTTCTAGCGAGAGCAGCGAGCGAGAGACGCGTAAAGGTTTGTCACAAACCAACGGTTTTGTTACATACGGACATTGAAATATTCGCACCAGCCCGAGGAGCCGGAAGTCTTTATCCTAATGCATACAGACAAATGTTTGCAATTTATGATTAGTTTCACATAAATAGTACTATTTACACATAGTAAAGTGCAATGAGATGTCAGAAATGGCAGACAAAATTAGGTAATAACACGAAATATATGCAAGGCAATATAAGGTATATGTATAGCTTGGAAATTGTCACCGTAGCTCGCTCGTTCCGCTCGCTCGTAAAAATCTAGTCCAACCTCACAAGCGATCCGACACGTTCGCAAATTCGAAATATGTCAGAACCATATCGAATAATGAACGCTAGATGGATTGGTTTTAGGTTAGGCTATAGTTTTCGAGCGAGCGCAGCGAGCGAGGGACGCGTAAAGGTGTGTCACAAACCAACGGTTTGGCACATACGGACATTGAAATATTCGCACCAGCCCGAGGAGCCGGAAGTCTTTATCCTATTTCCTACTGACAAATGTTTACAGTTTATGAATAGTTTCACATAAATAGTACTATTTCCACATAGTAAAGTGCAATGAGGTGTCAGTAATGGCTGACAAAATTAGGAAATAACACGAAATATATGCAAGGCAATATAAGGTATATGTATAGCTTGGAAATTGTCACCGTTGCTCGCTCGCTCCGCTCGCTCGTAAAAATCTAGTCCAACCTCACAACCGATCCGACACTTTCGCAAATTCGAAATATGGCTCCACCGTATCGAATAATGAACACAAGATGGTTCGGTTTTAGGTTAGGCTATAGCTTTCGAGCGAGCGCAGCGAGCGAGAGACGCGTAAAGGTTTGTCACAAACCAACGGTTTTGTTACATATGGACATTGAAATAATCGCACCAGCCCGAGGAGCCGGAAGTCTTTATCCTATTGCCTACTGACAAATGTTTACAGTAAATGAATAGTTTCATATAAATAGTACTATTTCCACATAGTAAAGTGCAATGTGATGTCAGAAATGGCTGACAAAATTAGGTAACAACACGAAACATATGCAAGGGAATATAAGATATATATATAGCTTGGAAATTGTCACCGTTGCTCGCTCGCTCCGCTCGCTCCTAAAAATCTAGTCCAACCTCACAACCGATCCGACACGTTCGCAAATTCGAAATATGTCGCCACCATATCGAATAATGATCGCAGGATGGATTGGTTTTAGGTTAGGCTATTGTTTTCGAGCGAGCGCAGCGAGCGAGGGACGCGTAAAGGTGTGTCACAAACCAACGGTTTGGCACATATGGACATTGAAATAATCGCACCAGCCCGAGGAGCCGGAAGTCTTTATCCTATTGCCTACTGACAAATGTTTACAGTAAATGAATAGTTTCATATAAATAGTACTACTTCCACATAGTAAAGTGCAATGTGATGTCAGAAATGGCTGACTAAATTAGGTAACAACACGAAACATATGCAAGGCAATATAAGATATATGTATAGCTTGGAAATTGTCACCGTTGATCGCTCGCTCCGCTCGCTCGTAAAAATCTAGTCCAACCTCACAACCGATCCGACACTTTCGCAAATTCGAAATATGGCTCCACCATATCGAATAATGAACACAAGATGGTTCGGTTTTAGGTTAGGCTATAGCTTTCGAGCGAGCGCAGCGAGCGAGAGACGCGTAAAGGTTTGTCACAAACCAACGGTTTTGTTACATACGGACATTGAAATATTCGCACCAGCCCGAGGAGCCGGAAGTCTTTATCCTAATGCATACAGACAAATGTTTACAGTTTATGATTAGTTTCACATAAATAGTACTACTTCCACATAGTAAAGTGCAATGAGATGTCAGAAATGGCTGACAAAATTAAGTAATAACACGAAATATATGCAAGGCAATATAAGGTATATGTATAGCTTGGAAATTGTCACCGTTGCTCGCTCGCTCCGCTCGCTCGTAAAAATCTAGTCCAACCTCACAACCGATCCGACACTTTCGCAAATTCGAAATATGGCTCCACCATAACGAATAATGAACACAAGATGGTTCGGTTTTAGGTTAGGCTATAGCTTTCGAGCGAGCGCAGCGAGCGAGAGACGCGTAAAGGTTTGTCACAAACCAACGGTTTTGTTACATACGGACATTGAAATATTCGCACCAGCCCGAGGAGCCGGAAGTCTTTATCCTATTGCCTACTGACAAATGTTTACAGTTTATGAATAGTTTCACATAAATAGTACTATTTCCACATAGTAAAGTGCAATGAGGTGTCAGTAATGGCTGACAAAATTAGGAAATAACACGAAATATATGCAAGGCAATATAAGGTATATGTATAGCTTGGAAATTGTCACCGTTGCTCGCTCGCTCCGCTCGCTCGTAAAAATCTAGTCCAACCTCACAACCGATCCGACACTTTCGCAAATTCGAAATATGGCTCCACCATATCGAATAATGAACACAAGATGGTTCGGTTTTAGGTTAGGCTATAGCTTTCGAGCGAGCGCAGCGAGCGAGAGACGCGTAAAGGTTTGTCACAAACCAACGGTTTTGTTACATACGGACATTGAAATATTCGCACCAGCCCGAGGAGCCGGAAGTCTTTATCCTATTGCATACTGACAAATGTTTACAGTTTAAGATTAGTTCCACATAAATAGTACTATTTCCACATAGTAAAGTGCAATGAGATGTCAGAAATGGCTGACAAAATTAGGTAATAACACGAAATATATGCAAGGCAATATAAGGTATATGTATAGCTTGGAAATTGTCACCGTTGATCGCTCGCTCCGCTCGCTCGTAAAAATCTAGTCCAACCTCACAAGCGATCCGACACGTTCGCAAATTCGAAATATGTCGCCACCATATCGAATAATGAACGCAGGATGGATTGGTTTTAGGTTAGGCTATTGTTTTCGAGCGAGCGCAGCGAGCGAGGGACGCGTAAAGGTGTGTCACAAACCAACGGTTTGGCACATATGGACATTGAAATAATCGCACCAGCCCGAGGAGCCGGAAGTCTTTATCCTATTGCCTACTGACAAATGTTTACAGTAAATGAATAGTTTCATATAAATAGTACTATTTCCACATAGTAAAGTGCAATGTGATGTCAGAAATGGCTGACAAAATTAGGTAACAACACGAAACATATGCAAGGGAATATAAGATATATATATAGCTTGGAAATTGTCACCGTTGCTCGCTCGCTCCGCTCGCTCCTAAAAATCTAGTCCAACCTCACAACCGATCCGACACGTTCGCAAATTCGAAATATGTCGCCACCATATCGAATAATGAACGCAGGATGGATTGGTTTTAGGTTAGGCTATTGTTTTCGAGCGAGCGCAGCGAGCGAGGGACGCGTAAAGGTGTGTCACAAACCAACGGTTTGGCACATATGGACATTGAAATAATCGCACCAGCCCGAGGAGCCGGAAGTCTTTATCCTATTGCCTACTGACAAATGTTTACAGTAAATGAATAGTTTCATATAAATAGTACTATTTCCACATAGTAAAGTGCAATGTGATGTCAGAAATGGCTGACAAAATTAGGTAACAACACGAAACATATGCAAGGCAATATAAGATATATGTATAGCTTGGAAATTGTCACCGTTGATCGCTCGCTCCGCTCGCTCGTAAAAATCTAGTCCAACCTCACAACCGATCCGACACTTTCGCAAATTCGAAATATGGCTCCACCATATCGAATAATGAACACAAGATGGTTCGGTTTTAGGTTAGGCTATAGCTTTCTAGCGAGAGCAGCGAGCGAGAGACGCGTAAAGGTTTGTCACAAACCAACGGTTTTGTTACATACGGACATTGAAATATTCGCACCAGCCCGAGGAGCCGGAAGTCTTTATCCTAATGCATACAGACAAATGTTTGCAGTTTATGATTAGTTTCACATAAATAGTACTATTTACACATAGTAAAGTGCAATGAGATGTCAGAAATGGCTGACAAAATTAGGTAATAACACGAAATATATGCAAGGCAATATAAGGTATATGTATAGCATGGAAATTGTCACCGTAGCTCGCTCGTTCCGCTCGCTCGTAAAAATCTAGTCCAACCTCACAAGCGATCCGACACGTTCGCAAATTCGAAATATGTCAGAACCATATCGAATAATGAACGCTAGATGGATTGGTTTTAGGTTAGGCTATAGTTTTCGAGCGAGCGCAGCGAGCGAGGGACGCGTAAAGGTGTGTCACAAACCAACGGTTTGGCACATACGGACATTGAAATATTCGCACCAGCCCGAGGAGCCGGAAGTCTTTATCCTATTTCCTACTGACAAATGTTTACAGTTTATGAATAGTTTCACATAAATAGTACTATTTCCACATAGTAAAGTGCAATGAGGTGTCAGTAATGGCTGACAAAATTAGGAAATAACACGAAATATATGCAAGGCAATATAAGGTATATGTATAGCTTGGAAATTGTCACCGTTGCTCGCTCGCTCCGCTCGCTCGTAAAAATCTAGTCCAACCTCACAACCGATCCGACACTTTCGCAAATTCGAAATATGGCTCCACCATATCGAATAATGAACACAAGATGGTTCGGTTTTAGGTTAGGCTATAGCTTTCGAGCGAGCGCAGCGAGCGAGAGACGCGTAAAGGTTTGTCACAAACCAACGGTTTTGTTACATATGGACATTGAAATAATCGCACCAGCCCGAGGAGCCGGAAGTCTTTATCCTATTGCCTACTGACAAATGTTTACAGTAAATGAATAGTTTCATATAAATAGTACTATTTCCACATAGTAAAGTGCAATGTGATGTCAGAAATGGCTGACAAAATTAGGTAACAACACGAAACATATGCAAGGGAATATAAGATATATATATAGCTTGGAAATTGTCACCGTTGCTCGCTCGCTCCGCTCGCTCCTAAAAATCTAGTCCAACCTCACAACCGATCCGACACGTTCGCAAATTCGAAATATGTCGCCACCATATCGAATAATGATCGCAGGATGGATTGGTTTTAGGTTAGGCTATTGTTTTCGAGCGAGCGCAGCGAGCGAGGGACGCGTAAAGGTGTGTCACAAACCAACGGTTTGGCACATATGGACATTGAAATAATCGCACCAGCCCGAGGAGCCGGAAGTCTTTATCCTATTGCCTACTGACAAATGTTTACAGTAAATGAATAGTTTCATATAAATAGTACTATTTCCACATAGTAAAGTGCAATGTGATGTCAGAAATGGCTGACAAAATTAGGTAACAACACGAAACATATGCAAGGCAATATAAGATATATGTATAGCTTGGAAATTGTCACCGTTGATCGCTCGCTCCGCTCGCTCGTAAAAATCTAGTCCAACCTCACAACCGATCCGACACTTTCGCAAATTCGAAATATGGCTCCACCATATCGAATAATGAACACAAGATGGTTCGGTTTTAGGTTAGGCTATAGCTTTCGAGCGAGCGCAGCGAGCGAGAGACGCGTAAAGGTTTGTCACAATCCAACGGTTTTGTTACATACGGACATTGAAATATTCGCACCAGCCCGAGGAGCCGGAAGTCTTTATCCTATTGCCTACTGACAAATGTTTACAGTTTATGAATAGTTTCACATAAATAGTACTATTTCCACATAGTAAAGTGCAATGAGGTGTCAGTAATGGCTGACAAAATTAGGAAATAACACGAAATATATGCAAGGCAATATAAGGTATATGTATAGCTTGGAAATTGTCACCGTTGCTCGCTCGCTCCGCTCGCTCGTAAAAATCTAGTCCAACCTCACAACCGATCCGACACTTTCGCAAATTCGAAATATGGCTCCACCATATCGAATAATGAACACAAGATGGTTCGGTTTTAGGTTAGGCTATAGCTTTCGAGCGAGCGCAGCGAGCGAGAGACGCGTAAAGGTTTGTCACAAACCAACGGTTTTGTTACATACGGACATTGAAATATTCGCACCAGCCCGAGGAGCCGGAAGTCTTTATCCTATTGCATACTGACTAATGTTTACAGTAAATGAATAGTTTCATATAAATAGTACTATTTCCACATAGTAAAGTGCAATGTGATGTCAGAAATGGCTGACAAAATTAGGTAACAACACGAAACATATGCAAGGGAATATAAGATATATATATAGCTTGGAAATTGTCACCGTTGCTCGCTCGCTCCGCTCGCTCCTAAAAATCTAGTCCAACCTCACAACCGATCCGACACGTTCGCAAATTCGAAATATGTCGCCACCATATCGAATAATGAACGCAGGATGGATTGGTTTTAGGTTAGGCTATTGTTTTCGAGCGAGCGCAGCGAGCGAGGGACGCGTAAAGGTGTGTCACAAACCAACGGTTTGGCACATATGGACATTGAAATAATCGCACCAGCCCGAGGAGCCGGAAGTCTTTATCCTATTGCCTACTGACAAATGTTTACAGTAAATGAATAGTTTCATATAAATAGTACTCTTTCCACATAGTAAAGTGCAATGTGATGTCAGAAATGGCTGACAAAATTAGGTAACAACACGAAACATATGCAAGTCAATATAAGATATATGTATAGCTTGGAAATTGTCACCGTTGATCGCTCGCTCCGCTCGCTCGTAAAAATCTAGTCCAACCTCACAACCGATCCGACACTTTCGCAAATTCGAAATATGTCTCCACCATATCGAATAATGAACACAAGATGGTTCGGTTTTAGGTTAGGCTATAGCTTTCGAGCGACCGCAGCGAGCGAGAGACGCGTAAAGGTTTGTCACAAACCAACGGTTTTGTTACATACGGACATTGAAATATTCGCACCAGCCCGAGGAGCCGGAAGTCTTTATCCTATTGCATACTGACAAATGTTTACAGTTTAAGATTAGTTTCACATAAATACTACTATTTCCACATAGTAAAGTGCAATGAGATGTCAGAAATGGCTGACGAAATTAGGTAATAACACGAAATATATGCAAGGCAATATAATTTATATGTATAGCTTGGAAATTGTCACCGTTGCTCGCTCGCTCCGCTCGCTCGTAAAAATCTAGTCCAACCTCACAACTGATCCGACACTTTCGCAAATTCGAAATATGGCTCCACCATATCGAATAATGAACGCAAGATGGTTTGGTTTTAGGTTAGGCTATAGCTTTCGAGCGAGCGCAGCGAGCGAGAGACGCGTAAAGGTCTGTCACAAACCAACGGTTTTGTTACATACGGACATTGAAATATTCGCACCAGCCCCGAGGAGCCGGAAGTCCTTATCCTATTGCATACTGACAAATGTTTACAGTTTATGGACAGTTTCACATAAATAGTACTATTTCCACATAGTAAAATGCAATGAGATGACAGTAATGGCTGACAAAATTAGGTAATAACACGAAATATAGGCAAGGCAATATAAGGTATATGTATGGCTTGGAAATTGTCACCGTTGCTCGCTCGTTCCGCTCGCTCGTAAAAATCTAGTCCAACCTCATAACCGATCCGACACTTTCGCAAATTCGAAATATGGCTCCACCATATCGAATAATGAACACAAGATGGTTCGGTTTTAGGTTAGGCTATAGCTTTCGAGCGAGCGCAGCGAGCGAGAGACACGTTAAGGTTTGTCACAAACCAACGGTTTTCTTACATACGGACATTGAAATATTCGCACCAGCCCGGGGAGCCGGAAGTCTTTATCCTATTGCATACTGACAAATGTTTACAGCTTGAGATTAGTTTCACATAAATAGTACTATTTCCACATAGTAAAGTGCAATGAGATGTCAGAAATGGCTGACAAAATTAGGTAATAACACGAAATATATGCAAGGCAATATAAGGTATATGTATAGCTTGGAAATTGTCACTGTTGCTCGCTCGTTCCGCTCGCTCGTAAAAATCTAGTCCAACCTCACAAGCGATCCGACACGTTCGCAAATTCGAAATATGTCGCCACCATATCGAATAATGAACGCAAGATGGATTGGTTTTAGGTTAGGCTATAGTTTTCGAGCGAGCGCAGCGAGCGAGGGACGCGTAAAGGTGTGTCACAAACCAACGGTTTGGCACATACGGACATTGAAATATTCGCACCAGCCCGAGGAGCCGGAAGTCTTTATCCTATTGCCTACTGACAGATGTTTACAGTTTATGAATAGTTTCACATATATAGCACTATTTCCATATACTACAGTGCAATGTGATGTACGAAATGGCTGACAAAATTAGGTAATAACACGAAACATATGCAAGGCAATTTAAGATATATGTATAGCTTGGAAATTGTCACCGTTGATCGCTCGCTCCGCGCGCTCGTAAAAATCTAGTCCAACCTCACAAGCGATCCGACACGTTCGCAAATTCGAAATATGTCGCCACCATATCGAATAATGAACGCAAGATGGTTTGGTTTTAGGTTAGGCTATAGCTTTCGAGCGAGCGCAGCGAGCGAGAGACGCGTAAAGGTCTGTCACAAACCAACGGTTTTGTTACATACGGACATTGAAATATTCGCACCAGCCCGAGGAGCCGGAAGTCCTTATCCTATTGCCTACTGACAAATGTTTACAGTTTATGAATTGTTTCACATATATAGCACTATTTCCACATACTACAGTACAATGTGATGTACGAAATGGCTGACAAAATTAGGTAATAACACGAAATATATGCAAGGCAATATAAGGTATATGTATAGCTTGGAAATTGTCACCGTTGCTCGCTCGCTCCGCTCGCTCGTAAAAATCTAGTCCAACCTCACAACTGATCCGACACTTTCGCAAATTCGAAATATGGCTCCACCATATCGAATAATGAACACAAGATGGTTCGGTTTTAGGTTAGGCTATAGCTTTCGAGCGAGCGCAGCGAGCGAGGGACGCGTAAAGGTGTGTCACAAACCAACGGTTTTGTTACATACGGACATTGAAATATTCGCACCAGCCCGAGGAGCCGGAAGTCTTTATCCTATTGCATACTGACAAATGTTTACAGTTTATGATTAGTTTCACATAAATAGTACTATTTCCACATAGTAAAGTGCAATGAGATGTCAGAAATGGCTGACAAAATTAGGTAACAAAACGAAACATATGCAAGGCAATATAAGATATATGTATAGCTTGGAAATTGTCTCCGTTGCTTGCTCGCTCCGCTCGCTCGTAAAAATCTAGTCCAACCTCACAACCGATCCGACAGGTTCGCAAATTCGAAATATGTCGCCACTATATCGAATAATGAACGCAAGATGGATTGGTTTTAGATTAGGCTATAGTTTTCGAGCTAGCGCAGCGTGCGAGAGACGCGTAAAGGTGTTTCACAAACCAACGGTTTTGTTACATACGGACATTGAAATATTCGCACCAGCCCGAGGAGCCGGAAGTCTTTATCCTATTGCATACTGACAAATGTTTACAGTTTATGAATAGTTTCACATAAATAGTACTATTTCCACATACTACAGTGCAATGTGATGTCCGAAATGGCTGACAAAATTAGGTAATAACACGAAACACATGCATGGCAATATAAGGTATATGTATAGCTTGGAAATTGTCACCGTTGCTCGCTCGCTCCGCTCGCTCGTAAAAATCTAGTCCAACCTCACAACCGATCCGACACATTCGCAAATTCGAAATATGGCTCCACCATATCGAATAATGAACGCAGGATGGATTGGTTTTAGGTTAGGCTATTGTTTTCGAGCGAGCGCAGCGAGCGAGGGACGCGTAAAGGTGTGTCACAAACCAACGGTTTGGCACATATGGACATTGAAATAATCGCACCAGCCCGAGGAGCCGGAAGTCTTTATCCTATTGCCTACTGACAAATGTTTACAGTAAATGAATAGTTTCATATAAATAGTACTATTTCCACATAGTAAAGTGCAATGTGATGTCAGAAATGGCTGACAAAATTAGGTAGCAACACGAAACATATGCAAGTCAATATAAGATATATGTATAGCTTGGAAATTGTCACCGTTGATCGCTCGCTCCGCGCGCTCGTAAAAATCTAGTCCAACCTCACAAGCGATCCGACACGTTCGCAAATTCGAAATATGTCGCCACCATATCGAATAATGAACGCAAGATGGTTTGGTTTTAGGTTAGGCTATAGCTTTCGAGCGAGCGCAGCGAGCGAGGGACGCGTAAAGGTGTGTCACAAACCAACGGTTTTGTTACATACGGACATTGAAATATTCGCACCAGCCCGATTAGCCGGAAGTCTTTATCCTATTGCCTACTGACAAATGTTTACAGTTTATGAATAGTTTCACATATATAGCACTATTTCCACATACTACAGTGCAATGTGATGTACGAAATGGCTGACAAAATTAGGTAATAACACGAAACATATGCAAGGCAATATAAGATATATGTATAGCTTGGAAATTGTCACCGTTGATCGCTCGCTCCGCTCGCTCATAAAAATCTAGTCCAACCTCACAAGCGATCCGACACGTTCGCAAATTCGAAATATGTCGCCACCATATCGAATAATGAACGCAAGATGGTTTGGTTTTAGGTTAGGCTATAGCTTTCGAGCGAGCGCAGCGAGCGAGGGACGCGTAAAGGTGTGTCACAAACCAACGGTTTTGTTACATACGGACATTGAAATATTCGCACCAGCCCGAGGAGCCGGAAGTCTTTATCCTATTGCATACTGACAAATGTTTACAGTTTATGATTAGTTTCACATAAATAGTACTATTTCCACATAGTAAAGTGCAATGAGATGTCAGAAATGGCTGACAAAATTAGGTAACAAAACGAAACATATGCAAGGCAATATAAGATATATGTATAGCTTGGAAATTGTCTCCGTTGCTCGCTCGCTCCGCTCGCTCGTAAAAATCTAGTCCAACCTCACAACCGATCCGACAGGTTCGCAAATTCGAAATATGTCGCCACTATATCGAATAATGAACGCAAGATGGATTCGTTTTAGATTAGGCTATAGTTTTCGAGCTAGCGCAGCGTGCGAGAGACGCGTAAAGGTGTTTCACAAACCAACGGTTTTGTTACATACGGACATTGAAATATTCGCACCAGCCCGAGGAGCCGGAAGTCTTTATCCTATTGCATACTGACAAATGTTTACAGTTTATGAATAGTTTCACATAAATAGTACTATTTCCACATACTACAGTGCAATGTGATGTCCGAAATGGCTGACAAAATTAGGTAATAACACGAAACACATGCATGGCAATATAAGGTATATGTATAGCTTGGAAATTGTCACCGTTGCTCGCTCGCTCCGCTCGCTCGTAAAAATCTAGTCCAACCTCACAACCGATCCGACACATTCGCAAATTCGAAATATGGCTCCACCATATCGAATAATGAACACAAGATGGTTCGGTTTTAGGTTAGGCTATAGCTTTCGAGCGAGCGCAGCGAGCGAGAGACGCGTAAAGGTGTGTCACAAACCAACGGTTTGGGACATACGGACATTGAAATATTCGCACCAGCCCGAGGAGCCGGAAGTCTTTATCCTATTGCCTACTGACAAATGTTTACAGTATATGAATAGTTTCATATAAATAGTACTATTTCCACATAGTAAAGTGCAATGTGATGTCAGAAATGGCTGACAAAATTAGGTAATAACACGAAACACATGCATGGCAATATAAGGTATATGTACAGCTTGGAAATTGTCACCGTTGCTCGCTCGCTCCGCTCGCTCGTAAAAATCTAGTCCAACCTCACAACCGATCCGACACTTTCGCAAATTCGAAATATGGTTCCACCATATCGAATAATGAACACAAGATGGTTCGGTTTTAGGTTAGGCTATAGTTTTCGAGCGAGCGCAGCGAGCGAGGGACGCGTAAAGGTGTGTCACAAACCAACGGTTTGGCACATACGGACATTGAAATAATCGCACCAGCCCGAGGAGCCGGAAGTCTTTATCCTATTGCCTACTGACAAATGTTTACAGTATATGAATAGTTTCATATAAATAGTACTATTTCCACATAGTAAAGTGCAATGTGATGTCAGAAATGGCTGACAAAATTAGGTAACAACACGAAACATACGCAAGGCAATATAAGATATATGTATAGCTTGGAAATTGTCACCGTTGATCGCTCGCTCCGCTCGCTCGTAAAAATCTAGTCCAACCTCACAACCGATCCGACACTTTCGCAAATACGAAATATGGCTCCACCATATCGAATAATGAACAAAAGATGGTTCGGTTTTAGGTTAGGCTATAGCTTTCGAGCGAGCGCATCGAGCGAGAGACGCGTAAAGGTTTGTCACAAACCAACGGTTTGGCACATACGGACATTGAAATAATCGCACCAGCCCGAGGAGCCGGAAGTCTTTATCCTATTGCCTACTGACAAATTTTTACAGTTTATGAACAGTTTCACATAAATAGTACTATTTCCACATAGTAAAGTGCAATGAGATGTCAGTAATGGCTGACAAAATTAGGTAATAACACGAAATATATGCAAGGCAATATAAGGTATATGTATAGCTTGGAAATTGTCACCGATGCTTGCTCTCTCCGCTCGCTCGTAAAAATCTAGTCCAACCTCATAACCGATCCGACACTTTCGCAAATTCGAAATATGGCACCACCATATCGAATAATGAACACAAGATGGTTCGGTTTTATGTTAGGCTATAGCTTTCGAGCGAGCGCAGCTAGCGAGAGACGCGTAAAGGCGTGTCACAAACCAACGGTTTGGCACATACGGACATTGAAATATTCGCACCAGCCCGAGGAGCCGGAAGTCTTTATCCTATTGCCTACTGACAAATGTTTACAGTATATGAATAGTTTCATATAAATAGTACTATTTCCACATAGTAAAGTGCAATGTGATGTCAGAAATGGCTGACAAAATTAGGTAACAACACGAAACATACGCAAGGCAATATAAGATATATGTATAGCTTGGAAATTGTCACCGTTGATCGCTCGCTCCGCTCGCTCGTAAAAATCTAGTCCAACCTCACAACCGATCCGACACTTTCGCAAATTCGAAATATGGCTCCACCATATCGAATAATGAACACAAGATGGTTCGGTTTTAGGTTAGGCTATAGCTTTCGAGCGAGCGCAGCGAGCGAGAGACGCGTAATGGTTTGTCACAAACCAACGGTTTTGTTACATACGGACAATGAAATATTCGCACCAGCCCGAGGAGCCGGAAGTCCTTATCCTATTGCATACTGACAAATGTTTACAGTTTATGAACAGTTTCACATAAATAGTACTATTTCCACATAGTAAAGTGCAATGAGATGTCAGTAATGGCTGACAAAATTAGGTAATAACACGAAATATATGCAAGGCAATATAAGGTATATGTATAGCTTGGAAATTGTCACCGATGCTTGCTCTCTCCGCTCGCTCGTAAAAATCTAGTCCAACCTCACAACCGATTCGACACGTTCGCAAATTCGAAATATGTCGCCACCATATCGAATAATGAACGCAGGATGGATTGGTTTTAGGTTAGGCTATAGTTTTCGAGCGAGCGCAGCGAGCGAGGGACGCGTAAAGGTGTGTCACAAACCAACGGTTTGGCACATACGGACATTGAAATAATCGCACCAGCCCGAGGAGCCGGAAGTCTTTATCCTATTGCCTACTGACAAATGTTTACAGTATATGAATAGTTTCATATAAATAGTACTATTTCCACATAGTAAAGTGCAATGTGATGACAGAAATGGCTGACAAAATTAGGTAACAACACGAAACATATGCAAGGCAATATAAGATATATGTATAGCTTGGAAATTGTCTCCGTTGATCGCTCGCTCCGCTCGCTCGTAAAAATCTAGTCCAACCTCACAACCGATTCGACACGTTCGCAAATTCGAAATATGTCGCCACCATATCGAATAATGAACGCAGGATGGATTGGTTTTAGGTTAGGCTATAGTTTTCGAGCGAGCGCAGCGAGCGAGGGACGCGTAAAGGTGTGTCACAAACCAACGGTTTGGCACATACGGACATTGAAATAATCGCACCAGCCCGAGGAGCCGGAAGTCTTTATCCTATTGCCTACTGACAAATGTTTACAGTATATGAATAGTTTCATATAAATAGTACTATTTCCACATAGTAAAGTGCAATGTGATGACAGAAATGGCTGACAAAATTAGGTAACAACACGAAACATATGCAAGGCAATATAAGATATATGTATAGCTTGGAAATTGTCTCCGTTGATCGCTCGCTCCGCTCGCTCGTAAAAATCTAGTCCAACCTCACAACCGATCCGACACTTTCGCAAATTCGAAATATGGCTCCACCATATCGAATAATGAACACAAGATGGTTCGGTTTTAGTTTAGGCTATAGCTTTCGAGCGAGCGCTGCGAGCGAGACACGCGTAAAGGTTTGTCACAAACCAACGGTTTTGTTACATACGGACATTGAAATATTCGCTCCAGCCCGAGGAGCCGGAAGTCTTTATCCTATTTCCTACAGACAAATGTTTACAGTTTATGAACAGTTTCACATAAATAGTACTATTTCCACATAGTACAGTGCAATGTGTTGTCAGAAATGGCTGACAAAATTAGGTAATAACACGAAATATATGCAAGGCAATATAAGGTATATGTATAGCTTGGAAATTGTCACCGTTGCTCGCTCGCTCCGCTCGCTCGTAAAAATCTAGTCCAACCTCACAACCGATCCGACACTTTCGAAAATTCGAAATATGGCTCCACCATATCGAATAATGAACACAAGATGGTTCGGTTTTAGGTTAGGCTATAGCTTTCGAGCGAGCGCAGCGAGCGAGAGACGCGTAAAGGTGTGTCACAAACCAACGGTTTGGCACATACGGACATTGAAATATTCGCACCAGCCCGATGAGCCGGAAGTCTTTATCGAATTGCCTACTGACAAATGTTTACAGTTTATGAATAGTTTCACATAAATAGTACTATTTCTACATAGTAAAGTGCAATGAGATGTCAGTAATGGCTGACAAAATTAGGTAATAACACGAAATATATGCAAGGCAATATAAGGTATATGTATAGCTTGGAAATTGTCACCGTTGCTCGCTCGCTCCGCTCGCTCGTAAAAATCTAGTCCAACCTCACAACCGATCCGACACTTTCGCAAATTCGAAATATGGCTCCACCATATCGAATAATGAACACAAGATGGTTCGGTTTTAGGTTAGGCTATAGCTTTCGAGCGAGCGCAGCGAGCGAGAGACGCGTAAAGGTCTGTCACAAACCAGCGGTTTTGTTACATACGGACATTGAAATAATCGCACCAGCCCGAGGAGCCGGAAGTCCTTATCCTATTGCATACTGACAAATGTTTACAGTTTATGAACATTTTCACATAAATAGTACTATTTCCACATAGTAAAATGCAATGAGATGTCAGTAATGGCTGACAAAATTGGGTAATAACACGAAATATATGCAAGGCAATATAAGGTATATGTATAGCTTGGAAATTGACGCCGTTGATCGCTCGCTCCGCTCGCTCGTAAAAATCTAGTCCAACCTCACAACCGATCCGACACTTTCGCAAATTCGAAATATGGCTCCACCATATCGAATAATGAACACAAGATGGTTCGGTTTTTGGTTAGGCTATAGCTTTCGAGCGAGCGCAGCGAGCGAGAGACGCGTAAAGGTTTGTCACAAACCAACGGTTTTGTTACATACGGACACTGAAATATTCGCTCCAGCCCGATGAGCCGGAAGTCTTTATCGAATTGCCTACTGACAAATGTTTACAGTTTATGAATAGTTTCACATAAATAGTACTATTTCTACATAGTAAAGTGCAATGAGATGTCAGTAATGGCTGACAAAATTAGGTAATAACACGAAATATATGCAAGGCAATATAAGGTATATGTATAGCTTGGAAATTGTGACCGTTGCTCGCTCGCTCCGCTCGCTCGTAAAAATCTAGTCCAACCTCACAACCGACCGACACTTTCGCAAATTCGAAATATGGGTCCACCATATCGAATAATGAACACAAGATGGTTTGGTTTTAGGTTAGGCAATAGCTTTCGTGCGAGCGCAGCGAGCGAGAGACGCGTAAAGGTCTGTCACAAACCAACGGTTTTGTTACATACGGACATTGAAATATTCGCACCAGCCCGAGGAGCCGGAAGTCCTTATCCTATTGCATACTGACAAATGTTTACAGTTTATGAACAGTTTCACATAAATAGTACTATTTCCACATACTACAGTGCAATGTGATGTCAGAAATGGCTGACAAAATTAGGTAATAACACGAAACACATGCATGGCAATATAAGGTATATGTATAGCTTGGAAATTGTCACCGTTGCTCGCTCGCTCCGCTCGCTCGTAAAAATCTAGTCCAACCTCACAACCGATCCGACACTTTCGCAAATTCGAAATATGGCTCCACCATATCGAATAATGAACACAAGATGGTTCGGTTTTAGGTTATGATATAGCTTTCGAGCGAGCGCAGCGAGCGAGAGACGCGTAAAGGTGTGTCACAAACCAACGGTTTGGCACATACGGACATTGAAATAATCGCACCAGCCCGAGGAGCCGGAAGTCTTTATCCCATTGCCTACTGACAAATGTTTACAGTATATGAATAGTTTCATATAAATAGTACTATTTCCACATACTACAGTGCAATGTGATGTCCGAAATGGCTGACAAAATTAGGTAATAACACGAAACACATGCATGGCAATATAAGGTATATGTATAGCTTGGAAATTGTCACCGTTGCTCGCTCGCTCCGCTCGCTCGTAAAAATCTAGTCCAACCTCACAACCGATCCGACACATTCGCAAATTCGAAATATGGCTCCACCATATCGAATAATGAACACAAGATGGTTCGGTTTTAGGTTACGCTATAGCTTTCGAGCGACCGCAGCGAGCGAGAGACGCGTAAAGGTCTGTCACAAACCAACGGTTTTGTTACATACGGACATTGAAATATTCGCACCAGCCCGAGGAGCCGGAAGTCCTTATCCTATTGCATACTGACAAATGTTTACAGTTTATGAACAGTTTCACATAAATAGTACTATTTCCACATAGTAAAGTGCAATGAGATGTCAGAAATGGCTGACAAAATTAGGTAATAACACGAAATATATGCAAGGCAATATAAGGTATATGTATAGCTTGGAAATTGTCACCGTTGCTCGCTCGCTCCGCTCGCTCGTAAAAATCTAGTCCAACCTCACAACCGAACCGACACTTTCGAAAATTCGAAATATGGCTCCACCATATCGAATAATGAACCCAAGATGGTTCGGTTTTAGGTTAGGCTATAGCTTTCGAGCGAGCGCAGCGAGCGAGAGACGCGTAAAGGTCTGTCACAAACCAACGGTTTTGTTACATACGGACATTGAAATATTCGCACCAGCCCGAGGAGCCGGAAGTCCTTATCCTATTGCATACTGACAAATGTTTACAGTTTATGAACAGTTTCACATAAATAGTACTATTTCCACATAGTAAAGTGCAATGAGATGTCAGTAATGGCTGACAAAATTAGGTAATAACACGAAATATATGCAAGGCAATATAAGGTACATGTATAGCTTGGAAATTGTCACCGTTGCTCGCTCGCTCCGCTCGCTCGTAAAAATCTAGTCCAACCTCACAAGCGATCCGACACGTTCGCAAATTCGAAATATGTCGCCACCATATCGAAAAATGAACGCAAGATGGATTGGTTTTAGGTTAGGCTATAGCTTGCGAGCGAGCGTAGCGAGCGAGAGATGTATAAAGGTGTGTCACAAACCAACGGTTTGGCACATACGGACATTGAATTATTCGCACCAGCCCGAGGAGCTGGAAGTCTTTATCCTATTGCCTACTGACAAATGTTTACAGTTTATGAATATTTTCACATATATAGCACTATTTCCACATACTACAGTGCAATGTGATGTACGAAATGGCTGACAAAATTAGGTAATAACACGAAACATATGCAAGGCAATATAAGATATATGTATAGCTTGGAAATTGTCACCGTTGATCGCTCGCTCCGCTCGCTCATAAAAATCTAGTCCAACCTCACAAGCGATCCGACACGTTCGCAAATTCGAAATATGTCGCCACCATATCGAATAATGAACGCAAGATGGTTTGGTTTTAGGTTAGGCTATAGCTTTCGAGCGAGCGCAGCGAGCGAGGGACGCGTAAAGGTGTGTCACAAACCAACGGTTTTGTTACATACGGACATTGAAATATTCGCACCAGCCCGAGGAGCCGGAAGTCTTTATCCTATTGCATACTGACAAATGTTTACAGTTTATGATTAGTTTCACATAAATAGTACTATTTCCACATAGTAAAGTGCAATGAGATGTCAGAAATGGCTGACAAAATTAGGTAATAACACGAAATATATGCAAGGCAATATAAGGTATATGTATAGCTTGGAAATTGTCATCGTTGCTCGCTCGCTCCGCTCGCTCGTAAAAATCTAGTCCAACCTCACAACCGATCCGACACTTTCGAAAATTCGAAATATGGCTCCACCATATCGAATAATGAACACAAGATGGTTCGGTTTTAGGTTAGGCTATAGCTTTCGAGCGAGCGCAGCGAGCGAGAGACGCGTAAAGGTGTGTCACAAACCAACGGTTTGGCACATACGGACATTGAAATATTCGCACCAGCCCGATGAGCCGGAAGTCTTTATCGAATTGCCTACTGACAAATGTTTACAGTTTATGAATAGTTTCACATAAATAGTACTATTTCCACATAGTAAAGTGCAATGAGATGTCAGTAATGGCTGACAAAATTAGGTAATAACACGAAATATATGCAAGGCAATATAAGGTACATGTATAGCTTGGAAATTGTCACCGTTGCTCGCTCGCTCCGCTCGCTCGTAAAAATCTAGTCCAACCTCACAACCGATCCGACACTTTCGCAAATTCGAAATATGGCTCCACCATATCGAATAATGAACACAAGATGGTTCGGTTTTAGGTTAGGCTATAGCTTTCGAGCGAGCGCAGCGAGCGAGAGACGCGTAAAGGTCTGTCACAAACCAACGGTTTTGTTACATACGGACATTGAAATAATCGCACCAGCCCGAGGAGCCGGAAGTACTTATCCTATTGCATACTGACAAATGTTTACAGTTTATGAACAGTTTCACATAAATAGTACTATTTCCACATAGTAAAATGCAATGAGATGTCAGTAATGGCTGACGAAATTAGGTAATAACACGAAATATATGCAAGGCAATATAAGGTATATGTATAGCTTGGAAATTGTCACCGTTGCTCGCTCGCTCCGCTCGCTCGTAAAAATCTAGTCCAACCTCATAACCGATCCGACACTTTCGCAAATTCGAAATATGGCTCCACCATATCGAATAATGAACACAAGATGGTTCGGTTTTAGGTTAGGCTATAGCTTTCGAGCGAGCGCAGCGAGCGAGAGACGCGTAAAGGTTTGTCACAAACAAACGGTTTTGTTACATACGGACATTGAAATATTCGCACCAGCCCGAGGAGCCGGAAGTCTTTATCCTATTGCATACTGACAAATGTTTACAGTTTATGATTAGTTTCACATAAATAGTACTATTTCCACATAGTAAAGTGCAATGAGATGTCAGAAATGGCTGACAAAATTAGGTAATAACACGAAATATATGCAAGGCAATATAAGGTACATGTATAGCTTGGAAATTGTCACCGTTGCTCGCTCGCTCCGCTCGCTCGTAAAAATCTAGTCCAACCTCACAAGCGATCCGACACGTTCGCAAATTCGAAATATGTCGCCACCATATCGAAGAATGAACGCAAGATGGATTGGTTTTAGGTTAGGCTATAGCTTGCGAGCGAGCGTAGCGAGCGAGAGATGTATAAAGGTGTGTCACAAACCAACGGTTTGGCACATACGGACATTGAATTATTCGCACCAGCCCGAGGAGCTGGAAGTCTTTATCCTATTGCCTACTGACAAATGTTTACAGTTTATGAATATTTTCACATATATAGCACTATTTCCACATACTACAGTGCAATGTGATGTACGAAATGGCTGACAAAATTAGGTAATAACACGAAACATATGCAAGGCAATATAAGATATATGTATAGCTTGGAAATTGTCACCGTTGATCGCTCGCTCCGCTCGCTCATAAAAATCTAGTCCAACCTCACAAGCGATCCGACACGTTCGCAAATTCGAAATATGTCGCCACCATATCGAATAATGAACGCAAGATGGTTTGGTTTTAGGTTACGCTATAGCTTTCGAGCGAGCGCAGCGAGCGAGGGACGCGTAAAGGTGTGTCACAAACCAACGGTTTTGTTACATACGGACATTGAAATATTCGCACCAGCCCGAGGAGCCGGAAGTCTTTATCCTATTGCATACTGACAAATGTTTACAGTTTATGATTAGTTTCACATAAATAGTACTATTTCCACATAGTAAAGTGCAATGAGATGTCAGAAATGGCTGACAAAATTAGGTAATAACACGAAATATATGCAAGGCAATATAAGGTATATGTATAGCTTGGAAATTGTCATCGTTGCTCGCTCGCTCCGCTCGCTCGTAAAAATCTAGTCCAACCTCACAACCGATCCGACACTTTCGAAAATTCGAAATATGGCTCCACCATATCGAATAATGAACACAAGATGGTTCGGTTTTAGGTTAGGCTATAGCTTTCGAGCGAGCGCAGCGAGCGAGAGACGCGTAAAGGTGTGTCACAAACCAACGGTTTGGCACATACGGACATTGAAATATTCGCACCAGCCCGATGAGCCGGAAGTCTTTATCGAATTGCCTACTGACAAATGTTTACAGTTTATGAATAGTTTCACATAAATAGTACTATTTCCACATAGTAAAGTGCAATGAGATGTCAGTAATGGCTGACAAAATTAGGTAATAACACGAAATATATGCAAGGCAATATAAGGTACATGTATAGCTTGGAAATTGTCACCGTTGCTCGCTCGCTCCGCTCGCTCGTAAAAATCTAGTCCAACCTCACAACCGATCCGACACTTTCGCAAATTCGAAATATGGCTCCACCATATCGAATAATGAACACAAGATGGTTCGGTTTTAGGTTAGGCTATAGCTTTCGAGCGAGCGCAGCGAGCGAGAGACGCGTAAAGGTCTGTCACAAACCAACGGTTTTGTTACATACGGACATTGAAATAATCGCACCAGCCCGAGGAGCCGGAAGTACTTATCCTATTGCATACTGACAAATGTTTACAGTTTATGAACAGTTTCACATAAATAGTACTATTTCCACATAGTAAAATGCAATGAGATGTCAGTAATGGCTGACGAAATTAGGTAATAACACGAAATATATGCAAGGCAATATAAGGTATATGTATAGCTTGGAAATTGTCACCGTTGCTCGCTCGCTCCGCTCGCTCGTAAAAATCTAGTCCAACCTCATAACCGATCCGACACTTTCGCAAATTCGAAATATGGCTCCACCATATCGAATAATGAACACAAGATGGTTCGGTTTTAGGTTAGGCTATAGCTTTCGAGCGAGCGCAGCGAGCGAGAGACGCGTAAAGGTTTGTCACAAACAAACGGTTTTGTTACATACGGACATTGAAATATTCGCACCAGCCCGAGGAGCCGGAAGTCTTTATCCTATTGCATACTGACAAATGTTTACAGTTTATGATTAGTTTCACATAAATAGTACTATTTCCACATAGTAAAGTGCAATGAGATGTCAGAAATGGCTGACAAAATTAGGTAATAACACGAAATATATGCAAGGCAATATAAGGTATATGTATAGCTTGGAAATTGTCACCGTTGCTCGCTCGCTCCGCTCTCTCGTAAAAATCTAGTCCAACCTCACAAGCGATCCGACACGTTCGCAAATTCGAAATATGTCGCCACCATATCGAATAATGAACGCAAGATGGTTTGGTTTTAGGTTAGGCTATAGCTTTCGAGCGAGCGCAGCGAGCGAGGGACGCGTAAAGGTGTGTCACAAACCAACGGTTTTGTTACGTACGGACATTGAAATATTCGCACCAGCCCGAGGAGCCGGAAGTCTTTATCCTATTGCATACTGACAAATGTTTACAGTTTATGATTCGTTTCACATAAATAGTACTATTTCCACATAGTAAAGTGCAATGAGATGTCAGTAATGGCTGACAAAATTAGGTAATAACACGAAATATATGCAAGGCAATATAAGGTATATGTATAGCTTGGAAATTGTCATCGTTGCTCGCTCGCTCCGCTCGCTCGTAAAAATCTAGTCCAACCTCACAACCGATCCGACACTTTCGAAAATTCGAAATATGGCTCCACCATATCGAATAATGAACACAAGATGGTTCGGTTTTAGGTTAGGCTATAGCTTTCGAGCGAGCGCAGCGAGCGAGAGACGCGTAAAGGCCTGTCACAAACCAACGGTTTTGTTACATACGGACATTGAAATAATCGCACCAGCCCGAGGAGCCGGAAGTACTTATCCTATTGCATACTGACAAATGTTTACAGTTTATGAACAGTTTCACATAAATAGTACTATTTCCACATAGTAAAATGCAATGAGATGTCAGTAATGGCTGACAAAATTAGGTAATAACACGAAATATATGCAAGGCAATATAAGGTATATGTATAGCTTGGAAATTGTCACCGTTGCTCGCTCGCTCCGCTCGCTCGTAAAAATCTAGTCCAACCTCATAACCGATCCGACACTTTTGCAAATTCGAAATATGGCTCCACCATATCGAATAATGAACACAAGATGGTTCGGTTTTAGGTTAGGCTATAGCTTTCGAGCGAGCGCAGCGAGCGAGAGACGCGTAAAGGTTTGTCACAAACAAACGGTTTTGTTACATACGGACATTGAAATATTCGCACCAGCCCGAGGAGCCGGAAGTCTTTATCCTATTGCATACTGACAAATGTTTACAGTTCATGATTAGTTTCACATAAATAGTACTATTTCCACATAGTAAAGTGCAATGAGATGTCAGAAATGGCTGACAAAATTGGGTAATAACACGAAATATATGCAAGGCAATATAAGGTATATGTATAGCTTGGAAATTGTCACCGTTGCTCGCTCGCTCCGCTCTCTCGTAAAAATCTAGTCCAACCTCACAAGCGATCCGACACGTTCGCAAATTCGAAATATGTCGCCACCATATCGAATAATGAACGCAAGATGGATTGGTTTTAGGTTAGGCTATAGCTTGCGAGCGAGCGTAGCGAGCGAGAGATGTATAAAGGTGTGTCACAAACCAACGGTTTGGCACATACGGACATTGAAATAATCGCACCAGCCCGAGGAGCCGGAAGTCTTTATCGAATTGCCTACTGACAACTGTTTACAGTTTATGAATAGTTTCACATAAATAGTACTATTTCCACATAGTAAAGTGCAATGATATGTCAGTAATGGCTGACAAAATTAGGAAACAACACCAAACATATGCAAGGTAATATAAGATATATGTATAGCTTGGAAATTGTCACCGTTGATCGCTCGCTCCGCTCGCTCGTAAAAATCTAGTCCAACCACACAACCGATCCGACACGTTCGCAAATTCGAAATATGACTCCACCATATCGAATAATGAACACAAGATGGTTCGGTTTTAGGTTAGGCTATAGCTTTCGAGCGAGCGCAGCGAGAGAGAGACGCGTAAAGGTTTGTCACAAACCAACGGTTTTGTTACATACGGACATTGAAATATTCGCACCAGCCCGAGGAGCCGGAAGTCTTTATCCTATTGCATACTGACAAATGTTTACAGTTTATGAATAGTTTCACATAAATAGTACTATTTCCACATACTACAGTGCAATGTGATGTCAGAAATGGCTGACAAAATTAGGTAATAACACGAATCACATGCATGGCAATATAAGGTATATGTATAGCTTGGAAATTGTCACCGTTGCTCGCTCGCTCCGCTCGCTCGTAAAAATCTAGTCCAACCACACAACCGATCCGACACGTTCGCAAATTCGAAATATGGCTCCACCATATCGAATAATGAACACAAGATGGTTCGGTTTTAGGTTAGGCTACAGCTTTCGAGCGAGCGCAGCGAGCGAGGGACGCGTAAAGGTGTGTCACAAACCAACGGTTTGGCACATACGGACATTGAAATATTCGCACCAGCCCGATGAGCCGGAAGTCTTTATCGAATTGCCTACTGACAAATGTTTACAGTTTATGAATAGTTTCACATAAATAGTACTATTTCCACATAGTAAAGTGCAATGATATGTCAGTAATGGCTGACAAAATTAGGTAATAACACGAAATATATGCAAGGCAATATAAGGTATATGTATAGCTTGGAAATAGTCACCGTTGCTCGCTCGCTCCGCTCGCTCGTAAAAATCTAGTCCAACCTCACAACCGACCGACACTTTCGCAAATTCGAAATATGGCTCCACCATATCGAATAATGAACACAAGATGGTTTGGTTTTAGGTTAGGCAATAGCTTTCGTGCGAGCGCAGCGAGCGAGAGACGCGTAAAGGTCTGTCACAAACCAACGGTTTTGTTACATACGGACATTGAAATATTCGCACCAGCCCGAGGAGCCGGAAGTCCTTATCCTATTGCATACTGACAAATGTTTACAGTTTATGAACAGTTTCACATAAATAGTACTATTTCCACATACTACAGTGCAATGTGATGTCAGAAATGGCTGACAAAATTAGGTAATAACACGAAACACATGCATGGCAATATAAGGTATATGTATAGCTTGGAAATTGTCACCGTTGCTCGCTCGCTCCGCTCGCTCGTAAAAATCTAGTCCAACCTCACAACCGATCCGACACTTTCGCAAATTCGAAATATGGCTCCACCATATCGAATAATGAACACAAGATGGTTCGGTTTTAGGTTATGATATAGCTTTCGAGCGAGCGCAGCGAGCGAGAGACGCGTAAAGGTGTGTCACAAACCAACGGTTTGGCACATACGGACATTGAAATAATCGCACCAGCCCGAGGAGCCGGAAGTCTTTATCCCATTGCCTACTGACAAATGTTTACAGTATATGAATAGTTTCATATAAATAGTACTATTTCCACATACTACAGTGCAATGTGATGTCCGAAATGGCTGACAAAATTAGGTAATAACACGAAACACATGCATGGCAATATAAGGTATATGTATAGCTTGGAAATTGTCACCGTTGCTCGCTCGCTCCGCTCGCTCGTAAAAATCTAGTCCAACCTCACAACCGATCCGACACATTCGCAAATTCGAAATATGGCTCCACCATATCGAATAATGAACACAAGATGGTTCGGTTTTAGATTACGCTATAGCTTTCGAGCGAGCGCAGCGAGCGAGCGACGCGTAAAGGTCTGTCACAAACCAACGGTTTTGTTACATACGGACATTGAAATATTCGCACCAGCCCGAGGAGCCGGAAGTCCTTATCCTATTGCATACTGACAAATGTTTACAGTTTATGAACAGTTTCACATAAATAGTACTATTTCCACATAGTAAAGTGCAATGAGATGTCAGAAATGGGTGACAAAATTAGGTAATAACACGAAATATATGCAAGGCAATATAAGGTATATGTATAGCTTGGAAATTGTCACCGTTGCTCGCTCGCTCCGCTCGCTCGTAAAAATCTAGTCCAACCTCACAACCGATCCGACACTTTCGAAAATTCGAAATATGGCTCCACCATATCGAATAATGAACACAAGATGGTTCGGTTTTAGGTTAGGCTATAGCTTTCGAGCGAGCGCAGCGAGCGAGAGACGCGTAAAGGTCTGTCACAAACCAACGGTTTTGTTACATACGGACATTGAAGTAATCGCACCAGCCCGAGGAGCCGGAAGTCCTTATCCTATTGCATACTGACAAATGTTTACAGTTTATGAACAGTTTCACATAAATAGTACTATTTCCACATAGTAAAATGCAATGAGATGTCAGTAATGGCTGACAAAATTAGGTAATAACACGAAATATATGCAAGGCAATATAAGGTATATGTATAGCTTGGAAATTGTAACCGTTGCTCGCTCGCTCCGCTCGCTCGTAAAAATCTAGTCCAACCTCATAACCGATCCGACACTTTCGCAAATTCGAAATATGGCTCCACCATATCGAATAATGAACACAAGATGGTTCGGTTTTAGGTTAGGCTATAGCTTTCGAGCGAGCGCAGCGAGCGAGAGACGCGTAAAGGTTTGTCACAAACAAACGGTTTTGTTACATACGGACATCGAAATATTCGCACCAGCCCGAGGAGCCGGAAGTCTTTATCCTATTGCATACTGACAAATGTTTACAGTTTATGATTAGTTTCACATAAATAGTACTATTTCCACATAGTAAAGTGCAATGATATGTCAGTAATGGCTGACAAAATTAGGAAACAACACGAAACATATGCAAGGCAATATAAGATATATGTATAGCTTGGAAATTGTCACCGTTGATCGCTCGCTCCGCTCGCTCGTAAAAATCTAGTCCAACCACACAACCGATCCGACACTTTCGCAAATTCGAAATATGGCTCCACCATATCGAATAAAGAACACAAGATGGTTCGGTTTTAGGTTAGGCTATAGCTTTCGAGCGAGCGCAGCGAGAGAGAGACGCGTAAAGGTTTGTCACAAACCAACGGTTTTGTTACATACGGACATTGAAATATTCGCACCAGCCCGAGGAGCCGGAAGTCTTTATCCTATTGCATACTGACAAATGTTTACAGTTTATGAATAGTTTCACATAAATAGTACTATTTCCACATACTACAGTGCAATGTGATGTCAGAAATGGCTGACAAAATTAGGTAATAACACGAAACACATGCATGGCAATATAAGGTATATGTATAGCTTGGAAATTGTCACCGTTGCTCGCTCGCTCCGCTCGCTCGTAAAAATCTAGTCCAACCACACAACCGATCCGACACGTTCGCAAATTCGAAATATGGCTCCACCATATCGAATAATGAACACAAGATGGTTCGGTTTTAGGTTAGGCTACAGCTTTCGAGCGAGCGCAGCGAGCGAGGGACGCGTAAAGGTGTGTCACAAACCAACGGTTTGGCACATACGGACATTGAAATATTCGCACCAGCCCGATGAGCCGGAAGTCTTTATCGAATTGCCTACTGACAAATGTTTACAGTTTATGAATAGTTTCACATAAATAGTACTATTTCCACATAGTAAAGTGCAATGATATGTCAGTAATGGCTGACAAAATTAGGTAATAACACGAAATATATGCAAGGCAATATAAGGTATATGTATAGCTTGGAAATAGTCACCGTTGCTCGCTCGCTCCGCTCGCTCGTAAAAATCTAGTCCAACCTCACAACCGACCGACACTTTCGCAAATTCGAAATATGGCTCCACCATATCGAATAATGAACACAAGATGGTTTGGTTTTAGGTTAGGCAATAGCTTTCGTGCGAGCGCAGCGAGCGAGAGACGCGTAAAGGTCTGTCACAAACCAACGGTTTTGTTACATACGGACATTGAAATATTCGCACCAGCCCGAGGAGCCGGAAGTCCTTATCCTATTGCATACTGACAAATGTTTACAGTTTATGAACAGTTTCACATAAATAGTACTATTTCCACATACTACAGTGCAATGTGATGTCAGAAATGGCTGACAAAATTAGGTAATAACACGAAACACATGCATGGCAATATAAGGTATATGTATAGCTTGGAAATTGTCACCGTTGCTCGCTCGCTCCGCTCGCTCGTAAAAATCTAGTCCAACCTCACAACCGATCCGACACTTTCGCAAATTCGAAATATGGCTCCACCATATCGAATAATGAACACAAGATGGTTCGGTTTTAGGTTATGATATAGCTTTCGAGCGAGCGCAGCGAGCGAGAGACGCGTAAAGGTGTGTCACAAACCAACGGTTTGGCACATACGGACATTGAAATAATCGCACCAGCCCGAGGAGCCGGAAGTCTTTATCCCATTGCCTACTGACAAATGTTTACAGTATATGAATAGTTTCATATAAATAGTACTATTTCCACATACTACAGTGCAATGTGATGTCCGAAATGGCTGACAAAATTAGGTAATAACACGAAACACATGCATGGCAATATAAGGTATATGTATAGCTTGGAAATTGTCACCGTTGCTCGCTCGCTCCGCTCGCTCGTAAAAATCTAGTCCAACCTCACAACCGATCCGACACATTCGCAAATTCGAAATATGGCTCCACCATATCGAATAATGAACACAAGATGGTTCGATTTTAGGTTAGGCTATAGCTTTCGAGCGAGCGCAGCGAGCGAGAGACGCGTAAAGGTTTGTCACAAACAAACGGTTTTGTTACATACGGACATTGAAATATTCGCACCAGCCCGAGGAGCCGGAAGTCTTTATCCTATTGCATACTGACAAATGTTTACAGTTTATGATTAGTTTCACATAAATAGTACTATTTCCACATAGTAAAATGCAATGAGATGTCAGTAATGGCTGACAAAATTAGGTAATAACACGAAATATATGCAAGGCAATATAAGGTATATGTATAGCTTGGAAATTGTCACCGTTGCTCGCTCGCTCCGCTCGCTCGTAAAAATCTAGTCCAACCTCACAAGCGATCCGACACGTTCGCAAATTCGAAATATGTCGCCACCATATCGAAGAATGAACGCAAGATGGATTGGTTTTAGGTTAGGCTATAGCTTGCGAGCGAGCGTAGCGAGCGAGAGATGTATAAAGGTGTGTCACAAACCAACGGTTTGGCACATACGGACATTGAAATATTCGCACCAGCCCGAGGAGCCGGAAGTCTTTATGCTATTGCCTACTGACAAATGTTTACAGTATATGAATAGTTTCATATAAATAGTACTATTTCCACATAGTAAAGTGCAATGTGATGTCAGAAATGGCTGACAAAATTAGGTAACAACACGAAACATATGCAAGGCAATATAAGATATATGTATAGCTTGGAAATTGACGCCGTTGATCGCTCGCTCCGCTCGCTCGTAAAAATCTAGTCCAACCTCACAACCGATCCGACACTTTCGCAAATTCGAAATATGGCTGCACCATATCGAATAATGAACACAAGATGGTTCGGTTTTTGGTTAGGCTATAGCTTTCGAGCGAGCGCAGCGAGCGAGAGACGCGTAAAGGTTTGTCACAAACCAACGGTTTTGTTACATACGGACACTGAAATATTCGCTCCAGCCCGAGGAGCCGGAAGTCTTTATCCTATTGCATACTGACAAATGTTTGCAGTTTATGAATAGTTTCACATAAATAGTACTATTTCCACATACTACAGTGCAATGTGTTGTCCGAAATGCCTGACAAAATTAGGTAATAACACGAAACATATGCAAAGCAATATAAGGTATATGTATAGCTTGGAAATTGTGACCGTTGCTCGCTCGCTCCGCTCGCTCGTAAAAATGTAGTCCAACCTCACAAGCGATCCGACACGTTCGCAAATTCGAAATATGTCGCCACCATATCGAATAATGAACGCAAGATGGATTGGTTTTAGGTTAGGCTATAGCTTGCGAGCGAGCGTAGCGAGCGAGAGATGTATAAAGGTGTGTCACAAACCAACGGTTTGGCACATACGGACATTGAAATAATCGCACCAGCCCGAGGAGCCGGAAGTCTTTATCGAATTGCCTACTGACAACTGTTTACAGTTTATGAATAGTTTCACATAAATAGTACTATTTCCACATAGTAAAGTGCAATGATATGTCAGTAATGGCTGACAAAATTAGGAAACAACACGAAACATATGCAAGGCAATATAAGATATATGTATAGCTTGGAAATTGTCACCGTTGATCGCTCGCTCCGCTCGCTCGTAAAAATCTAGTCCAACCACACAACCGATCCGACACTTTCGCAAATTCGAAATATGGCTCCACCATATCGAATAATGAACACAAGATGGTTCGGTTTTAGGTTAGGCTATAGCTTTCGAGCGAGCGCAGCGAGAGAGAGACGCGTAAAGGTTTGTCACAAACCAACGGTTTTGTTACATACGGACATTGAAATATTCGCACCAGCCCGAGGAGCCGGAAGTCTTTATCCTATTGCATACTGACAAATGTTTACAGTTTATGAATAGTTTCACATAAATAGTACTATTTCCACATACTACAGTGCAATGTGATGTCAGAAATGGCTGACAAAATTAGGTAATAACACGAAACACATGCATGGCAATATAAGGTATATGTATAGCTTGGAAATTGTCACCGTTGCTCGCTCGCTCCGCTCGCTCGCTCCGCTCGCTCGTAAAAATCTAGTCCAACCTCACAACCGATCCGACACTTTCGCAAATTCGAAATATGGCTCCACCATATCGAATAATGAACACAAGATGGTTCGGTTTTAGGTTAGGCTACAGCTTTCGAGCGAGCGCAGCGAGCGAGGGACGCGTAAAGGTGTGTCACAAACCAACGGTTTGGCACATACGGACATTGAAATATTCGCACCAGCCCGATGAGCCGGAAGTCTTTATCGAATTGCCTACTGACAAATGTTTACAGTTTATGAATAGTTTCACATAAATAGTACTATTTCCACATAGTAAAGTGCAATGATTTGTCAGTAATGGCTGACAAAATTAGGTAATAACACGAAATATATGCAAGGCAATATAAGGTATATGTATAGCTTGGAAATAGTCACCGTTGCTCGCTCGCTCCGCTCGCTCGTAAAAATCTAGTCCAACCTCACAACCGACCGACACTTTCGCAAATTCGAAATATGGCTCCACCATATCGAATAATGAACACAAGATGGTTTGGTTTTAGGTTAGGCAATAGCTTTCGAGCGAGCGCAGCGAGCGAGAGACGCGTAAAGGTCTGTCACAAACCAACGGTTTTGTTACATACGGACATTGAAATATTCGCACCAGCCCGAGGAGCCGGAAGTCCTTATCCTATTGCATACTGACAAATGTTTACAGTTTATGAACAGTTTCACATAAATAGTACTATTTCCACATACTACAGTGCAATGTGATGTCAGAAATGGCTGACAAAATTAGGTAATAACACGAAACACATGCATGGCAATATAAGGTATATGTATAGCTTGGAAATTGTCACCGTTGCTCGCTCGCTCCGCTCGCTCGTAAAAATCTAGTCCAACCTCACAACCGATCCGACACTTTCGCAAATTCGAAATATGGCTCCACCATATCGAATAATGAACACAAGATGGTTCGGTTTTAGGTTATGATATAGCTTTCGAGCGAGCGCAGCGAGCGAGAGACGCGTAAAGGTGTGTCACAAACCAACGGTTTGGCACATACGGACATTGAAATAATCGCACCAGCCCGAGGAGCCGGAAGTCTTTATCCTATTGCCTACTGACAAATGTTTACAGTATATGAATAGTTTCATATAAATAGTACTATTTCCACATACTACAGTGCAATGTGATGTCCGAAATGGCTGACAAAATTAGGTAATAACACGAAACACATGCATGGCAATATAAGGTATATGTATAGCTTGGAAATTGTCACCGTTGCTCGCTCGCTCCGCTCGCTCGTAAAAATCTAGTCCAACCTCACAACCGATCCGACACATTCGCAAATTCGAAATATGGCTCCACCATATCGAATAATGAACACAAGATGGTTCGGTTTTAGGTTACGCTATAGCTTTCGAGCGAGCGCAGCGAGCGAGAGACGCGTAAAGGTCTGTCACAAACCAACGGTTTTGTTACATACGGACATTGAAATATTCGCACCAGCCCGAGGAGCCGGAAGTCCTTATCCTATTGCATACTGACAAATGTTTACAGTTTATGAACAGTTTCACATAAATAGTACTATTTCCACATAGTAAAGTGCAATGAGATGTCAGAAATGGCTGACAAAATTAGGTAATAACACGAAATATATGCAAGGCAATATAAGGTATATGTATAGCTTGGAAATTGTCAGCGTTGCTCGCTCGCTCCGCTCGCTCGTAAAAATGTAGTCCAACCTCACAAGCGATCCGACACGTTCGCAAATTCGAAATATGTCGCCACCATATCGAATAATGAACGCAAGATGGATTGGTTTTAGGTTAGGCTATAGCTTGCGAGCGAGCGTAGCGAGCGAGAGATGTATAAAGGTGTGTCACAAACCAACGGTTTGGCACATACGGACATTGAAATAATCGCACCAGCCCGAGGAGCCGGAAGTCTTTATCGAATTGCCTACTGACAACTGTTTACAGTTTATGAATGGTTTCACATAAATAGTACTATTTCCACATAGTAAAGTGCAATGATATGTCAGTAATGGCTGACAAAATTAGGAAACAACACGAAACATATGCAAGGCAATATAAGATATATGTATAGCTTGGAAATTGTCACCGTTGATCGCTCGCTCCGCTCGCTCGTAAAAATCTAGTCCAACCACACAACCGATCCGACACTTTCGCAAATTCGAAATATGGCTCCACCATATCGAATAATGAACACAAGATGGTTCGGTTTTAGGTTAGGCTATAGCTTTCGAGCGAGCGCAGCGAGAGAGAGACGCGTAAAGGTTTGTCACAAACCAACGGTTTTGTTACATACGGACATTGAAATATTCGCACCAGCCCGAGGAGCCGGAAGTCTTTATCCTATTGCATACTGACAAATGTTTACAGTTTATGAATAGTTTCACATAAATAGTACTATTTCCACATACTACAGTGCAATGTGATGTCAGAAATGGCTGACAAAATTAGGTAATAACACGAAACACATGCATGGCAATATAAGGTATATGTATAGCTTGGAAATTGTCACCGTTGCTCGCTCGCTCCGCTCGCTCGTAAAAATCTAGTCCAACCTCACAACCGATCCGACACTTTCGCAAATTCGAAATATGGCTCCACCATATCGAATAATGAACACAAGATGGTTCGGTTTCAGGTTATGATATAGCTTTCGAGCGAGCGCAGCGAGCGAGAGACGCGTAAAGGTGTGTCACAAACCAACGGTTTGGCACATACGGACATTGAAATAATCGCACCAGCCCGAGGAGCCGGAAGTCTTTATCCTATTGCCTACTGACAAATGTTTACAGTATATGAATAGTTTCATATAAATAGTACTATTTCCACATACTACAGTGCAATGTGATGTCCGAAATGGCTGACAAAATTAGGTAATAACACGAAACACATGCATGGCAATATAAGGTATATGTATAGCTTGGAAATTGTCACCGTTGCTCGCTCGCTCCGCTCGCTCGTAAAAATCTAGTCCAACCTCACAACCGATCCGACACTTTCGAAAATTCGAAATATGGCTCCACCATATCGAATAATGAACACAAGATGGTTCGGTTTTAGGTTAGGATATAGCTTTCGAGCGAGCGCAGCGAGCGAGAGACGCGTAAAGGTGTGTCACAAACCAACGGTTTGGCACATACGGACATTGAAATAATCGCACCAGCCCGAGGAGCCGGAAGTCTTTATCCTATTGCCTACTGACAAATGTTTACAGTATATGAATAGTTTCATATAAATAGTACTATTTCCACATACTACAGTGCAATGTGATGTCCGAAATGGCTGACAAAATTAGGTAATAACACGAAACACATGCATGGCAATATAAGGTATATGTATAGCTTGGAAATTGTCACCGTTGCTCGCTCGCTCCGCTCGCTCGTAAAAATCTAGTCCAACCTCACAACCGATCCGACACATTCGCAAATTCGAAATATGGCTCCACCATATCGAATAATGAACACAAGATGGTTCGGTTTTAGGTTACGCTATAGCTTTCGAGCGAGCGCAGCGAGCGAGAGACGCGTAAAGGTCTGTCACAAACCAACGGTTTTGTTACATACGGACATTGAAATATTCGCACCAGCCCGAGGAGCCGGAAGTCCTTATCCTATTGCATACTGACAAATGTTTACAGTTTATGAACAGTTTCACATAAATAGTACTATTTCCACATAGTAAAGTGCAATGAGATGTCAGAAATGGCTGACAAAATTAGGTAATAACACGAAATATATGCAAGGCAATATAAGGTATATGTATAGCTTGGAAATTGTCACCGTTGCTCGCTCGCTCCGCTCGCTCGCAAAAATCTAGTCCAACCTCACAACCGATCCGACACTTTCGAAAATTCGAAATATGGCTCCACCATATCGAATAATGAACACAAGATGGTTCGGTTTTAGGTTAGGCTATAGCTTTCGAGCGAGCGCAGCGAGCGAGAGACGCGTAAAGGTGTGTCACAAACCAACGGTTTGCCACATACGGACATTGAAATATTCGCACCAGCCCGATGAGCCGGAAGTCTTTATCGAATTGCCTACTGACAAATGTTTACAGTTTATGAATAGTTTCACATAAATAGTACTGTTTCCACATAGTAAAGTGCAATGAGATGTCAGTAATGGCTGACAAAATTAGGTAATAACACGAAATATATGCAAGGCAATATAAGGTATATGTATAGCTTGGAAATTGTCACCGTTGCTCGCTCGCTCCGCTCGCTCGTAAAAATCTAGTCCAACCTCACAACCGATCCGACACTTTCGCAAATTCGAAATATGGCTCCACCATATCGAATAATGAACACAAGATGGTTCGGTTTTAGGTTAGGCTATAGCTTTCGAGCGAGCGCAGCGAGCGAGAGACGCGTAAAGGTTTGTCACAAACCAACGGTTTTGTTACATACGGACATTGAAATATTCGCACCAGCCCGAGGAGCCGGAAGTCTTTATCCTATTGCATACTGACAAATGTTTACAGTTTATGAATAGTTTCACATAAATAGTACTATTTCCACATACTACAGTGCAATGTGTTGTCCGAAATGCCTGACAAAATTAGGTAATAACACGAAACACATGCAAGGCAATATAAGGTATATGTATAGCTTGGAAATTGTGACCGTTGCTCGCTCGCTCCGCTCGCTCGTAAAAATCTAGTCCAACCTCACAACCGATCCGACACGTTCGCAAATTCGAAATATGTCGCCACCATATCGAATAATGAACGCAAGATGGATTGGTTTTAGGTTAGGCTATAGCTTGCGAGCGAGCGTAGCGAGCGAGAGATGTATAAAGGTGTGTCACAAACCAACGGTTTGGCACATACGGACATTGAAATAATCGCACCAGCCCGAGGAGCCGGAAGTCTTTATCGAATTGCCTACTGACAACTGTTTACAGTTTATGAATAGTTTCACATAAATAGTACTATTTCCACATAGTAAAGTGCAATGATATGTCAGTAATGGCTGACAAAATTAGGAAACAACACGAAACATATGCAAGGCAATATAAGATATATGTATAGCTTGGAAATTGTCACCGTTGATCTCTCGCTCCGCTCGCTCGTAAAAATCTAGTCCAACCACACAACCGATCCGACACTTTCGCAAATTCGAAATATGGCTCCACCATATCGAATAATGAACACAAGATGGTTCGGTTTTAGGTTAGGCTATAGCTTTCGAGCGAGCGCAGCGAGAGAGAGACGCGTAAAGGTTTGTCACAAACCAACGGTTTTGTTACATACGGACATTGAAATATTCGCACCAGCCCGAGGAGCCGGAAGTCTTTATCCTATTGCATACTGACAAATGTTTACAGTTTATGAATAGTTTCACATAAATAGTACTATTTCCACATACTACAGTGCAATGTGATGTCAGAAATGGCTGACAAAATTAGGTAATAACACGAAACACATGCATGGCAATATAAGGTATATGTATAGCTTGGAAATTGTCACCGTTGCTCGCTCGCTCCGCTCGCTCGTAAAAATCTAGTCCAACCTCACAACCGATCCGACACGTTCGCCAATTCGAAATATGTCGCCACCATAACGAATAATGAACGCAGGATGGATTGGTTTTAGGTTAGGCTATAGTTTTCGAGCGAGCGCAGCGAGCGAGGGACGCGTAAAGGTGTGTCACAAACCAACGGTTTGGCACATACGGACATTGAAATAATCGCACCAGCCCGAGGAGCCGGAAGTCTTTATCCTATTGCCTACTGACAAATGTTTACAGTATATGAATAGTTTCATATAAATAGTACTATTTCCACATAGTAAAGTGCAACGTGATGTCAGAAATGGCTGACAAAATTAGATAACAACACGAAACATATGCAAGGCAATATAAGATATATGTATAGCTTGGAAATTGTCACCGTTGATCGCTCGCTCCGCTCGCTCGTAAAAACCTAGTCCAACCTCACAACCGATCCGACACTTTCGCAAATTCGAAATATGGCTCCACCATATCGAATAATGAACACAAGATGGATTGGTTTTAGGTTAGGCTATAGCTTGCGAGCGAGCGTAGCGAGCGAGAGATGTATAAAGGTGTGTCACAAACCAACGGTTTGGCACATACGGACATTGAAATAATCGCACCAGCCCGAGGAGCCGGAAGTCTTTATCGAATTGCCTACTGACAACTGTTTACAGTTTATGAATGGTTTCACATAAATAGTACTATTTCCACATAGTAAAGTGCAATGATATGTCAGTAATGGCTGACAAAATTAGGAAACAACACGAAACATATGCAAGGCAATATAAGATATATGTATAGCTTGGAAATTGTCACCGTTGATCGCTCGCTCCGCTCGCTCGTAAAAATCTAGTCCAACCTCACAACCGATCCGACACGTTCGCAAATTCGAAATATGTCGCCACCATATCGAATAATGAACGCAAGATGGATTGGTTTTAGGTTAGGCTATAGCTTGCGAGCGAGCGTAGCGAGCGAGAGATGTATAAAGGTGTGTCACAAACCAACGGTTTGGCACATACGGACATTGAAATAATCGCACCAGCCCGAGGAGCCGGAAGTCTTTATCGAATTGCCTACTGACAACTGTTTACAGTTTATGAATGGTTTCACATAAATAGTACTATTTCCACATAGTAAAGTGCAATGATATGTCAGTAATGGCTGACAAAATTAGGAAACAACACGAAACATATGCAAGGCAATATAAGATATATGTATAGCTTGGAAATTGTCACCGTTGATCGCTCGCTCCGCTCGCTCGTAAAAATCTAGTCCAACCACACAACCGATCCGACACTTTCGCAAATTCGAAATATGGCTCCACCATATCGAATAATGAACACAAGATGGTTCGGTTTTAGGTTAGGCTATAGCTTTCGAGCGAGCGCAGCGAGAGAGAGACGCGTAAAGGTTTGTCACAAACCAACGGTTTTGTTACATACGGACATTGAAATATTCGCACCAGCCCGAGGAGCCGGAAGTCTTTATCCTATTGCATACTGACAAATGTTTACAGTTTATGAATAGTTTCACATAAATAGTACTATTTCCACATACTACAGTGCAATGTGATGTCAGAAATGGCTGACAAAATTAGGTAATAACACGAAACACATGCATGGCAATATAAGGTATATGTATAGCTTGGAAATTGTCACCGTTGCTCGCTCGCTCCGCTCGCTCGTAAAAATCTAGTCCAACCTCACAACCGATCCGACACTTTCGCAAATTCGAAATATGGCTCCACCATATCGAATAATGAACACAAGATGGTTCGGTTTCAGGTTGTGATATAGCTTTCGAGCGAGCGCAGCGAGCGAGAGACGCGTAAAGGTGTGTCACAAACCAACGGTTTGGCACATACGGACATTGAAATAATCGCACCAGCCCGAGGAGCCGGAAGTCTTTATCCTATTGCCTACTGACAAATGTTTACAGTATATGAATAGTTTCATATAAATAGTACTATTTCCACATACTACAGTGCAATGTGATGTCCGAAATGGCTGACAAAATTAGGTAATAACACGAAACACATGCATGGCAATATAAGGTATATGTATAGCTTGGAAATTGTCACCGTTGCTCGCTCGCTCCGCTCGCTCGTAAAAATCTAGTCCAACCTCACAACCGATCCGACACATTCGCAAATTCGAAATATGGCTCCACCATATCGAATAATGAACACAAGATGGTTCGGTTTTAGGTTACGCTATAGCTTTCGAGCGAGCGCAGCGAGCGAGAGACGCGTAAAGGTCTGTCACAAACCAACGGTTTTGTTACATACGGACATTGAAATATTCGCACCAGCCCGAGGAGCCGGAAGTCCTTATCCTATTGCATACTGACAAATGTTTACAGTTTATGAACAGTTTCACATAAATAGTACTATTTCCACATAGTAAAGTGCAATGAGATGTCAGAAGTGGCTGACAAAATTAGGTAATAACACGAAATATATGCAAGGCAATATAAGGTATATGTATAGCTTGGAAATTGTCACCGTTGCTCGCTCGCTCCGCTCGCTCGTAAAAATCTAGTCCAACCTCACAACCGATCCGACACTTTCGAAAATTCGAAATATGGCTCCACCATATCGAATAATGAACACAAGATGGTTCGGTTTTAGGTTAGGCTATAGCTTTCGAGCGAGCGCAGCGAGCGAGAGACGCGTAAAGGTGTGTCACAAACCAACGGTTTGCCACATACGGACATTGAAATATTCGCACCAGCCCGATGAGCCGGAAGTCTTTATCGAATTGCCTACTGACAAATGTTTACAGTTTATGAATAGTTTCACATAAATAGTACTGTTTCCACATAGTAAAGTGCAATGAGATGTCAGTAATGGCTGACAAAATTAGGTAATAACACGAAATATATGCAAGGCAATATAAGGTATATGTATAGCTTGGAAATTGTCACCGTTGCTCGCTCGCTCCGCTCGCTCGTAAAAATCTAGTCCAACCTCACAACCGATCCGACATTTTCGCAAATTCGAAATATGGCTCCACCATATCGAATAATGAACACAAGATGGTTCGGTTTTAGGTTAGGCTATAGCTTTCGAGCGAGCGCAGCGAGCGAGAGACGCGTAAAGGTTTGTCACAAACCAACGGTTTTGTTACATACGGACATTGAAATATTCGCACCAGCCCGAGGAGCCGGAAGTCTTTATCCTATTGCATACTGACAAATGTTTACAGTTTATGAATAGTTTCACATAAATAGTACTATTTCCACATACTACAGTGCAATGTGTTGTCCGAAATGCCTGACAAAATTAGGTAATAACACGAAACACATGCAAGGCAATATAAGGTATATGTATAGCTTGGAAATTGTGACCGTTGCTCGCTCGCTCCGCTCGCTCGTAAAAATCTAGTCCAACCTCACAACCGATCCGACACGTTCGCAAATTCGAAATATGTCGCCACCATATCGAATAATGAACGCAAGATGGATTGGTTTTAGGTTAGGCTATAGCTTGCGAGCGAGCGTAGCGAGCGAGAGATGTATAAAGGTGTGTCACAAACCAACGGTTTGGCACATACGGACATTGAAATAATCGCACCAGCCCGAGGAGCCGGAAGTCTTTATCGAATTGCCTACTGACAACTGTTTACAGTTTATGAATAGTTTCACATAAATAGTACTATTTCCACATAGTAAAGTGCAATGATATGTCAGTAATGGCTGACAAAATTAGGAAACAACACGAAACATATGCAAGGCAATATAAGATATATGTATAGCTTGGAAATTGTCACCGTTGATCTCTCGCTCCGCTCGCTCGTAAAAATCTAGTCCAACCACACAACCGATCCGACACTTTCGCAAATTCGAAATATGGCTCCACCATATCGAATAATGAACACAAGATGGTTCGGTTTTAGGTTAGGCTATAGCTTTCGAGCGAGCGCAGCGAGAGAGAGACGCGTAAAGGTTTGTCACAAACCAACGGTTTTGTTACATACGGACATTGAAATATTCGCACCAGCCCGAGGAGCCGGAAGTCTTTATCCTATTGCATACTGACAAATGTTTACAGTTTATGAATAGTTTCACATAAATAGTACTATTTCCACATACTACAGTGCAATGTGATGTCAGAAATGGCTGACAAAATTAGGTAATAACACGAAACACATGCATGGCAATATAAGGTATATGTATAGCTTGGAAATTATCACCGTTGCTCGCTCGCTCCGCTCGCTCGTAAAAATCTAGTCCAACCTCACAACCGATCCGACACTTTCGCAAATTCGAAATATGGCTCCACCATATCGAATAATGAACACAAGATGGTTCGGTTTTTAGGTTAGGCTACAGCTTTCGAGCGAGCGCAGCGAGCGAGGGACGCGTAAAGGTGTGTCACAAACCAACGGTTTGGCACATACGGACATTGAAATATTCGCACCAGCCCGATGAGCCGGAAGTCTTTATCGAATTGCCTACTGACAAGTGTTTACAGTTTATGAATAGTTTCACATAAATAGTACTATTTCCACATAGTAAAGTGCAATGATATGTCAGTAATGGCTGACAAAATTAGGTAATAACACGAAATATATGCAAGGCAATATAAGGTATATGTATAGCTTGGAAATAGTCACCGTTGCTCGCTCGCTCCGCTCGCTCGTAAAAAATCTAGTCCAACCTCACAACCGATCCGACACTTTCGCAAATTCGAAATATGGCTCCGCCATATCGAATAATGAACACAAGATGGTTCGGTTTTAGGTTAGGCTATAGCCTGTCGAGCGAGCGCAGCGAGCGAGAGACGCGTAAAGGTTTGTCACAAACCAACGGTTTTGTTGCATACGGACATTAAAATATTCGCACCAGCCCGAGGAGCCGGAAGTCTTTATCCTATTGCATACTGACAAATGTTTACAGTTTATGAATAGTTTCACATAAATAGTACTATTTCCACATACTACAGTGCAATGTGATGTCAGAAATGGCTGACAAAATTAGCTAATAACACGAAACACATGCATGGCAATATAAGGTATATGTATAGCTTGGAAATTGTCACCGTTGCTCGCTCGCTCCGCTCGCTCGTAAAAATCTAGTCCAACCTCACAACCGATCCGACACTTTCGCAAATTCGAAACATGGCTCCACCATATCGAATAATGAACACAAGATGGTTCGGTTTTAGGTTAGGCTATAGCTTTCGAGCGAGCGCAGCGAGCGAGAGACGCGTAAAGGTCTGTCACAAACCAACGGTTTTGTTACATACGGACATTGAAATATTCGCACCAGCCCGAGGAGCCGGAAGTCCTTATCCTATTGCATACTGACAAATGTTTACAGTTTATGAACAGTTTCACATAAATAGTACTATTTCCACATAGTAAAGTGCAATGAGATGTCAGTAATGGCTGACAAAATTAGGTAATAACACGAAATATATGCAAGGCAATATAAGGTATATGTATAGCCTGGAAATTGTCACCGTTGCTCGCTCGCTCCGCTCGCCGTAAAAGTCTAGTCCAACCTCATAACCTATCCGACACTTTCGCAAATTCGAAATATGGCTCCACCATATCGAATAATGAACACAAGATGGTTCGGTTTTAGGTTAGGCTATAGCTTTCGAGCGAGCGCAGCGAGCGAGAGACGCGTAAAGGTGTGTCACAAACCAACGGTTTGGCACATACGGACATTGAAATATTCGCACCAGCCCGAGGAGCCGGAAGTCTTTATCCTATTGCCTACTGACAAATGTTTACAGTATATGAATAGATTCATATAAATAGTACTCTTTCCACATAGTAAAGTGCAATGTGATGTCAGAAATGGCTGACAAAATTAGGTAACAACACGAAACATATGCAAGGCAATATAAGATATATGTATAGCTTGGAAATTGTCACCGTTGCTCGCTCGCTCCGCTCGCTCGTAAAAATCTTGTCCAACCTCACAACCGATCCGACACGTTCGCAAATTCGATATATGTCGCCACCATAACGAATAATGAACGCAGGATGGATTGGTTTTAGGTTAGGCTATAGTTTTCGAGCGAGCGCAGCGAGCGAGGGACGCGTAAAGGTGGTCACAAACCAACGGTTTGGCACATACGGACATTGAAATAATCGCACCAGCCCGAGGAGCCGGAAGTATTTATCCTATTGCCTACTGACAAATGTTTACAGTATATGAATAGTTTCATATAAATAGTACTATTTCCACATAGTAAAGTGCAATGTGATGTCAGAAATGGCTGACAAAATTAGGTAACAACACGAAACATATGCAAGGCAATATAAGATATATGTATAGCTTGGAAATTGTCACCGTTGATCGCTCGCTCCGCTCGCTCGTAAAAATCTTGTCCAACCTCACAACCGATCCGACACGTTCGCAAATTGGAAATATGAC